>NC_051419.1:14378556-14378919 GCF_015228065.2 Penaeus monodon | reverse complement strand
TTTTGAAAGTCAGTTAATAAAAAAAAAAAAATCTTTCGTGAAGAATTTTTGCTTTTCTTTTACTGAAGGATTTTTTATTCTATATTTTTTTCTAGTGATTACTGCATGATTGTCAGACAAGTGGTGTTAGTGACCAGGATAGAATTCGAATATTGAGAAACGTTTGTTATTATATTATCACTATTTTCCTCTTTCGAATTCTCGCCTTTTTAATTTTTCATTTTCTGTCCAATTTTGTTTTCTTGCTCTCTTTCATTTTGAATATTAGAGTTCTTTATTTCTATTTAATTTTCTTTGGCCTTTCTCGAAATATATTATCTTGAATGACCATTCTTTTCATGTTTTACATTTAGTTTGTATCCT
>NC_051419.1:14377062-14378500 GCF_015228065.2 Penaeus monodon | reverse complement strand
CTCCAGTTATTCCTTCTTATCTTCATCTTTATTTTACCTTAATTTCTCCCTTTTTCAATTTTTTATTTTCTCAACTTTCATTTCCGTTTTCGTCTTTTTTACCATCCCATCTTCATGTTTTCTATTATATTTACCTTTTATTTATTTATTTTCTCTTTTAATTCTTTTCCAACAGGGGGTCGCTTCTTTCGGATGTCAGTTGAAGACGCCACGTGAGGGAGAAGAGGGGGGGGGGAGGGGAGAGGGAGAGGGAGGGGGGAGGGTGAGGGGAGGGTGAGGGGGGAGTCAGAATGGAGGATTAGAGGGGAGGGGGGGAGGGGAGGGCGAAAGGGGAGGAGAGAGGGGAGGGGAGAGTGAGAGGGGAAGGAGAGAGAAGGGTGAGAGGGGTGGGAGAGGGGAGGGAGAGGGGAGGGTGAGAGGGAGAGAGGGGAGTGGGTAAGAGGGGGTATGAGGGGAAGGGGTAGGGGAAGTTAAGAGGATGAGAGGAGAGAGGTAAGGGAGAGGAGAGGATGGATAAAGGGAGAGGCGAGGTAGGAGAATACAGGTAAATGGGTGAGAGAGGAGGAGACGAGAAGAGAAGAGGGGGGGGGGGGGTGGAAGATGAAGGGAGAGGAAAGGAGGGGGAGAGGAGAAGAAAGGGGAAAGGGGAGAAAAAAGGAGGAGGGGTGAGTGGGGAGGAAGGAAGGAATGGGAGAAGAAGAAGAGGCGAAGAAAGAGGAAAAAAAAGAGAGGAGGATAGAGGAGAGAAGAAGAGGAGAGGAAGAGATAGAAGAATAGAGGAAGAGGCAGAAGAAGAGAGGAAGAGATAGAAGAAGAGAGAAAGAGAGACAAGATGGGGGGAGAGGGTGTGTGAGGAGGGGAAGTGGGTGGTCAGTCTCCGTCACTCAAGTGTCACTCACTCGATGGAAGGACGACTCTCTCCCCCAGCCCAGGAGGACGACCCCCTCCGTTGATATTGTTATGGTAATTACGGCAGCAATTAATCTTCGACTCGCGTCACGTCCTCATCACCTGCACAATGTTGCCAATTGGGGCCTTCGGGTCGAGAGAATGCCATGCCTCTAGGGGCGTTAAGGATCACTCTCCCTCGGTTTTGGGAAGGGGATTTCCGGCCTTAAGGGACTGTTGGCGCTGTCCTCTTCGTTTCGCCGGAGCTTCAATTATACATGCACGAGTATTGTTCCACAGAATTTGCATCCTTATAGCGGCCGCAGCGATACCGTAGTCTCATGCTGTGCGATCTCTATTATGGCCGAGGAGAAGTTACGTTTTAATTATTGACCTTTTTATCTACGTTCCCCCTTTTTTTTCCTTTTTTTGCACGTGTGGTTATAGCCCTCTTTATCAAACAAACGCGGCTAGAATTACACTTGACAGAAGGAGAAAAAAAAGAGGGGGGAAAAAACATAAAGAGATAAATAGATAGATCGAGAAAGAA
>NC_051419.1:14376743-14377029 GCF_015228065.2 Penaeus monodon | reverse complement strand
CTTCAATAGGAAACCATAAATCACGGTGTTTATTAATGGCTGGCATCTCCGGGCTTGACACAGGTGACCTCTCGCGGCGCTGTTTAACACTCTTTAAGCAACGGCCTGACCTCTAGCGGATGAACTGAAACCTAGACAGAAAGGTCACAAGCGAAGGTGACGCACTGAACATCACTAATGAGGAAAGCTCCGCCGCCTCTCCTCATTTTTCTCCCTTTGGACGCCTCATACTCAAAAGGATAGTTTCATGGATGCGTTTAGCACCGCGGCGGGTATTGAGCAGGAT
>NC_051419.1:14376103-14376599 GCF_015228065.2 Penaeus monodon | reverse complement strand
GACTTCCCTGGGTCTGAACAACGGTGGAAATCAGCGGGTTGGGGGATCGGTTAGGACCAAGGGTGGGCGCCGAGACACTGAAATGGGCGGCCCCGCTGAAGGGGTAGATGCCGCGGTAGAAGAAGAGAGGAAGAGAGACTTGGGGGATTAGTAGATTAGGTCCGACGAGGGTGTGGGCTTTCGGGGTCGGCGAAGGAGACTGCAAGGAAGGATTTTCCGATTCGAGTGGCTAAAATTTTTAGAAAAAAGGATAATAATCACCAATGTAGGAATATAAAAATCTTAGATATTCAAGAAAAAATGCAGGAAGAGGATTTTTTTTTTTTAAGTGTAGGAGGCCTAGAATCCAAAAAAATCAGGAAGCAATGACAATGGATGGAAATATTTTAGTCTAGGAAATTAAGAATGTTTATAGAATTCTAGAGAGGATACGAAGAAGCGATGAAAGATGAGCAAAAGAGTGAGAGAATCTGAACGTTTTTTTTTGTCTGGAAGT
>NC_051419.1:14375626-14375874 GCF_015228065.2 Penaeus monodon | reverse complement strand
TCGAAGAGTCGAAACTTCCTAAATCCAAAACAGGACGAGGGAAGGCAAACATTTTCCTTCTAAGGAATCCAGGAAAGCGAGAAACTCAAGGGAGAATGGGAAGAGGCAAAGGAGCGAAGAGAACCGAGGAAGGAGAGGAAGTGGTGATGATTTCCTCAATCCATGAGATTAAGAAGAAAAAAAAGCATATGATTTTCTGCCTTGGAGTCCAGTAACTTTCAGGTTTCAAGGAGGGGGAAAAGAAGGCC
>NC_051419.1:14375518-14375595 GCF_015228065.2 Penaeus monodon | reverse complement strand
AACTACCTGTCACCACCTAGACACTTACGATTATCTACCATAAGCATCATCTACCACGCAAAACCAATCTACTATCT
>NC_051419.1:14374959-14375064 GCF_015228065.2 Penaeus monodon | reverse complement strand
TGCGTCCTCTCTCCCGCCAGCCACCTCAAAGGGCGCCCGCCTTCAAAAGCACGGGGTCTCAAGCACAGAATGATTGACCGTCTTTAAGGAAGTGAAAATAATTCC
>NC_051419.1:14374854-14374934 GCF_015228065.2 Penaeus monodon | reverse complement strand
CTCTCTCTCTCTGCATGTGACGTGAAGCGACAGTAGAGAAATTTTTTTTAAAGGAAAGTGCGATTTTTTTAAATTCTATT
>NC_051419.1:14374565-14374643 GCF_015228065.2 Penaeus monodon | reverse complement strand
TTAAGTTTTGTAATTTTCATCTCTTTATTATGTCAAGAGGAAAATTTATACCGTTTTGGGCACCTCTGCTGCATCTAA
>NC_051419.1:14373428-14373516 GCF_015228065.2 Penaeus monodon | reverse complement strand
ACTAACTTGTTTTCGTAACAACAGTTCGGATTTGTATATATAATCAGATCTATTTTAATCTTTAGAAAAACACTCATACATGCTCCGT
>NC_051419.1:14373088-14373301 GCF_015228065.2 Penaeus monodon | reverse complement strand
GTTCTTCTAATAACACTGCACACTCTAAAAATAAAAATAAATGATGCTTTATACTACCATTTTCGAATATATTTCATCTGGTTATTGGCTTTGGAAATTATCATAATGCATTTATTCTTTTGATTATGTGACATGAAATATTTCAAGCAAGGAGTGTCCGGATAATTTACGTGACGTATAATACTGGGGCAGATGCTTCAGCTCAGCCCTTGC
>NC_051419.1:14372018-14372343 GCF_015228065.2 Penaeus monodon | reverse complement strand
CCACAGCCTCTTTACCTTGATACTTACATATTCCATGTGCGTCGCTTTATGCATCCGTTTCTAAGCCACTCGCACACATACACACAGCAACAATGTGCTTGTAGGCGCACGTATGTAAACATATTCTGATCACAGCACAAAGCGGCACCATTAGGCACCTACAGAGCGCGAGGATGTTAGTCAAGCGCCCGAGTTACGAGAGAGGGAGGCGGGAGAGGCGGTGTGAAGACGCGATAGTAAAAATATCGACTTTATTACGTTACCGCGTGATCCAACGACCCCTTTGCCTTTTTTGAAAGAGTCTCGGAACTGCCTTGTTTTTGAA
>NC_051419.1:14371132-14371897 GCF_015228065.2 Penaeus monodon | reverse complement strand
TCGAATTGTGGTCTTACTGATATTGCGAAACTACGTAGCTATCACGAAACGACTTGTATTCCTCACTCCTACGGTATTTCCTCACAATCCTGCCAAACCATCGAACTACCACGGAATTGCCTACTTTCCTCATAATCCTACCAAACTACCTAATTACCACGAAACGACTTACATTCCTCATACTTACCAAAAGACCATACAGAATACTTCTCTCATAATCCTACAATATACTTTCCTTACAATCGTGCCAAACTACCGACCACAGAATTACCTACTTTCCTCATAATCCTACCACGAAATTGCCACGAAAAGACTTACATGCCTCATACTTACCAAAACTACCATACAGAATACTTTCCTCACAATCCTTCCAAACTGCCTAATTACCATGAAACGACTTACATTCCTCATAGTCCTACGACCTTACCATAACTACCACACATAATACTTTCCTCATAATCCAAAAAAAAGGAGGGAGAGAGAAAAAAAGTTTAATTCCCACCTAATTCTACCTAACTATCCAACCTAACAGGCTATTCTACACACACAGACCTCATCGAATTCACAACGGAACAGCTTCCATTATTTAGTCTACCTAAGACCCGTTTTTATTATATATTTTTTTTCTTTGGTTCCCTTCACCCTAATTACTTCACATGCTCCCCACGCTCCCTCCCCCACCAGCCCCCCCTCTCTCTCTTCCCTTCCTTACCCCCTCCCTCCATCACGGCGAGAGAAATATACGAGATATGTATGCTTGAGAAC
>NC_051419.1:14370796-14370987 GCF_015228065.2 Penaeus monodon | reverse complement strand
TGCATCTAAGAGCATGGAGATGAGGCAAAGATGAGGCAAGAACAATGGGGCCAGAGACAACACTTTAAGCCGGGTTATTGAGACATAATTCACAGCCACGTCTGCACTGCACCAGATAGTATTGTATCACGGGGAAGGGACTTGTTTGGACGTCGCGCTCGACCTCTGGGGGTACTCTAACGAGGTGCTTG
>NC_051419.1:14370413-14370639 GCF_015228065.2 Penaeus monodon | reverse complement strand
GGACATATTCTTTGTTCTACTCGCAATGTAAGTGTGCGTGTGACTGATAAACTGCAAAAGAGAGTTAATTCATTTGATCACAACCGAAGCGATGTAACATTATCAGGCCGGTTTCCAGAAATGCAAATATGCATATTTTATGGTCCGTACAAACACAGATTTCTCTTTCTCCTAATTTGCGAAGTGAGAGCAGAAGGAGTAACTAATGCTATAGAGACATGCAGTT
>NC_051419.1:14370100-14370288 GCF_015228065.2 Penaeus monodon | reverse complement strand
CGGTTCAAAGGAAATGAAAGTTGTATTAAAAGAACAATAAAAAGTGGCATTTTCCCCAGGACAGATTGGGGTTAAAAAGGTCTTGGGCAAGCAATATATGACATAAAAGGAAAAAGAAATAGGAAGTCAGAATAAGTTTTAAATGTCTCTCCTATACACAAAATAGTGCATTTTTAATTTGACTCTAA
>NC_051419.1:14369756-14369945 GCF_015228065.2 Penaeus monodon | reverse complement strand
ACATACAAAAAATTCTACAATCTATCTTCCCTTATACGTCCACTAACATTTTGCTTTTGAAGCGAAATGTACCATCGCTAGGTCACTGCATGCGCGTGTCACTATACTACACGATTCAAAGGAACGAGAAAGGGAGTTGGTTTAATGGAAAAAAAAACGAGGTCAGGTCAGGTCACATATAAAGGCATA
>NC_051419.1:14366655-14369532 GCF_015228065.2 Penaeus monodon | reverse complement strand
GACAAGAGATAGTGAGAAAAGAGTGAACAGGAAGTGGGAGATGATGATAATGGGGAATGAGCGAAGAAAGAAAAAATGACCATAGAAGTCTAGAGAGTTAAATAACAGGTACCACAAAAAATAAAAAGAAGAGAGAGCGAAACAGAAGATAATAATTACAATGAAGAAAAGGCAGAGAGGGTTAAAAATGACAAGAAAATACGAGAGAACAAGAGATAAAAGATTAAGATAATAAGGAAGAAGAAAGGCGAAAAACAAACAAACAAACAAAAAAATGGAAAGAAATAGAGATAGAAGATAATGATAAAGTAGAAGAGAAGTATAGAAAAAAAAGAGATAGAAGTTATTGATGATAATGAGGAAGAAATGAGGTATAGAAAAAAACAAAACAAATAGAACAAGTAAACAAAAAACGGAGAAGTCTATAGATAGAAAATAATGATAAAAAAGAAGAAGAGAGATGCATAAAAATGGAGAGCACGAGAGATGGGAGATACAGATAATGAGGAAGAAAAGAGGTGCAGAAAAAAAAGAAAAAATACAAACACTCAAACAAACAAATAACAGAGAGGAGAAAAGATAGATAATGATAAAGAAGATGAAGCAAGATGTAAATAATAGTAATAATAATAAAGATGAAGAAAAGTAAAAAAAAAAAAAAAACCGAAAGTATAATAAAAAGAAAATAAGGATAAACGCAAAAGAAAAGAGATAAAAAAGGAAACAAAACAAAAAAGAAGAAAAGTACAAACAACAGCAACAAAACATCGAAGAACAAGAGAAAGAAGACAAGAACAACGAAGAACAAGAGAAGTGAACACAAGAACAACGAAGAACAAGAGAAGTGAACACAAGAACAACGAAGAACAAGAGAAGTGAACACAAGAACAACGAAGAACAAGAGAAAGAACAGAAGAACAACGAAGAACAAGAGAAAAACACAAGAACAACGAAGAACAAGAGAAAGAACATAAGAACAACGAAGAAGGGACGCGAAGAACAAGAGAAAGAACACAAGAACAACGAAGAACAAGAGAAAGTCCCAGAACCCAATGGAAGCCAAGATAGTTATCCAACGGGCAAGCGGCCTCGTGTTGTTATTATCCTCGTCCAAATAAACGTCAGCTGCGCGCACTTCCACAGGCACTGCCGACTTCGCATTAGCATGTGAGGGTTTTCTTGCTATGGATAGAGGCTTCGGGGTGGTTTCCATGGGGGATGGGGGGGGGGGTTTCCCTGGGGGCAGGGGGGGTTTCCAGGGGGCGGGGTGGTGGTTCCATGGGGGCTGGGGGGGGGTTTCCATGGGGGCTGGGGGGTGGTTTCCCGGGGGCTGGGGGGTGTTTCCCGGGGGGGGGGGGGGGTGTTTCCCTGGGGGGGTGGGGGGATGGTTTCCATGGGGGGCGGGGGGGGGTTCCCTGGGGGTGGGGGGGGTTTCCATGGGGGCGGGGGAGGTGGTTTCCATGGGGGCGGGGGTGGTTTCCATGGGGGGTGGGGTGGTGGGTTTTCCCGGGGGCTGGGGGGGGGTTCCATGGGGCCCGGGGGGGTAGATTTTATGGGGTGGGGGGGTGTTTCCAGGGGGGTGGGGGGTTCGGGGGCTGGGGGGTGGTTTTCCCGGGGGTGGGGGGGTGGTTTTCCCCTGGCGTCTCGGGGGTGGTTTCCCTGGGGGCTGCGGGGGTGGTTTCCATGGGGGCTGGGAGGTTTCCCGGGGCGGGGGGTGGTTTTATGGGGGGGGGGGGGTGGTTCCATGGGGGCTGGGGGTTGGTTTCCTGGGGGGCTGGGGGGTGGTTTCCATGGGGGCGGGGGGGGGTTTTCCCGGGGGTGGGGGGGGGGTTTCCCTGGGGGCGAGGGGGTACGGGGCTGGGGGGATGGTTTCCATGAGGGTATGGGGGGTGGTTTCCCTGGGGTTGGGGGTTTTCCCTGGGGCTGGGGGGGGGGTTTCCAGGGGACGGGGGGGGTGGTTTCCATGGGGGGTGCGGGGTGGTTTCCCCTGGGGGGGGGGGGGGTTTCCAGGGGGGGAGGGGGTGGTTTCCATGGGGGCTGGAGGGGTGGTTTTCCATGGGGGCTGGGAGGTGGTTTCCATGGGGGCTGGGGAGGTGGTTTTCCCTGGGGGGGGGGAGGTGGTTTCCATGGGGTGGGGGGGTGGTCCATGGGGGGTGGGGGGTGGTTCCTGGGGGTGAGGGGGGGTTTTCCCTGGGGGCTGGGGGGGGGTTTTTCCCTGGGGCGGGGGTGGGGGGGGGTTTTTCCCGGGGGGGTGGGGGTGGTTTCCATGGGGGTGGGGGTGGGTTTTATGGGGGTGGGGGGGTGGTTTCCCATGGGGGGTGGGGGGGTAGTTTTATGGGGGGTGGGGGGGTTGGGGTGGGTTTTTTTTGGGGGGGGGGGTGGTTCCATGGGGGTGGGGTGGGGGTTTCCATGGGGGGGGGGGGGGGGTTCCATGGGTTGGGGGGGTTTAAAGGGGTGGGGGATGGTTTTCCCGGGGGTGGGTGTGGTTTCCATGGGGGTGGGGTGGGGGTTTTCCCTGGGGGGTGGGGGGGGGGTTTATGGGGGGTGGGGGGGTGGGGTTTTCCCTGGGGGTGGGGGGGGTTTCCCTGGGGGCTGGGGGGTGGTTTTCCCGGGGGGGGGGTGGTGGTTTCCTGGGGGGTGGGAGGGGTTTCCATGGGGGGGGGGGGGGGTTTCCGGGGGGTGGGGGGGGTGGTTTCCTGGGGGCTGGGAGGTGGTTTCCATGGGGCGGGGGGGTTTCCATGGGGAGCTGGTGTGGTGGTTTCCATGGGGGCTGGGGGGTGGTTTCCATGGGGCTGGGGGGTTTTTTCCAGGGGGGCGGGGGGGTGGTTTCCATGGGGGGGGGAGGTGGTTTTCCCATGGGGCGGGGGGGTGGTTCCA
>NC_051419.1:14365740-14365917 GCF_015228065.2 Penaeus monodon | reverse complement strand
CCCTTTCTTCTCCTTCTATCCTTCATCCTCCCACATTCTAAGCCCCCTTTTCTTATATAATTTTAATTCTTCATAAAAAAAAGATTATAATTATTAAACCTGGTTCTTCTTCCTCCCACGTTATTCCATATTTACAGAAAAGCTCTCCTTTTTTCTATCCTATCTCCTCTCTTCGTA
>NC_051419.1:14365499-14365698 GCF_015228065.2 Penaeus monodon | reverse complement strand
TGGATCTTAAATTTTTTTTTCTCTCAACCTTTTTCTTCCTTTATTTCTAACTAATTATTTCAAATTATTCTATCTATTCTCCTACCCATCTACTTCATTTTGAAACCCATCATCTTTATATATATATTTTATTCCCCTTTTATTTTGATTTTTATCCTCCTCCCCTATCCCCTTTTCGTTCTCTTCCCCTACTTTTGAC
>NC_051419.1:14365364-14365444 GCF_015228065.2 Penaeus monodon | reverse complement strand
TCGTAGGATTTAGTCTCCCTTAAAAAGATCTCTCTCCTTACCACTTATGGAAGAAAAATCTGATGAATTTAATATCTGAA
>NC_051419.1:14364935-14365060 GCF_015228065.2 Penaeus monodon | reverse complement strand
CCTTCTTGAAATAATCTGAAGGATCTTATCTCCAGAGGCCCGTCTTCCGAGGGAACAGATAACGCTAACTCTTTCCGGAGATAACGAGCGGCCGACTCCATAAAGGGAGGAGGCTGTAATCTCGT
>NC_051419.1:14362410-14363167 GCF_015228065.2 Penaeus monodon | reverse complement strand
ATCCTTTTTCCTTACCGAAGAATTAACCAAAATAAATATTCAACTTGGGCAATCATAACTCCAGAGCTTAAGCCGAGCAACTGCGTATCTGTCTCTGAACCACAAAGCTTGACGGTAAGATCAAGCCGCTGGGTGTGGGAGGGCGTGGGGAGAGTAATGGGGGGGAGGGAGGGGAGAGGAATGGGAGGGAGGAGAGTGGAGAGGGTGAGGGGAGAGGAATGGGAGAAGAGGGGAGGGAAGAGGAATTGGGGGGAGGCGAGGGGAAGAGGGGGAAGGAAGAGAGGGGGATGGGAGGAGGAGGGAGGTGAGAAGAGGAGGAGGGAAGGCAGAGGAAACGAAGGGAGGGGAAGGGAAGGGAAAGAGGAGGGAAGGAGAAGGGAAAGAGGGAAGAGGGAGGAGGGGAGGAGGAGGAAAGGAGGGAAGAGGGGGGGAGGAGAGGAGGAAGGAAGGAGGGAAGAGGGAAAGAGGAGAGGAGAGGAAGAAAAGAAGAGGTTAAAGGAAAGGAAAGAAGGGGAAAATACAAAAGACCAAAGAAGATCGAGAAAAAACCAAACCGAAACAGGGAGACAGAAGGTGAGAGGAAGAGAAAGAAAGAAATGGGTAAGGAGATCGGGTGTAAAGAAGAGAGGATAAAGAGGAGGTGGAAAGGGGATTACAGGAGCTGGATAGGTGGATAGTTGATGGCGTTATTCGTGAAAGGAGAGCTGGAGATGGATGGACCTATTCCTCACAGCTTGGTCGTGGGGGATCAAAGACC
>NC_051419.1:14361201-14361359 GCF_015228065.2 Penaeus monodon | reverse complement strand
CAAATTTATTTATATTATATTTACACCTAATAGGTTAACACAGAGCGCCGGGAGACGAAATCTTGGCGACTAATGGGAAACCAAAAAACATGGAAGATTCCTAAAAGAGGTTTTAAAACCAAAACATGGCCGACAGTCCATCCGTGTCTCACCTTTAT
>NC_051419.1:14360164-14360867 GCF_015228065.2 Penaeus monodon | reverse complement strand
ACAATAGAAAATATAGAAATAACCCAGTATTTACAAGGTAATAAATCGATGTCCATCAATATCCGCAAGATTATAATCACATTCAAGATGGAAAAAATGAGAAGAAAAATAGATAAATATGTTATGAAAGAAGGAATTAAAAATTAGAGAAAAGGGAAAAGGAAAAAGGTCTGATAATTCAGTCAAAAAAGAAAAATAGATAGAGGGAACGGAGATAGATAGAAATTAAAACTCTATCAAGAAGAAGAAGAAATCGGAAAAAAAGAAAAGAAAAGAAAAACAAAATAAGAAAAAAAAAGAATAACAAAATAAGGAAAGAAAAAATAATAATGATAATGATAATAAAAAAAGAAAGGAAAACAAAATAAGCCAAAAGCAAACAAACAAACAAAAAAAACAAGGAAAGGAATAACAAAATAAGCAAAGAAAAAAAAGAAATAACAAAATAAACAAAGAAAAACAAACAAACAAACAGCCAAGCAACAGCAATATCGTGACAGACAGTCCCAGCAGCCAAGCAAGAGAAGCCGCTTGCTTGCAGATGAGTTGATTTGCATACGAGTAAGTCGTGTCAACTTTTACTCGTTCGGGCGCATCCAATCATTGTTGGTGATGCCCAAAAGATTCGTTAGAGGGAACTATGGGGAAAAAACTTTATTTGTTTGACTGCAACCAGTGTTGATGTGGGGTGTGGGGGTGTGGG
>NC_051419.1:14359033-14359339 GCF_015228065.2 Penaeus monodon | reverse complement strand
ACATCACATTCCTTAATGACACGACAGTAGAAACAAAAAAATGGGAAAATCAAAAAAATTTTTTAAATAATTTGACAAACCACCGATTTACTGAAAAGGAAGGAATTAGGTTAACGGGGCTTTTAAGCCGCCGGAAGAAGATTTTTTTGAAAAAAAAAAAATAAAATAGAGAGATAAAGGAAATAAAAATAAATAATATATAATAAAATAAAAAATGAAAATAAGATAATAAGTATTAAAAAAAATTATAATATATATAGGAAAAAAATAAATATTATATATTAATAATAATCTATATATAATTAC
>NC_051419.1:14358796-14358865 GCF_015228065.2 Penaeus monodon | reverse complement strand
CACTCTTTTTCCTCCCCATTTCCCCCGCCCCCTCCCTCTTCCTCTATCTCCCCCTCTCTTTCTCCTCTC
>NC_051419.1:14358434-14358532 GCF_015228065.2 Penaeus monodon | reverse complement strand
ACTAAAACGGAAAGACGAAAAACAAACTTCTTCACCCTCCCTTTTAAGAACGCCACCAGCCAAAAATCCAAAAGGAGCCCTCCCCCCCACCGCAAAAG
>NC_051419.1:14357183-14357496 GCF_015228065.2 Penaeus monodon | reverse complement strand
TCGCGCTCGATCATCGTCACGAGCTTCCAGCGGCGGCCGCGAGATGGCAGTATTGTTCGCGGTGGAGATCTCGCCGATAGAAATGGCCGAGGAGGAGAACCAGCCTGTCTACGGGAGAGAAACGACTTTATTTCAACTAAAACACTCCGGCGGCGTTGCTTTTGTGGGGGATTTTTTATTTTTTTTGGGGGGGAGGTGAGGCTAAGATTTTTTTTTTTTTTTTTTTTGGTGTTTTTTAGTCTTTTCGCTTTTTATGTATTTTACTGAGGCGAGTTGTTATTTGGTTTGCTTGTGGCTTGGGTCATTTCCTCTG
>NC_051419.1:14354146-14354254 GCF_015228065.2 Penaeus monodon | reverse complement strand
GGTGCGTTTCACCATATTTTTTCCCGAAATGAAGATTATAATACACTTATAAACAAACACACAATGATTTATACTTTAGAGAAAGAGATATAAATTCATACGATAATC
>NC_051419.1:14353911-14354033 GCF_015228065.2 Penaeus monodon | reverse complement strand
AGTCCTAAGTTCTTTTATGACAGTCTGTCCAACATTAACTCGCTGTTGACAGTAATGATAATAAATGTGACTGAGCGCATGTTGGTCAAAGATATCCTGAGAAAAAGGTAAGTACGGTTTAT
>NC_051419.1:14353156-14353289 GCF_015228065.2 Penaeus monodon | reverse complement strand
ATAAAGCTTATGGTAGTCAGGGGTTGCTGGTTGGTCATCAAACTGTGAAATCTTTTAGGGAGTCTCGCCAATTATATCCTGCGCTGGGTGTGAGATGTAAAACCAACATGACACTCAAACTAGATATTCATAT
>NC_051419.1:14351692-14352596 GCF_015228065.2 Penaeus monodon | reverse complement strand
AAAGGAACGGCACATCACCTTCTGAACCGTGGTTTTTACGTTCTTTTTTCGCACCAGTGACCTTACCGCTGGAGGTCAAACCAGGTCTCACTCAGAGAGGCGATAGGAAGATAAATATATTGTGAAAACTCGGGTCTCCGCTGTGTTAAATAGCGGCTGGATCTGGTACCTGTGAATTATCGCGTCCCTGTGAAAGTTTATTATTTTTTTTATCCTATTTCCCGTTTTCTTCCGTGTGGTTTGGGTGATTATCCGTTTTCTTTGATTTATGGACGATTTGAATATTTTTTTCTTTTGTCTATGCGTTTACTATCGAGAAGAGAAAGTCATACCCACGGAAAAAAAAAATCGAGAAAGAGAAAGAAAAACACATCAAGAAAATATCGAAAGATGAAGACGATAGACATACACACAAACACACAAAGAATAATGAAACAAAAAAAATAAAACTCACGTTATCCCTCTCCGAAGTCTTTATACTTATATACATTTATTCATATTTGAATGACATTAAAATCGAATCGACTCTGTTCTTGCCGTCAATTGTGCAATCTGTCAACATGTGTGTTTATTGCGTCACGATCACAAATGAATGAGATTTTATACCACTTTACGAGCTTCTCCATCGACATATCTGCAATGAAAGTTTATTTATATCGACACTGAGTAAGAAAAACCTCGTTTCTCTTTTGTATTCCACAAGGACAGACTTCGGTCGAGAGGATGATAGATCCCCCCCCCCCCCAAAAAAAAAAAAAAAAGAGAGAGAGAATTATTGTACTTTTATTTGAAAAGGAGAAACTATATGTCGCGAACTTCAAACTCGTGGCCAGTTAAAAAGTAAGGTTTTTCGATCTCGACAATTTCTCGCCTATAAAGAGAAAGAAAAAAATATATACACATG
>NC_051419.1:14351087-14351293 GCF_015228065.2 Penaeus monodon | reverse complement strand
GAACATTCACAGTTTTAGTAACTGCCTCATTCCTCTCTTAACGAAAGGATCATCAAGCATGCAAGCGCATCATGCACTGCTGTCCACGCATGATGCCTATCTTATCGCCAAGTTGAAAGGGTTAATCACCTTTGTTAATCAACGAGAATAGGCCAAAAATGACACTTTGAACACATTATGAAAGTGTTTGATACTCTCTATTCACA
>NC_051419.1:14349568-14349663 GCF_015228065.2 Penaeus monodon | reverse complement strand
AGTAAAAAAATAAACATTGTGGCCCTTGGGAAGGCAGACAGTATAGAAGGGGAAAGCGGTCCCCCCCTTGCCCCCTCCCCCAAATAACGCCCTGT
>NC_051419.1:14348581-14349284 GCF_015228065.2 Penaeus monodon | reverse complement strand
AGCGTACGAGTAAAACTAGATGTATATGTGTTTAAGTCAACAATACGAAATGTATAGTCCTTAAGAACATTAAGAAAATAAAGATTACAATGATAATGGTGATACCGATTATATAGTGATGCGTAAACCACTAATAATATGATTATAATAATCACTGTAATGTTGATTAGTATTGATAATGTAGTTGCTATAATAGTAGTATAGAAAATCCAGTTGTGGGAATGGTAGTAAAAGCTGTGTTAGGAATAATATTTAGAATATAGTATTTGTAAACAAATCAAAGAAAATATAGAAAAGAAATAATTTCCTTTAATTCCCCTACTACAAAAAATATTGTTAATACTGATATTGTCTCTATGATTACTCTTACTTGTATTAGTAGTATTGTTTTTACTAGTCCCATGCTGTTATTGTGACACATTACAAAATCTATCTTTTTCCGCTATTATGAATGATTAAGTAATATCAGATGATTAAGTCACACCACTAAAACCCTTTACAAAAGGACTAGAATTTAATCAACAAATACAAAAAATAATAAAAATGATAGATATACTGCAATTACTCTTATCAACGGTGGATTACTAACAACAAAGGTAAGGATATTAATACTATCATGACTGAACACTTATTCGGTAATCTGGTAGAGTGAATCGCATGCTATATTGGTATAGTTTTACCCGGTTGAATTCGGTTAGTAGTT
>NC_051419.1:14347206-14347860 GCF_015228065.2 Penaeus monodon | reverse complement strand
CACCTCGCCAGCTCTTCCAGAAACGCAGCAGCTGCCCTTGCCTCGTCGCTCCGTTCGTGTAGGTGGATCCGCGCGCATCCAGTCCCGACGCGCGGATTCACATTTGCATATTAAAACGATGAAGTCCAATATCGCACGCACCGACAGCTAAATTGAAGGCCTGTATTGATTTCTCCCGATAACTACTTGAAGGATGAGGAGGTGGGGCGCGAGATAACAGAGATATGACCCGTAAATAGTTGGTGTTTGGGCCGTATCAGTCGTCAGGGGCGATGCGCCAAAACACCTGACGGTCGATAAGCGGCTAATATTCCGGTACATCGATGATATCGCGGTTATATTTCAGTGCAGGTTTCTCAGGGTAACTACTGTGCAACGGGGGGATCTGTATGCGAATGGGAATATATACAGGGGTTGAGCTATCATCAAGCTGATTCTTATGTTTTTATGGATTTAATTTTTTTTTTTTATGATGATTATGAGCGTGGGTTGGCACAGCTGACTCTCGAGGGTATTTGGTCTTTGTAAATACGTTTTTCTTTTGTTTCTTCTGATAGTTTTGTTCTTTTTGTATTTTCTTTTTTTTACTTGTTTTATGTCTTGTTTGAAAAAGAATTCTCTTTTTTATTTTTGGAATTTTCTGTCTTGTTAAAC
>NC_051419.1:14346024-14346370 GCF_015228065.2 Penaeus monodon | reverse complement strand
CAGTTGTCTTCTCAATCATCACCTCGAGCTGAGTCATCATTATCGTCATGATTTGCAAGATCATAACTGTGTTTACAGTGATGGTGTCATTGTTTTATTAATAATGGTCAGAATTTTTCATCCTTGTTATTTTGTTATTTTCAGGAACAAACATTTTATAGAAGTATTTTCTTTTATTGATAATATGCAAATGCTGTTGAAATATTCATTAAAATCGGCCTTTACAAGTTTCCTCTTCTTGTATTTGAAAACATCATTTAAAAAATATAATAAATCTATCACATTCCGAAATATAAAAGAATAATGCTTTTCCATCTTCATTTTTTTCATTTAAAGAGGTATATAT
>NC_051419.1:14345871-14345993 GCF_015228065.2 Penaeus monodon | reverse complement strand
GTCTTATCTCTTTTTCCAATTTGTTAACGAATAAATATCTCGAAAAGATAAGATAAGATAATGTTAGACCCAAAGTTACATTAATCAAGCATATTTTTTTTCTTATCGAGGATGTTTAGCGC
>NC_051419.1:14345729-14345850 GCF_015228065.2 Penaeus monodon | reverse complement strand
CGCGGATGATAAATCTTGTTTTTGTGAATGGAAAAGGCGTACATCGGCTTGTAATTATGGATAACGTTATTGCTGAAATATGAAAATTTAGTTCCTTAAACATTCATTCACTAGGCTATTG
>NC_051419.1:14345541-14345621 GCF_015228065.2 Penaeus monodon | reverse complement strand
TTCTTCCATTTATTTGTGATTATGGATATTGTTATTTTTCGAACATGGATTTTTTTCTTTTACAGTTGATTCATTAGAGA
>NC_051419.1:14344607-14344967 GCF_015228065.2 Penaeus monodon | reverse complement strand
GCAGCACAATCAAACAGTACGATTAATCTTATCATATCTCTATCAAAATATGTCCTTATAATAAACTTTATCAAACGAAACGATAAGAAAACACGTGTTTCGTCCTTATCGGGAACATCCCATAACAATATCACTCACACACTCGCACCTGATAGTCCATTGATTATACTTTTATTGACACCATTTCATCTTCGAGTCATGCTGTACCCGTGGGAACCTCTTGGTGGAGAAAACGCAATAAGGTACCCGAGTGTCTGGTAGGTGTGTGTGTGTATATATATTGTGTGATTAGCTCATGTGTTAAGGGAACGGGGGAAGGTACAGTGTGTGTGTGTAGAGGGTGGGTGTTTTAATAGGATG
>NC_051419.1:14344051-14344310 GCF_015228065.2 Penaeus monodon | reverse complement strand
GATGAAGAAGAGAACGGATCTTTTCTTATCCTTGGTTCATAAACATTTCAAGACTCACTTTCTCCGTACTTCCTTCAGTTTACTCAGTCTGGGCAGCCTTGCCTCTTTACACACTTTGCAAAATCTACTCGTTTCGTTTCTCATTACTGCATTTTTATACACAAAGCACTGACTTTACCCATCTCCCTTTCACTATCACACTGTACATTGTGCTTCATTCACTCTGCCCTGTCTTTTCGCTTCTCTGTCTGACTGACTG
>NC_051419.1:14343444-14343680 GCF_015228065.2 Penaeus monodon | reverse complement strand
CTTTGGTAGGTTTACCGGCCCACCCACTATCGTACCCTTGTGTGCACATCTCTCACTGTGTACATAAGACTGTGTACACGTGCTCGGCTGTGTACACGACAATTAGGAGGTTAGTGATACATACCCGCTCATTTCACGCACACTTGATGATTAAGTGTTCATCAAGATGCACATATCGTGAACCTTATGCATATAAATTAGAAGGAACAGCTTCTATGTGTTAGATACGCTTAAGT
>NC_051419.1:14342683-14342858 GCF_015228065.2 Penaeus monodon | reverse complement strand
ATTAAACAATCCGTCACAACACGAGGCTGGTTAAAACATTAATAAGAGTTTGTTCGCTTCCTCTATGCAACTGCCTCGTTAATCCCACAAACAAAATAATACTATTGATTTTATTTATACCATGAAACCACAAAAAAACACAAATCACTTCCCTACAATATATATATATATATAT
>NC_051419.1:14342373-14342648 GCF_015228065.2 Penaeus monodon | reverse complement strand
CTAACTAAATGAATATAATCTATTTCCTCTGTTTCCTGAATCTATTGGAATATGTCAGACACAATATGTCATAGGTAATAATGCACATTTTCCCCTTTTCGTTATATCCGTTATAATTTGCATACGCCTATTTTTCACCGCAGTGTGACTCTCGGGAAATCTGAGTCATTTGTCTTATACATTTACATAAACTGTCCGCACTTAGCCCAGAATCTATCTTGAAAACCTGTAATTCATATTTGGGTGTTTCTCGGTGTTTCATATTTCTGCCGCTG
>NC_051419.1:14341203-14341507 GCF_015228065.2 Penaeus monodon | reverse complement strand
ATTGCAACAAACAAGACTCCATACAGAAGAAAGTGTTATCGGCTTTATCAAAATGCTTCCGAATCAACTGGCGCCTTGATTACGTTCTCGATATAAATACGAGAATGGACATATAAAGAAAGGAGCGAATAAATGAATAAAGATAGATGGAATAAGATAAATATGTAATAAGACGGTGGTGGTTAGTATGGTAATGTGGAGATGGTGGAGAGTATGTACTCAGTCGGACATCTTATGATATTATAACATTAAAAACGTATACTTTAAAGCACCATTGCTTTATTTTTGTAATTCTCAATACTTG
>NC_051419.1:14340316-14340937 GCF_015228065.2 Penaeus monodon | reverse complement strand
ATCACGATTACACACTTTCTCTCCGAAAATCCATTAACCCAGCACCCTCTCAAGTAATTACCACATCGATAATGACAACGTGAACCCCCCCCCCCCCAACACTAACTATCACTGACCTCCGTATGTATGTTATTTACACCATGACGGATGCATCTCCCTTTAGCGAGGAGGGGGGGGGGGAAGGGCGTGGATGCTGCGTTCAAAACCCATTATGCAAAGCTATCCATCTCCCACCGTTCAGCAGCGACGACCGTTTCCCGAAGGCTATAATCATCGGGAGGAATTCTCGTCTTGCGTAGCGTGGCAGTGGCGTGTGGCAGGCCAGTGGCAGGCCAGTGGCAGGCCAGTGGCAGGCCAGTGGCAGGCCAGTGGCAGGCCAGTGGCAGGCCAGTGGCAGGCCAGTGGCAGGCCAGTGGCAGGCCAGTGGCAGGCCAGTGGCAGGCCAGTGGCAGGCCAGTGGCAGGCCAGTGGCAGGCCAGTGGCAGGCCAGTGGCAGGCCAGTGGCAGGCCAGTGGCAGGCCAGTGGCAGGCCAGTGGCATCCGTCAAAGATTAGATTCTTTCTCTTATGCTGTCATTTTGTGACTCTTTTTTTTTGGGGGGGGGTAGAGGAGGGGGGAGTA
>NC_051419.1:14339649-14339841 GCF_015228065.2 Penaeus monodon | reverse complement strand
AAACAGCGTCTCACCCCATCTTCTTCCGTTTCTCATTATCCGTGTCCGTCGCTAACAGCACCTTCAAAACCCCCACAAAAAAGGTAGCTGTGATGACGGGTGATAAGACACGCGGATAATGATTACGTTTGTATTGCAGGAAGATGGAAGATTATTCATGAGATTATGCATGAGCGCCATGAAAAGGGGACA
>NC_051419.1:14338800-14338880 GCF_015228065.2 Penaeus monodon | reverse complement strand
CTTGGTGTATTAAAGCTAGTTCGGCAAAAGGTAAAGGACCATGAGAATACGTAATTGCAAGCTCGTGTGTACTTGCGTGC
>NC_051419.1:14338568-14338667 GCF_015228065.2 Penaeus monodon | reverse complement strand
TTGTTTATGTATGCACGTACATATGTTCGTTTGCTTCTTCCAATATCTGTCTTTGATAATTTCTATTTATGTATCTGATTATTTTCATCCTTGAGTACA
>NC_051419.1:14337825-14338477 GCF_015228065.2 Penaeus monodon | reverse complement strand
ACGGATGGGCGTAAGGGCGAGATGGTATAGCTGTTTTTGACACGAAAAAGCTATTTCAAAGATCTATTGATAGATAACACACCGGGGTTAGATGCGGGGACTTCCTATCCGAATTCTCTCCTATTCCTCTCCTTTATTCGCTCCATCCTTCTTTCCCTTTTTCTCGTATCTATTTTTATTTTTCTCTCTACTAAAACCCTTCTTTCTTCTGATCTTTATTTATTCCTTTTTCTTTTAGCTTCTGTTTCCTTCTCTTTCCTGTTCTCTTGTTTCTGTTCCTACTTCTATTTATCTTCTTCTGTCTACGTCTCTTTCGTTTTTTCTCCTATCTGCTCCTATTTATTAATTCCTCTCTTTCCAATTTTTTTTTATCCATCTATACCCCTCTATCCTAGTTCCTATAACTTTTTATTTTCTTTTTTCTCT
Source organism: Penaeus monodon (assembly GCF_015228065.2). Classification (NCBI taxonomy): domain Eukaryota; kingdom Metazoa; phylum Arthropoda; class Malacostraca; order Decapoda; family Penaeidae; genus Penaeus; species Penaeus monodon. The sequence goes on along the minus strand of NC_051419.1, from coordinate 14,338,051 downwards.
ATCTCCCTTCTTCTCTCTGTCCTCTCTCATCTACTCTTCTTCCTTTTTTACTCGACCTATCCTTCTCCCTTTCATTTATTCCTCATCCTATCTACTCAACAATTCTCTTTCCTCTTATTTTCTTCTTCTTTTCCTCCCATGTCTTATCCACCACTTTCTCTCCTTCTCCTATTAGTTATTCTATCCACCCTATTCCTTCTCTATTCACTATCCATTTTCTAAGAAC
>NC_051419.1:14337727-14337794 GCF_015228065.2 Penaeus monodon | reverse complement strand
CTATCCACACTTCCCATTTCCCATGTTTATTTCAGTCTATTTCCTCCCTTGTTCACGTTTTCCTTCG
>NC_051419.1:14336850-14337010 GCF_015228065.2 Penaeus monodon | reverse complement strand
CACCAAAATGCCCCGCCCACTGTGGCTTCCCCCACACCTCTTGCATGGGCGAAGTGGCGAGTTCGTGTGAATGTTCAACGCACGCCCGAATTTGTGGGTGTAACCAGTGTTCTTGGTCGAGAGAGAGAAATGAACAGAAATTGGCTTCTTTGATCTTTGA
>NC_051419.1:14335446-14336444 GCF_015228065.2 Penaeus monodon | reverse complement strand
TACAGAACTACAGACAAAATTGAAATATAGAAATAGTAAAAACAATTTACAAGCATCACAAACATCACAAACAGATCTAGTTTAGCCTTTAAGTAGACCAGTGAGAACGGTAGAAAAAAAAGTAGAGAGTAGACAACAACACAGTAAAGATATTCCTAGAATGACAGACAGACCAGGTAGGCGAGGCAATTCTATATAAGGAAGGCCGTGGGCGTGTTAATGTAAATACGCCTTTTTATATTTTATTTTTAAAATATTTTTTTTTTGGGTCGTGCTAATGATAACCTGGGCTCTGTTCTTTAATTATATTGACATATGGTCTGAAAAGATAATGTAGAGAGGTATATCTATTTTTGATTTATAGGGCGGTACCTGTTAAATTGAAAGAGACAAACGTTGTGTTAATAATAATAAATAAGTAAAGATTACGACAAGCTACTGTTGCAACCGTGAGGGGCATAGTAATAGCAATCGAACACAGTGAGAGCAATGCTAAAGGGAATATTGTGATGAAAAAGTTCAGTAGATCAATAGCGTAGTGTAGCTAAATTTGAATAGATGGTAAGTAATTGTGATGCTAATGATATTATTGGTATGAATGGAATTAATGACGGTAATTAATAACTGCTCTAACTACTATAAAAACTATTGCAACAACAAATATAGAACAAAAAAGCGATTATAACTAAAAAAAAAAAACAATGGTCATAATGCTGCAATCTTTAACAAATACATAACTTTGACTTGAATTGCAAACATACACCATTTCATTATTAAACAAACGTTATTATTTCTCTTCTATTTCCATCATTAATCAGGGGAGGAATTGCAAACCGAACCACAAACACTGCAACATGAAATGATTCTGCAATGTTCGTTTCCCTCAAAACACAAACGAAAGATAAACACAGATATTAGCTCATCAAACTCGTTCGTATTACGGCAGCCGAACACTTTATATGCATGACGCAATGTCCTCGTCAGCCGGATCTTCTTAC
>NC_051419.1:14335233-14335333 GCF_015228065.2 Penaeus monodon | reverse complement strand
CTGAGAGGTGTAGGCCGTAGGTTTTTCAGTTTTGATCATTTGAAATATTATTTGGAAATAATAATAATCAATGAATAACATTTATTATTTTAAAAAGTAT
>NC_051419.1:14334921-14335183 GCF_015228065.2 Penaeus monodon | reverse complement strand
AAAATTTTTCCCCAATTATGACAATATAGAGGTTACCGAAAGAAAACGGATTTAAGAACAATCGCTATTCTAGGCACATATACCCCTGTGTCTCGTTTTCTTTTGCTTGTAAGGGAAACCACAGTAAAATTGTATGAGTAATATAAAGCATAAAAAGCAAAAAAGAAAAAAAAGGAAATAAAGCATAAGATGAGAGAGATAAAGATGATGAAGAACGAGTGCGAGGTGGGAAAGAGTCATATGCTAAAAGGAGTGATGGAAG
>NC_051419.1:14334128-14334437 GCF_015228065.2 Penaeus monodon | reverse complement strand
AACATTACACCTTCGCTCCATGTCTCATGCACTTATACCATCCTCCTACGCTACTTATACCCTTACTTTTTACCTTATCCTCACACCTTACCCCATTCTCTTACCTTCTATCCTCCCTTATACTCTCTACCCCCCCCTCTTTCATATCACCCCCCCACCTCCTCCTCTCCTTTCACCCTACCTCCTACTCCCTCCCTCCTTATCCTCTCACTTATAGACCCTTATACCCTTCCCTATTCCTCTTCCCTCCCCAACCCCAGGCTCATATACCCTCCCCCCCCCACTCTACCCAACTCTTTACCTTCACTC
>NC_051419.1:14333021-14333796 GCF_015228065.2 Penaeus monodon | reverse complement strand
ACATGCCCCAAGCTGCCCCTGTTATATTTCACAGTTCGCATAGAAATTGGCGTTGGGAGAAGACCACCTTCGTCTCCGCTGGAATAAGTGTACCCTCACACGCAGGGAAGTTGGGGTGAGGTGGGGCTGGAGGGGGGGTGAAGGGGGGGTGAGGTTGGGGGTGAAGTGGGGGTGTGGTGGGGGATGAGGTGGGGGTGATAGGGGTGAGGTTGGGGGTGAGGTGAAGGTGAAAGAAGGGTTGAGATGGGGGTGTGGTGGCGGTGAGGTGGGGGTGAAGTGGGGGTGAGGAAGATGCTGACAAAAGTTGAGGATTAGTTACGTAGGGATATGTTGGAGATGTTGGAGATGATGGAGATGTTAGAGGGAGGAAGGAGAGAAAAGGGAGAGGAAAGAGGGAGGAAGGAGGGAGGAAGAGGGGGGAACAAACAAGAAAAGGGAGATGGGAAAGGAGGAGGAAAGTGTGGGAAAGGGAAAGGGAAGAAAAGGGGGAGAGGGAGGAGGATGAAGGTGAAAGGAGGAAAGGAAGGAGGAAGAAAAATGGACGAAGGTGGGGAAAGGAGAAGGAAAAGAGTGGAAAAAGAGGGGATAAAGAGAGGAGATAGATAAAAAAAACTGAGAAAAGAGGAGAAGGGGAAGGAAGAAGGACGTAGGGAGGAAGGATGAGGAGAAGGGAGAGAAGGAAAAGAGGTAGGAAGAGGAGGTAACAGATTTAAAGCGAGAGAGACATAACAAGAAAAACAGACAATCACATAAAACAAGAGAGGCAAAAAGCAAA
>NC_051419.1:14331986-14332708 GCF_015228065.2 Penaeus monodon | reverse complement strand
TAAGAATAGACTGTTTCTGTCTATAGACACTAAGATTATGTGTTCCTGTTTCTGTTCAAATCAGTTTGATTATAATCCAATGGACCCAGTCTCAGCATTACATTAAGGCGAAAAAGTTTAAAGAATATACTATAACAGTTTTAATTCTATTTTTCTTTTTAATCGGAGTCTTAGAATAATAAAGTAATGAGTAGGACCTACCTATCACACGTACTCAAATACAAATCACCCAGCACACGGAAACCCCAGAACCGTCTTAAATCCAGCCTTTCATAAAACCTCAAGTTAAGACCAGCTGCCCACACCATCTGTTAGCACCACCTGTGTTAAAATGACTATCACGTCCATACCTTCTCTCGACCTGCCTGAGAACGCCATCTATTGGGCCTTCTCACAGGTAGTCGAAAGAACACACGAAGTTACCTTCCAAAGGCAGTGGAGTCCGGGTTTAGTACATAAATATATCCTTCCCTTTCACTGTTATTTTCACTTTTGGGCAAACGTCACTGTAATTTGAAGTGTGACCTCCCTGACCTCTTTATCATTGTTATTTTCAATAGATTTATTCTAGTGTTCCACTTTTTCTCTCGTTTTTTCAGGTGTTTGTATAAAATGCATACTTGAAACACAAGAAATTTGCATTCGGAAAATCATCTTTACTAGGAATTACAAAAAGGCAGAATTGGGAAGTAAAAAGAAAAGGGTTAGTAAAGAAATTTTAT
>NC_051419.1:14329860-14330299 GCF_015228065.2 Penaeus monodon | reverse complement strand
CACCAAGATTATGATATATCAAAGAAGTAATTGACCAGGGATTGACAAGAGACGAAGTAGGATCGATTGAGAAAAGCAATGCAAAGACAATTGCTCACGTTGAAAACCGCCCGAGAGCCAACCTGTGTGTTGTACCTATTATGAAAGCAAACAGTTAATTTATCCCACGGATCTTCAAGTGATGCATTTCTCTAAAATAAGACTAATATTCAAATACTATTTCCATTACCGACTCGTGACGCCGTGTGTGTTGTTGCACCCCCATTCATGAGCAAGAATATCTTCCCCTTCCTGTCTCTTGATACTTCTCACCGAATCTCTCTCATCCTGTCCTTGCTTTGCCCTCCTGCGACTGAATACTTCGCTTCTCGCCACTCTCCCGAATCCGCCAACTCTCTGTGACGAAGCGCGGCGCCTCGCTAGGGCTCTCCGTGAAGAG
>NC_051419.1:14328541-14328972 GCF_015228065.2 Penaeus monodon | reverse complement strand
CACACACATATGTATATATATAAAATCTAATCCTGGAAAATGGAATTGGTAACAATATATTTTTTTACTTTTCCAATCTCGTTGTCTCTTAACATTATGATCTACAAACACACGATCTCCTTTACCTTTACGCCTTCGGTATCATTACGTCTTAAAAGAATAAAGAAGAACAGGAAGGCGGATAAAAAAAAAACACTTGGATTTGTTAAAGAAAACATTTATTGTTAACTTCCCGAGAGCAAGAGAGTGGTGATTGTAACGGTGTGTTAATGATGTGTAAAAAAAGGCCCATTGGATTTGTCAGCCAATCATGAGGGAACAGAGGAGAGGGATAAAAGGAGGAAGAACAATGCGAATTGTAGAGAGAAATGGGATAGAAGGAGGAATAAGGAATAGGGGGATGTAGGTAATTCCTTATCCTTATTCGGTGG
>NC_051419.1:14327690-14327924 GCF_015228065.2 Penaeus monodon | reverse complement strand
TCGCACACTACAAACTCTGACCTGCTTGACCCATTGACCCCCTCCCCCCCTTCAACCTCCCCCCCTCCCCCTCCTCCAATGACCCCGGGGCCTATGGCAGCTCCCGGATGGCCCCCCACCCGACCCTGGGGTTAAGATACCAACCCCTTCCCCCCCCCCTCCCAGGACGTAGAAAACACAATGAGATAATAAACTGCTTTTCATCCCTAACAAGCAACACGCACAGGAGTCCAA
>NC_051419.1:14326878-14327494 GCF_015228065.2 Penaeus monodon | reverse complement strand
GATCAAGAAGACGAATTAAAATTAGTTATTCATACTCCCCCTAAAATCACACCCTTAAGAAAACCTTAGTACAGAGGGGACATCATCCTATTAGCATGCTTAGGACCCAAGGGAATTCATTACGTGGTGTGATTCGGCAACCAACGCAGGAATGGTTAAAACACACTAGTCAGCTGAAAGGATAAACACACTAGTCAGCTGACAGGATAAACACACTAGTCAGCTGAAAGGATAAACACACTAGTCAGCTGAAAGGATAAACACACTAGTCAGCTGACAGGATAAACACACTAGTCAGCTGAAAGGATAAACACACTAGTCAGCTGAAAGGATAAATACACTAGTCAGCTGAAAGGATAAACACACTAGTCAGCTGAAAGGATAAACACACTAGTCAGCTGACAGGATAAACACACTAGTCAGCTGAAAGGATAAACACACTAGTCAGCTGAAAGGATAAACACACTAGTCAGCTGACGGGACAAGAAAACAGCTGCACAAGATGGTCACACCTACGGGTACACGTGCACGGAGGTTGTACAAGGCTCCCGGTAACAATAACTAGCGGTTTGAGAATCGTTCAGACCTTGCGATCTAAGAGAGGCCTGCGAATGAA
>NC_051419.1:14325626-14326013 GCF_015228065.2 Penaeus monodon | reverse complement strand
AAATCACTTGAAGATCCTCCGTGGGAATCTTTAATCTTTATTCTTTAAATATTTACCATTCCTCGCAGATTTTTTTTATATTTTTGTTTCATTCCTTAGAATGTGTGTTTTTTTCTTACGTAAATGACATTTTCCGTTGATTATTATTGATGCTGCTTTCTTATCTCGTTTTCTTTTAGAAATTTAAACAGTAGAAAAAAACATGATCGTTTTCGTTAATGGATCGCTAAGTATAGATTTCTTTTCTGCACAAAATGGTCCTCGAGTTTTGTTCTCTATCGAGCTATCTGCCCTCGTGTTTATAGTAATGTTCATCAATAATATGATGTATAATTTTATTGAATTTCTAGTCTCTTGAGTGTTCAAAATCGACACAGCCTTCCCGCA
>NC_051419.1:14325450-14325524 GCF_015228065.2 Penaeus monodon | reverse complement strand
ATGGCGACAAGGTGTCATTTTTCTCTCTCGTTATCGAACCGTTATCTAAAACGCATCTTCTGCCATTTTGCTTA
>NC_051419.1:14325182-14325399 GCF_015228065.2 Penaeus monodon | reverse complement strand
GTCTATTCATTGAACTTCACCCACACTGCATAAATCATCACATTTTCGCATCTTCCTCATTCTCAAACAAACATCCTTCTTCTCTCGAGATGTGATCGTTTTCCTAACAGATGTGACGTCATACCGGCTACGTATCCGTGATCGGCGGGAAGGTGGAGCTTCGTTCGCATATGACTTACAGCTGGGTGTGGCGAGATGTACACACTAACAATTTATT
>NC_051419.1:14324902-14325163 GCF_015228065.2 Penaeus monodon | reverse complement strand
TTTGAGATGATAGTTATTTTTTTTCTTTAAAGATATTTATATAGCAGTTTATGTTCCTTTTTTTTCAACTCTTTCGTGTACTTAAAAAAAGGGGGGGAAGATTATTGAGTGGTTGTAAAGCAAGCTATTCGAAATATTATTGTTTTGAAGCTGTTTTGTTTGCGTTCGACCACCAACAATAAAGGTAGTTGTTTATGTTTAGGCGTCAGTCGCTTATGGCTATCACGAGTCTGTCCCCGTGAAGCGTGTGAATACGTAAGG
>NC_051419.1:14323717-14324449 GCF_015228065.2 Penaeus monodon | reverse complement strand
TAATGAGATTAAAGAAAGAGACACCACTCGAGACCAAAAAGGACTCAACGTTATTTGAGCCTACATGTGTGAAAACCGTACACCAATATTTTACACCAATTATATAATTCAATCAAGAACCCAGCTGATTACTTTAATTGCACATGTTTCCCCATTAACTAAAAAAACAAAAACAAAACAAGTTCCATTCCGTCTCACAGTCTCCTGGTTCATATTTACACGAACCGTGGATCGAGAAATTATACAGCTAACATCCATCTCTGCTTCTTGTTACATGCAAACTCCGCGGTGGCCATAGGTACATTAGGCCCAAAAAAAATGTTTATTTCTCCCGTCCTCATCTGCTGACCCTTTTTTCCCCCTCGAGGAATTGTAACTGTAACTCTTTTTTTTCTCTTTTTTCTTTGTATTGTCTCTCCTGCTTCGACAGACTTACACTTCCTGACTCCCTTTGCCTTGTGTACCCGAAAGTGAACATGTTCTTCAAGTTTTGCCTATTATTACGAGTCCTTCTTCCTTCACTCGCGGCTTGTAAGAATGACCCGAGATTACCAGTATCTGTATTCGATTAAGTATTCTCCATTAGGTTCCATTAACATGTGAAAAGGACGCGTCTTGTTCAAGTCTAGACGATGGACGCTTAGTTACTCCCACGGCCACCAGGGGCGCTGACTGTCCCCCAAGCCCAAAAACGGGCTTTAAAGATTTGTTTTTTTTTTGTTTTAGAATAAT
>NC_051419.1:14323134-14323546 GCF_015228065.2 Penaeus monodon | reverse complement strand
TTTTTTTTTTTGGGGGGGGGAAGGTCACTTTGACGCGTTTTCTACAATTTCATGATTTATCTTATTTTATTAATTTCAGGTTATTTACCTTTGGCGTTTGTGTCCTCATAACATGACGCTATTTACTAAATATAATCTCACAATTTACCTTATAAATATCACATAATTATCGAAGGTTCGATAACTTAAAAAATAATCAGTTATTGGGATATTTGAGGATAAATTAGACCCTCCTTTTAAACTCATGCCTTTACCTTATACTGCGTGTCACGTGGCCATCGCTACGTTGCTGGAAAATGAGGGACCAGATATGTAAATCTCATGCACTATCCTATGTTTCGATATCTGCATGACAATGATTTGCTTTGTAAGTATCTTTTGCTTTTATACGAGCGTCGACCAAGGCAAGTGG
>NC_051419.1:14323027-14323103 GCF_015228065.2 Penaeus monodon | reverse complement strand
AAGGAAATCTTTCGCGCCATAAACGGTGGGTCACTTGACAAAAGATTCTCGTTTTTTTTTCTTTTCAAAATAACTG
>NC_051419.1:14322370-14322485 GCF_015228065.2 Penaeus monodon | reverse complement strand
CCTTCCTAACTTTCTTACACGTTTTCTCAACCTACTCACTAAACTTGTTTTAATACGAATCTCTCATTTATTTTAGGTCATTAAACCTCCGCGTTTATGGCCTCATGACTCGCCG
>NC_051419.1:14322181-14322344 GCF_015228065.2 Penaeus monodon | reverse complement strand
GAGGTCATATATTTTTCCTTGTCGAAGTCTGCTTGTTCGCTTGTAGCTTATGTCGTTTTCTTTAATCCTTTGCAAGGCTTTGGGGGGGGGGGGAGGGGAGGTTGGCGAGGAAGTGAAGATGCGTCGCTGGTGGTTACTTGCGGATTTGTCCTGAAGTTCTGGA
>NC_051419.1:14321313-14321969 GCF_015228065.2 Penaeus monodon | reverse complement strand
GAATCATGTAACCAGTAAAACCGTAGATACAGAACACGCGGGCGAATAGTCAAGAGATAATTAACCACGTGCTTTAGATGAGCATTCATAAAGGTACAAAATAACCCAGAAGCAAGTCATGACAGTTCGCTATATCATGCCTGTATATTCACGCTGAAGGGAAACGGATGACGTAACTTTGATATTTTTGTGACGCGTCTAAAATTATTTTACGAAACTTGATTAGATTAAGAGGAAATAGCTCTGTGTAGAAATGGTTTATGTTTACTCTATGGTTGGTATAAAATTATGGAGTTATTTAAGAAATTAATTATTTAACTAAACTAAATTAAATTATACAGTTTTATGTATAATAATATTTTATGTTAATAGTCTATACAAAGTTTATAAACGATGAAGCGGGTTTGAATGAATATGATATTATCAAAATATTGAAATTATATTACTGAAGAAAAAAAGTGTCTTGTATCTAATCAATGCAAGTGAAAAATACCAAGAAATGAAAAGTTATCTTACTTGGTGTCCGAATTATGAATATCTACGGTCTCTATACACAGGATTTCACGGTGCACAGTTTACGTCATTTCAAAACTTTAGATCACAGACACGTGTGTTACTTTTTCCGAGAAAGAAACAGGTCTATAAAGGATGTTAAA
>NC_051419.1:14320327-14320492 GCF_015228065.2 Penaeus monodon | reverse complement strand
GACAGAGCAATACACTGTATATAAAATGGGAGAAGGTTGCCAGTTATTCATTATTTGAAAGCCGGCACATCAGTCCGCCATTTTGGTAAACTTCAGATGGCAGTTTGTTTGCTTTTACGAAATTGTTTTGTTTCCTTGATGTCAACATTAACACGTTTTCCCGTA
>NC_051419.1:14319982-14320264 GCF_015228065.2 Penaeus monodon | reverse complement strand
TCTATCATTATGCCGGTCTGGTAATTGTGACTGTCTCCTCAACCCGTAAAAATATCTTATTCTATAAGACCTCTGAATGATTTATGATTCTAGAAATGTTCTGTTAATGCTTACCTATGCTGGCAAATCCTGTGATAGCAATATTGAATCCTTAATGTTTACTGATTTTGTATCTCACTGTTAATGCAGTTTGTATCCTTCTTGCTGATTTCAGTAATTAGTTAATGCAACTTTCCAAAACATACTATTTTGTAATTTTTCGATACATACATTCAGCTTTCA
>NC_051419.1:14318093-14318478 GCF_015228065.2 Penaeus monodon | reverse complement strand
CACAACATTTAAATTTCTCTCAAAGCCACCCAGGCTTTGTCCATTATAACATTGATTTGCAAACTGTATAAAGAGGGAAAAAAGAGAAAGAGAGAGAAAAAAGATGTAGACGTTTTGTGTACAATGATTTCTCTCGACAGGCATGACCCCTGTTATCGTAATCTTAAGTAATACTGCAATTCTAATTCAACGTGATATCAAGTCGATGCTAAAAGTCATTACAACCACCATAAGTATCCATGCAAATTAGGTTTTTTGCTTTTCTCTTGCTTGCTTGCTTGTAAAAGGAAGTTTGCCGAGTGTAAAGGCATACGAAAGATCTTGGGGTAGTGTGCGTTTTTTTTTTTTGGGGTGTGTATGGGGGGGAGGGAAGGGGGGGGAGTGT
>NC_051419.1:14317698-14318016 GCF_015228065.2 Penaeus monodon | reverse complement strand
CGTAAATCATCTCTTTACCCCTTTTTCTCTATCCTTTTTCTTAAGTCCTCTGTCCTGCTACTTAGTGTTTCTCTCTATCTTATCCTCATCCTTTCTCTACCTTAACCCTTCCTTTCGATGTCTAACCCACTTCTTCGTCCCCCTTTCTCCTCCTTCTCTCCCTTTCACAAACCATTTCCACTTTCCTTTTGCTCTCCCTCCATTCCCTACCTTTCTCTTTTCTCCCCTCTTCTTCCCTTCTCATCCTTACTTATCTTTCTTACCTCTTTCCTCTTCTCCCCCACCATCCCCTCTTCCTTCTCAACCTCCCCTTCCTTT
>NC_051419.1:14317236-14317674 GCF_015228065.2 Penaeus monodon | reverse complement strand
TTCCCTATCTTTCTTACCTCTCTCCTATCCCCCCTCCTCTTCTTCCCTCTCAACCTTCCCTACCTTTCCTTACCTCTCTTGTCCACTCCCATCCCTCCCCTTACCATCTCACCCTTTCCTACCTTCCTTACCTCTCTCTCCCTTCCCCTTCCTCTCTCACCCTTACCTCCCTCCTTCCCCTCCTCCCTCCCCTTCCCGTCTCACTCTTCCCTAATTTCCTTGCCTCTTTCTTCCCTCCCCACTCTTTCTCTCTCCCTTAGCCTCTCTCCCTTCCCTTACCTCCCTACCTCTTTCCTCCCTCCCCATCCTTTCTCTCTCCCTTTCTCCTTTTCTCCTTACCTTAGCGGAACCTAGTGAGTGACTTTACCTTAATCATAAATGAATGCATGTTTCTGTGTAGTTAGCTTAGAGGTTTCGTTAGCTTTTGTTAATCTACTG
>NC_051419.1:14316442-14316513 GCF_015228065.2 Penaeus monodon | reverse complement strand
AAACTAATTTATTATTGTGTTCCATCCTTTTCTAATCTGTACGTTTAACAATCAACATACTTAAAGAGGAG
>NC_051419.1:14315948-14316074 GCF_015228065.2 Penaeus monodon | reverse complement strand
TAGGTCGCACGGAGCCAATGAGACCGACGGATAGCCAAGAGCACTTCCCAAGAAGCCATTCAACAATCGTGCGGAAAAGAAGGAGAAAGGGGGAAAGGCTGCGAGTCGCCGCGTTGCCATGGAGAC
>NC_051419.1:14315500-14315710 GCF_015228065.2 Penaeus monodon | reverse complement strand
CGTGGATCGTGTCTGTCGTTGGTGGGTGGTATATTTGCGTGTGTGGATTGTGTGTGTATGTTCGATTTACTTCTCTCTCTCGTCTATCTTACTATTCGTATATTTACATTTATTCGTTTTATTGATATATGTCTGAATTACATTATTTATTCATTCTATTTAAGTCTTTTATTGACTATGATTTAATTTATCCATATTATTCTGTTCTCA
>NC_051419.1:14315165-14315314 GCF_015228065.2 Penaeus monodon | reverse complement strand
CGTGTTTTTCCCCTCACATTTCCATTATTGTTTATTGGCGATTAGGAACTTCTTTAGTACAGGAATGGAATGGAAATTAATATATACAGGCGTTGATTTAAATACAAGATGATAAAAAAGATAGAACGTAAAAAAAAGAAGAAAAAAAA
>NC_051419.1:14314831-14314999 GCF_015228065.2 Penaeus monodon | reverse complement strand
GATTTTTTTCTTTTTCTCTGTGAAGTTAAAGAAATTAAAACCACATATACACTCGTACACAAACATTTATTTAAGCAAATACACACATAGAATGTTGATACAAAAAACGCATCTATTTAAATACCAAATATACCCCCTATTTTTTTTATGTTAGGGGAAGGGGGATGA
>NC_051419.1:14314293-14314555 GCF_015228065.2 Penaeus monodon | reverse complement strand
GTCTCTCTTAAATTTTTTTTAGAGGGGGTGACGGGGGTTAAGATCATTTCTGAATATTTAATCAACCATTGCCTTATGCAGAAAAAAATGACCCCTTGTTGCACGGTTGCACAATTGCACGCTGCCATCTGTGCAAAGCAAGATATATTGACGATTTTCATAATTTGAGAAAAAGAGAAAGGTTTTTGATATTAAAGACTGTGAAACTAAACATAATAAGGATATGAATAATGGTAAACTATGGAAGGAAGGGTATTTTGAA
>NC_051419.1:14312133-14312204 GCF_015228065.2 Penaeus monodon | reverse complement strand
ATATATATAATATTGGTATGATAATTAAAGCATTCGGAATAAAAAACACTATGACTACTGACATTACTGAC
>NC_051419.1:14310362-14310451 GCF_015228065.2 Penaeus monodon | reverse complement strand
TCCGTGTGCCTTCCATACTAATAAAGAAGAAGAAGAATAGGAGGAAGAAGAAAAGAAGAAGAATTCACTTTTTGAAGACACTAACATAA
>NC_051419.1:14310229-14310334 GCF_015228065.2 Penaeus monodon | reverse complement strand
AAAGAATTTTTCTTTTTTTGAATAGCAGGAATGTGTATGAAGTACAAAAGGAGAGATAGGAAGATTCGTTGCTGCAACAAGGTAGGTGGCGGAGGAATACTGATA
>NC_051419.1:14309910-14310110 GCF_015228065.2 Penaeus monodon | reverse complement strand
CGGGAGAGCAAGAGATATATAGAGAGAGATGAATGGAAGCCAGTATGACAGAAAGAGAAACATAGAACAAGAGAAAGGCAAGAATAAAAAAAAAGACAGACTGATAACAGAGGAAAGAAAAGAAGCTGATAGGGAAGATAACTGATTCTCTCTTAGCTTGCGTTGCATCTAATCTTCATTCCACAGAAGCCTACATCAGA
>NC_051419.1:14309328-14309583 GCF_015228065.2 Penaeus monodon | reverse complement strand
ACTACTTAATTTTCGTTTGTGGGATTTCAGGGGATTATTTTTTTCTCATCCTCTTCTCAGGCTCAAAAAAATCCTGATAATCAATATTACCTCTGTGGATATTTTAATTCTATATTTATTTTCCTTCTGTCATTTTCTTCTTATGTTCAGATGGGTTTGAATTTCAGATTATCCATATAAGAATTATAAAAAAAATGCGATGTTAGGGGATTGAGTAAATGGATAAGAGAAATTATAGAATTATCAAATGCTATG
>NC_051419.1:14308794-14309127 GCF_015228065.2 Penaeus monodon | reverse complement strand
CGTAAAGCATATGAATCCTTGCTCACAAAGATATCATCCGTGTCTTGAAAAAAAATCTTTCCTCATTCATGAATTCATGGTTTTATTCATAATATCCTTGATCAATTGCTGTACTAAGCTTATCGATCACCCGCTTTTATCTATATATATTCTCTTCATCCATTCCTTTGCTTTTCTCATCTTAGCTACCCACTTCTTGCAGCTTTGTATGATATCCTCTTCTTGCAACTTTGTACAATATCCTCTTCTTGCAACTTTGTCCACCTGTACCCTTCCCCCCCCCCCACCAGACCCCCATCCTTCAATCTAATCTAATCTATTACCATTCGTAAG
>NC_051419.1:14308559-14308777 GCF_015228065.2 Penaeus monodon | reverse complement strand
GTTATCAGTTCCCGCACGATAACTCTGACTGACAGTTATCGTATTCAGATAAGACATATCCCTGATCGGGTTTGTGTGAATACTTGGGTCCTGCATCGAGATAAACATTGATAAAGATTTTCCTTCCGTGATTAGTAAGCAATCTCTAATCTGAGAGGCAAAAGACACCGAATATTTGGAGATTAGATAGAAATGTGTTCGGGTCATCTGGGAAAGAA
>NC_051419.1:14306164-14307222 GCF_015228065.2 Penaeus monodon | reverse complement strand
CCCCCACCCTTGATCTGTGAGCAATATCTTTAGACTCACAGCTACTGATTTCTGAGTCATGAAGGCAGTAAACCATGAGGCAGGTTGATGGAAACGAGGCTGTAATTCATTCAATTTCGCTCTCTGACCTGGGCGAAAGAAGGGGCGGGGGGGAGGGAGGGAAGGAAGAAGGGAGGGAAGGGAAGGAGAGAGAGAAGAGAGAAGAAGAGAGGAGAGGAGAAAGAAGGGGGTGGGAGGAGGGAAGGAAGAAGGGAGGGAAGGGAAGGAGAGGAGAAAGAAGGGGGTGGGAGGGAGGGAAGGAAGAAGGGAGGGAAAAGGAGTGGAGAGAGAAGAGCAGAGAGAGAAGGGGGAGGTAATTGAGATATTTGGAGAAAGAACGTAAGATGAAAGAGGAATAAAGACGAAAAGAGGATGGAAAGGAATAAACGGAATGGAAAAATGAAATGGAGAAAGAGAAGGAGAGAGAAAAGGATAAGGAGAAAAGAGAGAATCAACTGTAAGGAAGAGAGAGAAAAGAAGAACGAGCGTGAAATGAAAGAAATGGAAGAACGGAAAAGAAGGGAATAAGGAGAAAAGAAAAGAGAGAACAAAGGAAAAAGAGAACAAAGAGAAGGAAGAGAAAGAAGAGGAAAATAGAGAATGAAACGAGGAATGAAGAAAAAGAAAGAAAAGACAGAAGAGAGAAGCGAAAGAAAGGAATGAAATAAATGAGGACAATGAAGAAAAGAAAGAAAAGGAAGATAAAAATGAGGAGAAAGCAAGTACAAGAAAGACAGGAATAAGGATAGAGAGGAGAGTGAATAGAAAAACAGGAGAAAAGGTGATTTGATGAATGAAAGGAAGTGAGAAAAGAGAATGAAAAGCAATAATGATAAGAAGAAAATAGAGATAAATAAGGAAGAGAGATAAATAAGGATAAGTATGATGGAAGAAGAGAAAAGAAAAAAGGAAGGATAATCAGAAGAAGAAAGAGCGAAACGAAAGAAGGAAATAAAGAGAAAAAAAGTGAAAGAAAGGAAGTGAAAAAAAATGATGATGGAGGAAGAAGAGATAAAAGC
>NC_051419.1:14305474-14305539 GCF_015228065.2 Penaeus monodon | reverse complement strand
GAAGTACTCTCCTCACAACGTAAATTTGTCAATCCCAACTTCTCCTTTACAATAAGAAATTTCTA
>NC_051419.1:14304881-14305030 GCF_015228065.2 Penaeus monodon | reverse complement strand
CTGACCATTTTTTCCCAAAGCTGATCATAGGCGATGGTCTCTCTCGCACGGACTTCGAGAGAGATGCTGTTTAATAGATTCTTCGCTAGCCCCGCCCACCAACACGATGGCCACGCCCCCTTTTATTCCCTAATCTCACGTCCCTCGCG
>NC_051419.1:14302930-14304620 GCF_015228065.2 Penaeus monodon | reverse complement strand
CTCCAGTATTATTGCTCTTTCTCTTTTATTCCTTCTTCTGATCCTTCTTCCCTCCCTCCCCTCTCCCCTTCTCCTAATCTCTGTTCCTTCAACCTTTATTATTCCATTATTCTCTCCCTTCGTTTCCTCCATCATTATTCGTTTTCCTTTTCCTCCTCCTCCTCCCTTTCTCTCTCTCTCTCTGTCCTTTTTCCCTTTCTATGTCCATCTTTCCCGGTTCTCCCTTTTTCTCTTCTTTTCTCTATTCTTCTCCTCCCTCTTTAACCTACTTTTTCTCTTATTCCTCTTCCTTCCCTTTTCTTCTCTAACCTCCTCCTTCCTCGCTTCCTCCTCCCTTCCTTCTCCCTTTCCTTTTCTCTTCTCCCTCCCTGTTCTCTCTCTTCTTCTAGTCTTCTCTCTCCTCATTTTTTCTCTTCCTTTCTTCTTCATCATCGCTCTCCCCTTCTCTTCTTTCTACCTTCTCCCTCTCTCCTTCTAGTCTCTTATTTCGCTTTCTCTTTCTTCTCTGTTTGTCTTGTCTCTCTCTTTCTTCTTTTTATCTCTTCTTTTTCATCCCTTTCTCCCTCCCTTCTACTCTTCTCCACTTCCCTCTTTCTCATTCTCCCCCTCTCCTTTTCCCTCTCTCTCTCTCTCCCTTTTTCTCCCTTTCCCTCTTCTCTCTCTTTCTCCTTCCCTGTCCTTCACAGTCTTCCTCCCTCTCTTTCTTCCCTCACACTCATTCCCTCCATCTTCCTCTTCCTTTTTCACCCCCTCTCTCCCCCCTCTATCCCTCCTTCCTTTTTTTTCCACACCACCCCTTCTCTCCCCTCCCTCCTACCTCACCTTCCCCCTCCTCCCCTTCCTTTATCCTCACCCACCCTCCCTCTCCTCTCACCCCTCCTCTCACCTCCACCCTCTCCTCTCACCTCCACCTCACCCTCCCTCACCCCTCCCTCACCCCCACCTCACCCCTCCCTCACCCCTCCCTCACCCCCACCTCACCCCTCCTCACCCCCCCTCACCCCCACCTCACCCCGCCCTCACCCCTCCCTCTCACCCCCACCTCACGCCCCAGGTGAGAGGGACGAACCTCGCACAGAAAGGCTTCAAGTGTAGCCATTAGTCAGGTGTCGGCGGCTCTCACGACAAGGGGGCCATGAGCGTGTAAATCGTAACAGTGTCGTATTGAAGGCGTGAGGCAGGGAGGTCACGTGGGGGTGGGGGGAGGAGGAGGGGGTGGAAGGGGGTGGGAGGGGGGTGGGGGTGGAAGGGGGTGGGGGTGGAGTTTGGAGGGGATAAGGTGGGTGGGAGGTGGAAGGGGGTGGGGGTGGAGTTTGGAAGGGATAAGGTGGGTGGGGGATGGAAGTAGGAGCGAGGGTTGGGGGATTTTGGGTGGGGGTGGGGTGAGTGGGGGGAAGTTTGGGGAGTTGATTTGTGGGTGAGTTGGGGAGGTGGGGGGATGGATAGAGGGTGTGGGGGCTCCGGAGGGATTGGGGTGTGGGTAGGGATGGGAGGAGGGAGGGAGAGGGAGGGATGGTCGATTAGGTAGGGGAGGGGGAGAGGGGAGAGACGGAGGGGGAAAAGAGAGGAAGGAAAAGGAATGAATGAAGGAGTGAGAGGAAATGGTAAAGAGGCAATAAGGAAGAGAAAGAAAAGAGGGAACGGAGAAGAAAGGTGGGAGGGAAGAGAGAGGGAAGAAGAAAGACAAAGA
>NC_051419.1:14302372-14302547 GCF_015228065.2 Penaeus monodon | reverse complement strand
TGCTTGTACAAGTGAAAAAAAGGTCATTCTATCTTAATAATCTCGGCAAAACAGAATCTTTAACAAGAAACGAACTATATTATGCGAAAACATAAATGAAGATAGGAATAATAAACAATTAGCAAGAATTTTATCTAATTGGAATCATTTATTTACCCTATATGGGATCACGGTG
>NC_051419.1:14300933-14301534 GCF_015228065.2 Penaeus monodon | reverse complement strand
AGACCTCACTCACGGTCGTGTGGCAGGCCAGCCTCCCCTCCCCCCCCTCTGTTAGTGATTTACGCATCTCGCATGTAATTTAGTGGTTGTGAAGAGTGTGTAAGTAGCACTCATTAGCCTAGCATCTCTTAGCCATCTCCGGGGCTGATGCTGCGATAAATTGGTTTGGGGAACCCCGTTTGAAGGGACTTTTTGTCTTCCGGGAGGCCTAAGGACTGGTAGGCGTGAGAAATTTAGGAGGCGTGGGCGGTAAAAAAAAAAATAAAAAATATTGTTCTTTTTTATATATTTATGTTTCTCTTTTTCAACTTCTATTTTTTTAGGGTCTTTTTTGTTAGGCGGATTTTATTTCGTTTCGTTTATCATCCATTTAGTTGATTTATCTATATATATAGATCTTTTAATTTCTGTTTTTGGGCCGTTTTTTTGTTAGACTGAATTGCTTTTATGTTGCTTATCATTATTATTTTTTGCAGGTGTTATTGTTGTTGTTGCAAGCAAAGGGGTGGTTCGTGTGATCAAGTGGGAGAGCTTTTGCCTGCAGAAATCTCGGGGTCGCAGTGAAAGAAGGTTTAATTGACAGTGATAAATTTCTAGACGC
>NC_051419.1:14299373-14299878 GCF_015228065.2 Penaeus monodon | reverse complement strand
TAACCTTCTTCTTGGCCTTTTCACGAGCATCATCGACCCCTTTACATTACCCTTCTTTTCGTGACCTGCCTGTGACCTTTCTTTAACCTCCTTTGCACCTAATTTGTCTTTTTTTTCAATTTCTCTCTTTGTGGTTTATCCTCCGATCTGTTTATGTTTCACTTATTCTTTTCTATTTCGTACGTTCTTTTTGGATTTATTTGTTTATTCATTCTTTTATTTTTCTCTTTTTGTTTTGTCTTTCCCTTTTATCTTCTTCTTCTCTTTTTTTCTTTGCTTTCGATTTTATTCATTTTATTTTTTGTTGCCCTTTTTTCTTTTTTTCCCCTTTTTTCCATTTTTTTTCTTTCGATTTTTTTCATTTTCTTTTCTTTTTTCCTTCACTTCTTTCTTTCGCTTTTTTTTTTTTGACTGACAAAGTAGGAGTCATTCGTCAAGAGATTTAGTATTCGTAAGGATTCAGTTCAAATATTCTTGTGCCTTATTTGTCCCTGTTTCATTAGTT
>NC_051419.1:14296797-14297089 GCF_015228065.2 Penaeus monodon | reverse complement strand
GAACACTCCTGCATGCACGCACTCCCCCCTCTCCCCGTGGCTTAACAATACCGAAATGAATCAAGTGACCGCTACTGCCTCAACCGAATCCAAGTCTCAGTGACACACACACACGCACATCAACTTTATTCTTTCATTTCGCTGACTTGTATCTCTGACCTTTTATGATTTATTGTGAACTTTCCTTATAGGTAACGCTCGCATCTTCTCCTGGGAAAGGCTCTGTGGTTTCTTTTATATGTGTGTGTGTTCTTTATTGATATTATTATTGGAAGTTTTGTGTTGGGTAGTG
>NC_051419.1:14295078-14295509 GCF_015228065.2 Penaeus monodon | reverse complement strand
TGTAAAACTTGGCAACTCGACCCCTAAGGCTTTTCAAAAGATTTTGCAATCCCCTCTCTCGTTGCAATAAGACCAATTTGCAATGAATAATGGGCTACTTGCTCGCACGAATTTGCAATATATATCCACATCATTATTTAATTAAGATCAGTGGGCTGCTTTCCCGTCTATCGTTCGCTGTCCAGGTTGCAATGTTTCCCTGTCCCTTGCAGTTGATTTTGCAATGAGTTTGCAATGATGGGGCCTGCGTACAACCCTTCCCATAATCATTATCGGCTTTCGTGTAATATTTTTTCTCCATTTTCTTTGATAAAGTTGGTGTCGTTAAGTGTAAGAGTGGGTTTAGCGAATCATTATTTTCGTAACGTATGCTTTTAATTGGTGCAATTAATGTTGGTTGAAATTATTAGTAGAATTGTAGTTATGTTTCG
>NC_051419.1:14294779-14294941 GCF_015228065.2 Penaeus monodon | reverse complement strand
GCCTCTGTACTAATTCCCTTTCCTTTGAGTTCTGCCTTTACTCTTCTAAATAAATACTATGATATAGATTTTCATCTTTATCAGTTTTCGTATTTTTAAAAATAATTTTCTTAATTCTGTATTTTCAAAATGCTGAAACATTTTCCCTTTACGTTCAAAGAC
>NC_051419.1:14294638-14294727 GCF_015228065.2 Penaeus monodon | reverse complement strand
CAATTCCCCAGGCATCTTCATCGCCATCTTTATCGTTTACTTCAAATCATTATCCTACAAATTTCTTATATATTCCCTCGGATAAAATG
>NC_051419.1:14293842-14293942 GCF_015228065.2 Penaeus monodon | reverse complement strand
TAATTGAACACTCTGTGCAATTTATGGCGACGAACAGGAGACTATAAATCTCACTTGCAGTGAATTACGAGGCAGAAGAATTTCACAAATCCAATTCTCC
>NC_051419.1:14293631-14293795 GCF_015228065.2 Penaeus monodon | reverse complement strand
TTACTCTCTCTCCTTTTTTATTCGCTCTAAGGGCCGGTCTCTACTGCTCTATAAAGCCAGGTTCGGTTACAGTCTCTTTTGGCCTCAGAATCTATCACACTACGTCATCATAGGTCATTTCGCGCCTTTGACCTCGCGTGTCGTGTTACGTAATCTGTATATAG
>NC_051419.1:14293513-14293593 GCF_015228065.2 Penaeus monodon | reverse complement strand
ACCCCGTTCGTTTGAGCTTTCAAGTCTTGTGTATTTATGCTCTATATCTAGACGTCGACACCTTTATTTACTCTTCGGGA
>NC_051419.1:14292432-14292581 GCF_015228065.2 Penaeus monodon | reverse complement strand
CCAGGATATACATCACTTCAAGCTCCACGAAGTTACTGGACCTTAAGCTCACTTCGTCATCAAGCTTTGGAAAGTTTCGTCGAAGTTCGGGAAAAAATCGTCTAGATTTGGGGTCCGTTGGAGTGTGGGGGGAGGGGAGTTAATATGAC
>NC_051419.1:14291526-14291841 GCF_015228065.2 Penaeus monodon | reverse complement strand
CCTCGAAGGAAACGACAAAACGATAAAATATCGAAATCCCGAGGTAATTTCTAAGATAAAAAGCCACTTTTCCAAAGATATAAACCTCAACGCTAATTGGCCGGTGAGTCTTCCAGCGGGCGACGCGTCGACCAATCAGCGTCGAGCTTTTTCCCCCCGAGCGCTGGTGTATATTTACGTTTTACAAGATGCTAAAAAATTCTGAAAGATGAGGAGTATGAGGCACAGTCTGAAGGATGGCCTGGTTAGTATTTATATATTCCAGTGGATAATTAGCCACGGGATTAAATTCAATTAGGATGGTTCAGCGTGGCG
>NC_051419.1:14290716-14290791 GCF_015228065.2 Penaeus monodon | reverse complement strand
TCAGGCAAAAAAAAAAGGCTAAGCCCGCCATAAGGTCGTAAATCATACGATGTGAACGAGCGAGAGAAACAAGCC
>NC_051419.1:14290172-14290537 GCF_015228065.2 Penaeus monodon | reverse complement strand
AACCTCGAACGGGATTGGCGGAAATCTTTTCCTTATTGGGGGGAGAGTGGCAGGAGGGGCGGGGGGAGGGGGGTGGGTGGGAGATGAGTAAGGGGGAGGGGCTTCTTGCGAGAGGGGGGGTGGGGGCGAGATAGCAGGTGGTGGGGGGGAGGGGATTATTTTCCAGGGGAGGGGGGTGGATGGGAGAGGGGGAGTGGAGATGGGGGGGATGCTGTTAGGGGAATGGGGTTATTTTCTCAAAGGGGGGTGGGGGAGGCGAAATCATGGTAAGGGAGAGCCATGTTTTTTTGTTTTTTTTTTGGGGGGGGAGGGGATGAGCTATCTTGCTGAAATTAAAGGAGAGATGGGGGAGTGAGAGGCTTGCT
>NC_051419.1:14289885-14290148 GCF_015228065.2 Penaeus monodon | reverse complement strand
TGAGCTCTCTTGTTGGGGAAAAAGAGCTATTTTGCTGGGGAGAAATGGAGGGAGGACTATTGGGGGAGGAAGTGAGTGAGGGAGAGTTGGGGGAAGGTCGGCCATTTTGTAGGTGGAGGAAGTGAAGAGAGGGGGGGAGTTCTGGTAGGGGGGGCGGGGGGTTAATGGCATCCAGGCAATTTTAAATCGAATCCAATTATCGAATCGAGTTTGAAAATTTACCTTAAACGAACCTCATTTTTTTTTTAAAGAAACTTACCATC
>NC_051419.1:14289321-14289805 GCF_015228065.2 Penaeus monodon | reverse complement strand
ATCCTTCTAGGAGATGACTATCGCCTTTGAAGAACTAAATCTAGATCTAATTCTAATCTACCAATGAAACTGAGACGATTAAGCCCAAACCTTCCTTTTCATTTTCCTGCAGAAGAAGGAGGGGATAGATAGCAAAAAGAGGGGGAAGGTGGGGAGGGAGGGGGAGGGAAGGCTATCGCAGAGGAGAAGATGAGAGGGGGGGGCTGAAGGCTACCTCTCAGGGCTATCGGGTAGGATTAGCAAGGGAAATTGGACAAGAAGGAGTACTTTGTATAGCATCGAGGACTTTCACATCTCCGCGAAACTCCATCCGGCTGCAAAAAAGGCTTCTTCTTTAACCCACTCGAAAGCTAGAAACCTTAGATAAGTGTAAAGTCCTACCTTGCACGGAAAGGCTGGGAAGAATTGTAAGTATCTATCTTGAGTGGATTTGGTGAAAAATAAAGTCATTTGAAAATTTTCCTTTTTGGGAGAGGGAGCAAGA
>NC_051419.1:14286649-14286758 GCF_015228065.2 Penaeus monodon | reverse complement strand
GTCGGAATGAAGTGCTTAACTCATTACGAGGAGCCATCATCACCCGACAAACAAGAATCCAACCCGAACTTACGCTATTCGCAAATACAACCCAACCTCGGTATGTGAT
>NC_051419.1:14286201-14286596 GCF_015228065.2 Penaeus monodon | reverse complement strand
GCAATAACCCTAAATGAGGATATTTTATCTCATGACGACATTCTAAACTATCTGTTTCTTAAGATGTAAACGGAAAATCCCAAACAAAACCCTTTACAAAATCTTTACTCGTCCATGAGTCCATAAACCAGCTTTTTCTTTCATCTAAGGTTAATCCATAACACCAATGACCCATAACTCTCTGAAAACCCTACATCAACAAGGATTTCTTCTGTGATCTTTAACCCCAATAAAAATGTTTTATATCTATTAAAATTCTCTCAGTTGCGGTCACTATACCATATGTGGTTGTGACGTCAGCTGCGGTCTCATCACTAACTATAATACTATACCTTCGTTAATGTATTGTGTGACCTCTGCATTAGGCATGGTCTATTGCATAACCCAGGTGTCGC
>NC_051419.1:14285680-14285829 GCF_015228065.2 Penaeus monodon | reverse complement strand
ACGCTATAATGAAAAGAAAGCGAAGATTTATTACCTATGAATAGAAATATTGATCACACGAAATTTGGTCTAGATAACGTAAGTGGTAACGCCCCTCTCATATGGTACGCGGTAGATGTTTATTTACATATTAACCACTCCAGTAATTG
>NC_051419.1:14284811-14285120 GCF_015228065.2 Penaeus monodon | reverse complement strand
AAAAACAAAAACAGACGGAAGAAAAAGAGAACGAATTTTATTTCCTAAATAAGAGATTCTAAAAAATCTAAATGATAAGATGGTGATTGTAGATTAAAAAGAATATCAATTATAATTATAAATAAAAATAATTATATAAAAATAAAACTATTTTACAAATATGTAAATAAAACTAATTATATGAAAATAAAACGAATATACAAATATATAAATAAAAATAATTGTGAAAATAATTATAAAGATCACAAGAAAATCAGGAAAATATTAAATGCTAAGATGAAATGGCGGGTCACCCCCCCCCCCAAGAAG
>NC_051419.1:14284534-14284739 GCF_015228065.2 Penaeus monodon | reverse complement strand
TGAATTAACTGGGCAATTTACTCCCCCCCCCCCCGGCACTCTAATGATTTTTTCCTCAGATTCTTTCGTTCATTTCCCTTCCCCTTTCACTCTCTTTATTCTTCCCCTACTTTATCCTACCCTTCTTACCCTCTCTTATCCCTCTCTACCCCCTCCCTTAGCCCTCCCTACCCCCCTTAGCCCTCCCTACCACCCTCTCTTAGCC
>NC_051419.1:14284293-14284494 GCF_015228065.2 Penaeus monodon | reverse complement strand
TATTACCTTTTTCTGCCCTTCTTTTCCCCTCTTTCCCCTTTTCCTTTACTAGTTCCCCTCGATTTCCCTTGGTATCTCCTCTTAACTTCCCACCCCTATCCTATTCCTTCCCTTTCCCTTGTTCCTTTTCCCTTAAACTTCCCTTTGGCTTGCCTATCCCTATCCCTTTTCATTTCTCCCTCCCCTCTTTCGTTATCTGTT
>NC_051419.1:14282882-14283983 GCF_015228065.2 Penaeus monodon | reverse complement strand
AGCCCACCGCCGATGGCGAACGCGATAAGGTTCATTACACAAGCGTCAGACACGGGCAAAGCGACCTTACGAGAGGAATTTTACGCTGGAACGGCGATGACGCAACATTTCGCATTATGCAGGATTAAATCTTTCGTCTTGGATGATGGATAACGTCAGTGATATCCAGGGATAAATTATAAGGTAAATGATCATCTCGGCCGTAATTACAGGTGAGAAGAGGCAGGTTAAAGGGAAGTATTTGAGGGGAGGAGGGTCTTCGGTTGAATATATGGAGGGAGGGGAGGGGGTAGAGGGGAGGGGGATGGAGGGGAGGGCGTAGAGGGGAGGGGAGTTGGAAGGGAGGGGAGGGGGTAGAGGGGAGGGGGGAAGGAGGGGAGGGCGTAGAGGGGAGGGAGTTGGAAGGGAGGGGAGGGGGTAGAGGGGAAGGGAGGGGGTAGAGGGGAGGGGAGGGGGTAGAGGGGAGGCTGTTGGAGGGGAGGGTAGATTTGGGGACGAGAAGGTGGGGGAGGGGTGGCAGAGGAGGTTGGAAGGGGTGGGGTAGGGGAGGAGAAGGGGGGAGGAGGTGTTGACTACCCCCAATCGAGATTGGGGGTAGTTAGGGAAAGGGAAATTGGAAAGGGGGTTAAAAAGGGTTAGCGTAAAGGAAATGAAAATGGGGAGGGGGATTTAGAGGGTTAGGGTAAGGGAGGTTAAGATGGGCGTAGGGAGGTTGAGTTAGGTAGGGAAGAGAAAGAGGTTGAGATAGGTGGGGAAGGGAAAGGTAGGTGGGGAAGGGAAAGGTAGGTGGGGAAGGGAAAGGTAGGTGGGGAAGGGAAAGGTAGGTGGGGAAGGGAAAGGTAGGTGGGGAAGGGAAAGGTAGGTGGGGAAGGGAAAGGTAGGTGGGGAAGGGGAGGGGTGTGTGGGGAGGGGGTGAGGGCGGACGTACACACGAACAAACGCACACACAATAACGAGAAAGACAGAGGGTGGGCGGATAGCATGCAAAACAACACTTTAAGCATAAATGATAAACAGAAAACGATGAAAAAATGTAAAAATGTTCTCACAAAAAAAAAAAAATGCCTTTCTTATCTCCTTCTCATCCGGCACTCCTTCAAC
>NC_051419.1:14282201-14282450 GCF_015228065.2 Penaeus monodon | reverse complement strand
ACCCATGCCTCCCTCACCCCACCACTTATTTACCCCCCCCCCCACTCACATACCCCCCCCCTCTCACCCCCTCACCCTGCCCGGCCACCATACTAAGACTGACCTAAGGTGACCCAGGGCCGTGTGTAAGGCCACGATCCTACCTCGTCTGCCGTTCACCTGACAACCATCTTCTAATGAGAATTGATTGCAATGCGGACAACAAGCACTGCTTTTATTCATCTTAAGTGTATATATATATATATTCTT
>NC_051419.1:14281652-14282178 GCF_015228065.2 Penaeus monodon | reverse complement strand
CCACTCAGGTGATGAAATAAAAAAAATATATATATATTTTGGTTGGTATGGAATTTTTTGTCCAATTTAGGGGTACGTTATGGTTTAAGGAAATAGATAACTGATTAATTTACTCTCTGTTTTTTTTTTTAGGATTTTATCTTTGAGGATCAACAGATACTAATTATAATTTGAAGATTCTTGTCCCAAAGGTGGCTTAGGAACAAACTGAATATAAATGACAGAGGAAATATACATACATTATTTTATCTTTCTTTTTTTAAGTTGAGGTCCCTTCATAATTTCTTTTCGCATGCAATTTTTGATTTATAACCAATCAAGACTTAATTAAGATGATGCTATTCATGTAGATAAATGATGCTGGAGAAAACTCGACTGGAATATATAATCATCATTTTAAAGAATTTCTGTCAATGAGGCATTTAAGGCTTTGTGTAATAAATTATTGTCGAGTTATGGTTTTCTTTTTTAGGGTTTCCTTTTCTACTTTGTCTTCGGTGTCCTTTTTTATTTCTCTGTCTTTAAT
>NC_051419.1:14281035-14281299 GCF_015228065.2 Penaeus monodon | reverse complement strand
CCTACTTCCTACCACTTCTCAACCGTGTAAATACATTTTCATCTCTGATACTTCATGTTAATATCTTGGCTCTCAATAGACCAATCAGACATCAACTCTTTCGATCGTATTCCACCTATTACGAAAGATTTATTCTCTGAAGGAAATTAGTAAATCTGATGGTCAATAAAACCACCTGAGAGCATGTCTAATGATGCAAAAAAATACTATATGACTACAGAATTTTTTCTCACTTTTTATGGTATTGGTGATAATATTTGATAG
>NC_051419.1:14279678-14280395 GCF_015228065.2 Penaeus monodon | reverse complement strand
GAGCGGAACATTTTCACTAAATTAAAAGCATGTAATATTATTTTCCACACATCATTATGCCTTTGAAGTACTGAAGGAAAGGCCATCACGGTCTCTGAATAATTTCTAAAAGATTTATTTCTTTGTGGTACATTACTTTTTTAGCATTTAATATCATACTAATTTTGCATTAATATTGATTTATTCAATTAATATTACAGATCATTATTTCTGTTTTTTATGATTTTTCCTTATTTTCTCTTATTCATTTTTTATTCATTACTAATCTTTCTCTTTTGTAATGATTCATTTTTCTTTATAGACATTTAATCTCTTCACATTTTGACATATCTTTTCATTTTCTTTTAT
Organism: Penaeus monodon; assembly: GCF_015228065.2. NCBI lineage: Eukaryota > Metazoa > Arthropoda > Malacostraca > Decapoda > Penaeidae > Penaeus > Penaeus monodon. Next base: position 14,280,047 of record NC_051419.1, on the reverse strand, counting down.
TCTTATATTTTCCTCATTATAAATTTCACTTATTTTGATATCATTTTTTTGCTGACAAATTAATACCGTTATTGCAAATTCCTCATCTGTTAATTAACATTATTGTTATTGTTATTGTTATTATCTGACGTACTATAGACATTCAGTAATTCAACTGTTTTTGCAATTCATTTGTTATCTAAGGAGCTCTGAATGTAATTAAGCTATTATTGCAATTTAGCTGTTGTTTACAAAGCTATTATTGCAACTTAGCTGCTGCTTGTTATTCTAGTTTCGCTGCCATTGTCTGATGTGAATTAAACTTTCTTTTATATACTATGTGTGTGACGGTGAGAACAAGTGAGGAGAGAGAGAGGTAAATCTGAAATG
>NC_051419.1:14278600-14279374 GCF_015228065.2 Penaeus monodon | reverse complement strand
CTTAGTTTCTATTTATTTAAGTAGTAATGAAGGTGAAGGTGAAGAAGGGATGAAAATTAATGAGAAAAGAAGAAAGAGGAGGATGAGGAGGAAGAGAAATAGAAAAATAAGTAAATGTAGAAGAAGGAGGAAAAGAAATATCAGAGGAGAAAGAAACCGAAGAGGATGAAGAAGAAGAAAAAGAAGAAGAAAAAGAAGTAGAAGAAAAAGACAAAAGGAAATAGAAAAATAGAATAAAAGAGAAAAAAAAGAAAGAAAGACAGATGGACAAGGATAAAAACGGAGAAGGAAAAACATTCGGCTAAATGGAGAGAAAGCAAGATATGATGAAAGAGAATTAAGGAAGAAAAAAGAAAAAAGAAGAAAGAAATTCAGAATAAAAATGACAAAAAAGGGTAAAGGAATATGAAAAGAACATTAATAATAATCAACATAAGTATCTTTCAATAAAACCATAAATAATCTTTACTCTCCTCACAAACATAATACATATCAGCCATAAAATCATGCAATGTTGCAAGTAAAGAAAATTTGACAAATAGTCCACCTTTGAATGCTGCAATATCTCACACGCTGATTGCAAAATTACCCTGCAATAATTGAATAATCAGCCGGCATTATCTTCACCATGAACGTCCATTAACTCACTATTATTGTTCATTCATTATTTTTTGTGTGATATAGATGTTTATCGTGTAATGAAAAAAAGGTATTTGATCGCTGCCCGCTGTACAGTGCATGTCATAGGTATGGAATTCGAACGTAAATGGTGTC
>NC_051419.1:14277610-14277706 GCF_015228065.2 Penaeus monodon | reverse complement strand
ACAGGATGTAGTAGAACAGGAATCAACAACAGCACAATAAAAAACAAACAAACAAACACACGATTCTCCTCCTCTTTTCGAATACTTACTCATGAA
>NC_051419.1:14277471-14277550 GCF_015228065.2 Penaeus monodon | reverse complement strand
GGATGATGATTAGTTTTTGTCATTTAGCTTTTTAGCTATAACTGTTATTATTTGTTCATGATATTGATAATGATGACGT
>NC_051419.1:14276670-14276968 GCF_015228065.2 Penaeus monodon | reverse complement strand
CCTGACCCTAACCTGTCCATCAATTATCATAACTCTGATCATTTAACCTTTAATATAGGCAATAAAAAGCTAAAAGGAACATAGGTATCCATTAACTTTATCTCGTTTAGTCTATCAAATACAATCACTCGGACTTAATAACATAATAAAATAGCAATAAAACACAGAATTATAAACCTAACCATAATAAACTCTGAAATAACTAAAGGAACCGATTTTTTTTTCGTCTTTCGCTTTTAAAAAAATCTTTTCCACGTCTCCCTTTCGCTTTTTTTTGTCTTTCACCTTCTCCTTTACG
>NC_051419.1:14276020-14276610 GCF_015228065.2 Penaeus monodon | reverse complement strand
AGATTTCTGTTTCGCGCATTTTTACCCCCCCCCCTTCATATCTCCATCTCGTTTCCCGGTTCCTCATTGGCTCTGTCTCGTTTCCTTTCCCCCTTCGTATCTTTTCAATTCTCGATCCGTCTCGTTTCCTTTTTCCCCTTCACATCGCCTCGTTTTCTCTCACTCTTATATCGCAGTCTCGCTTCCCTTCCCCCTTCACATCGCCTCGATTTCTCTCCCTCTCTTAAACATCCGTCTCGCTTCCCATCCCCCTTCGCATCGCCTCGATTTCTCTCCCTCTCTTAAACATCCGTCTCGCTTCCTGACCCGCCATTAGCTCCCTGGCGCTCGGGCGGTGTAGGTCGCTTCTCTAACCGCTGTAGACTATCCGTTCTCGCCAGCCTTAGTCACCTCACTCATTTGACATGATGACCTTACTACAGATACGTTCCGGGAGCAGTGAAGGGGGGGCGATGATGGAGTCTCGACCCCAACCCACTTCTCCCTGACTTTTATATATTCTTAACTCTCCCTGCCTTACTCCTCTGTTTATTTCTGTTACGCTTCCTATTTGATTTTCCCTTTCCTATCCATCTCTATCTTGTATTCAC
>NC_051419.1:14275768-14275986 GCF_015228065.2 Penaeus monodon | reverse complement strand
CATCTTCGACGGGTTTTGAATGAGAGCGAGGAAGGGGCTGGGGAGGCGAGAGGGGCCTGTCCTACGAGAATTCCCGTTTTTTGTTGACGGCGGTCGTGACCTCGCGTAAAGAAAATGGGAAGAGGATTTATGGGGTAAGGGGTAATATGGGGAAAGGGAGGGGGGTAGGGTTAAGGATGAGGGGTGGGGGAGACTGAGAAATTAGTGTCTAATGAGGG
>NC_051419.1:14275549-14275730 GCF_015228065.2 Penaeus monodon | reverse complement strand
GAGGCAGAACTGAATATAGATCCAAATAAATGATATAACGTTTGTAAGTACGCACAAAACATTAAACGAATGAATTCACAAGAAATTTATCAACAAAAAAATGGACATAGAACAAATAAACATTAAATGGTCCTGAATATAACATCATAAACAATAACAACAACAAATGCAAATTGAAATG
>NC_051419.1:14273704-14273961 GCF_015228065.2 Penaeus monodon | reverse complement strand
CTTGCCACTAAGCTATAACACCAAAATTATTACCGACATAAAAAAAAATTATAATAAAATTGAAAATAGCTGAAAGATGCAATTCACGTGGATAAAGAACACGGAATTGACTCTTAAAGAAGTGTTGGTGCATTAATAGCGTGTCTCGACCACTAACAAGAGAGTTAACCTTTTAGCCACGGGCGGGGTGCGGCCCATGGGCTTGTGTGGGCGGCCCATACAGTGATAACGACCACCCACGGACACAGACTTGGAAA
>NC_051419.1:14273359-14273423 GCF_015228065.2 Penaeus monodon | reverse complement strand
CTGACACACGAGCAATAAAGACGTAATATTGTTTATGTGAAAGACGAGAAGAGAGAAAAGACCT
>NC_051419.1:14272853-14273319 GCF_015228065.2 Penaeus monodon | reverse complement strand
GAAATAAATGAAAAGAACCAACAATGACCATTATTTCCCTTATTATCTTTTACTAATTTTCTCTTTCCATCCATTTTTCATACATTTTTTTTTCGATGATGATAATGAATACAGATTATGGTGATTAAGATGATGATTCAGTCGCGGGATCTTGATGATGTTGGCATTAAGGAAAAAATGGTGAGATAATGAATCAAAGAATGGTGATGATTGTTCGGCATTTTGCTAATGCTGATTTATAGTAAATGAAGATGGAAATGTGTGGGATAAATCTGATGGTGTTGATAATCTTGACTGGTAATGGTGTCCGCAATGATGATGAATATATGGTGATGATGATAGCGACTACCCTTCTACCTTATAGCGAATACCTTTATAATGAATGCCTTTATAATGAACACCTTATAGTAGAGATTATCACAATCGGTTTAATCTATCGTTGAATCTATTACTATGATGGTTGTAT
>NC_051419.1:14272580-14272820 GCF_015228065.2 Penaeus monodon | reverse complement strand
GAAAGTGTAAAATATTTTTCATTAATTTGATATTATCCTAAATACTATTAACAATTAATCTCGCGATACACTAAAACTTCATCCTGCAACTGGGCAATACACCTTAATCTTAACTCCATTACTATGCATATGTACAATTATCATACTATGGCTAAAATATCATACATCCTCTAAAATGCATAAATTACTGCAAATTACTATATAAGACTTTGTAATGGGAAACATTACATTAGGTTTATT
>NC_051419.1:14271520-14271888 GCF_015228065.2 Penaeus monodon | reverse complement strand
CATTTTATTTTACCTTGTTATCAATTTCTTTCTCTCCCTCCCTTATCTCTTCCTTTCTTGTTCCACCTTTCTTGTACAAATCTTTTTATTCTTTTATTCCGTTTCTTCGCTTTCCATTAAAGTATTTTTATTCGTTTTCGGTGACGTGTGCAACATTGCAAAATATTAAAAGAGATTCGTTTTATATCTTTGGTACAAAGGTTTGCAATATCCATTCCTCATCCTGAGATATTGATAAAAAAAATAAAAATAAAACAGGAAAAGAAAAAGAAAAAAGCAAAAAAAGAAAAAAGAAAAAAGAAAAATGAAAAGAAAGAAAGAAAGAAATACATATGAAAAAAACACACAAACAAGAAATCCTGCAGGAA
>NC_051419.1:14271188-14271462 GCF_015228065.2 Penaeus monodon | reverse complement strand
TCCTGATTTCAATCTGAATTAAATTATTTTCTCACCTGGACAGACTACATCCCCCCCCCCCACTCAAAAAAAAGGGAGGAATACGTGGTGTGTTTTTTTTTTCCCTGTGATAGGGATTTTGTTTTTGTTTTTGGCATTATTTGTTATATTTTTATGTGTTTGTATCGGATTCTGTTATTATACGATAGCGCTCTGTGTGATAATTTTTTTTTTTTTATCATCGTCAAGAAGATTAATCACTTTAAGTTTAAAATAACTTAATTTTATGATGTAA
>NC_051419.1:14271036-14271119 GCF_015228065.2 Penaeus monodon | reverse complement strand
CGATAGTCTTTTGTTTCGTTATTATTTCGATTTTTGTCTCATTGTTTTTAGTATTATATGAACTTCACTGAATGAATTATAAA
>NC_051419.1:14270835-14270982 GCF_015228065.2 Penaeus monodon | reverse complement strand
ACATTATATATAATATAATTTATAGTTCAAAGGTAAAAAAAAAAAACGTTATAAATGTGATTTTTGATTGATTGCAATTAGTTTATATTACAATTAATTGATATTCTGGATATAAACGAGTGAAAATCCTAATGCTTAAAAATTGCG
>NC_051419.1:14270650-14270789 GCF_015228065.2 Penaeus monodon | reverse complement strand
TGGAAAAAAAAACTGGAAACAGAGAAGTTGGAAAGAGATGCCGAGCGTCGTCGAAATATGGAAGAAAAATGAAATAAAAATATATAGAATTGAACAAAGTGAAGAATATGGAGGATGGAGAGAAATATATTACGACGAC
>NC_051419.1:14269820-14269938 GCF_015228065.2 Penaeus monodon | reverse complement strand
AACTGAAGTATAGTGCTTTAAACACTGAATTGATTTTAAACAGTATTCTTATCGATATGTATAACGCAACTTTAACAAGGATTTATTATAACATTTTGCAATGTCATATTATAAATGC
>NC_051419.1:14269458-14269774 GCF_015228065.2 Penaeus monodon | reverse complement strand
TATGTACTTTTGTTTATGTTAGCAAAACGTACAAAACTACTTTTGTTTATCATTCATTTCATGCCCAATATGAATTGTTTTATTGTTTTATAGCTAAGATATTATAAAATTCAACGATATTTTTTCCCTGTTTCATAATAAAAATATCAAAGAGCGATGCTATGGATACGAGGCCCTAAGGCTAAGATGTGCACCCCAGCGCGTCCCTCCGCCCGCGTGGGCAGGATTGCTGCGACGAGACAACCTCCCGGCTCAGGAGCCCCATGTCAGCCTCGCCCTTATCGGCACAGTCCGGCGCCCGCTCTTCGGGGTCGGT
>NC_051419.1:14268920-14269000 GCF_015228065.2 Penaeus monodon | reverse complement strand
CTTCCTTACTTCGACCACGCTCGGTATTTCTTTCCGACCTTTTTAGTGTCCAACATTTTAATATTTTTGTCAATATAATG
>NC_051419.1:14267321-14267456 GCF_015228065.2 Penaeus monodon | reverse complement strand
CTGACTAAATGAAGTATTAAATGAACGAGTAAAAATTCACAAATTAATTAGCGAATTATAGATATGTAGATCAATAGATAATGAAAGACACGCAACGAATAAACACACACAGAAGTAATCAGATAAATAGATGAT
>NC_051419.1:14266935-14267183 GCF_015228065.2 Penaeus monodon | reverse complement strand
GTCTGTAACGTATCACGAAGAAGGGGAATACGAAATAAGGCGAAGAAACAGGCGGCACAGGCGGACGAGAGAGAACCTAACGCGAAGGTGTAGGTGGAGGTGTGGGCGTGATAAGCCGTGGGGGTGGGCGGTGATGAGACCAGACAATAAGCGAGGGTCTTGCCACATACTGGGTGAGCGATCGCCGAGGCCCTTGTCTAATTTATAACGCTCTAACTGGGGGTGTCATATCAGCTCTTCTCGCTGCT
>NC_051419.1:14266377-14266500 GCF_015228065.2 Penaeus monodon | reverse complement strand
TTTCCATTGCTCCCGCCTGACTTACGGGCTTATCACCCTCTTGCCCCTACCTTTCTCACGTCCTTAAAAAACCCTTCATCTCCATGTCCCTATCACGCCGATATCGCCCTTAGCGACCTTTCC
>NC_051419.1:14265883-14266236 GCF_015228065.2 Penaeus monodon | reverse complement strand
TCACCTCTCCCTGAGCTAGTTTTGAAGATGGAAGAGAGGGAGAGGGAGAGGGAGAGAAAGAGGAAAGGAGAGAGAGAAAGGGGGAGATAGAGATTGGGAGAGGGAGTGAAAGAGGAAGGGAGGGGATGGAAGAGAGGGAGAGGGACAGAGAGAGGGAGAAAAGGGAGGAGGGTGGGGGAGAAGGGATGAGGGTGAGGGAGAAGGGAAGAGAGTGGGGGAAGAAATAAGAGACGGAGAAAAGGTAGGACTGGAGAAAGAGAGGGAGAGGGAAAGCAAGGAAGGAGAGAGGGGAGGAAGAAATGAGACAGGATGTGAGAAAGCGAGGACAAGAATAAAAAAAGAGGGAACGAGGA
>NC_051419.1:14265616-14265749 GCF_015228065.2 Penaeus monodon | reverse complement strand
ATAAAGGAGACACAGCGAGACACGGAAGTCCATTGTGAACTAATGTACTGAATGCTTTCACCATGACGGAATAAAGAGAGGCTTTTAATGCATGGAAAACTGATCATAATCTTTACAAGTAATCTTCGTTGTA
>NC_051419.1:14264722-14264855 GCF_015228065.2 Penaeus monodon | reverse complement strand
TTTCCTTTTTCTCTTATCATTCGTAAATACAAGTCAGAATAAAAATGAAATAACAGAAAATATAGCTTAATCAATAACTGAATCAATTTAACGATTGTTAAAAATTTAATAGTAAAAGTTTAAATATGATTAA
>NC_051419.1:14264447-14264664 GCF_015228065.2 Penaeus monodon | reverse complement strand
ACAAAACTACTCTTAAGAACTAAAGAAAATAAAAAATTGCATCATATTTTGACCTTACCTGGACAAGGACGACCCGCCGATACGAACACAAGGGAAAAATGAACGATCATTATTGGACGTGTGAGTGCAGATGGAGGGCGATTATTCGCTACTTCTCAGTGTTATTCGTCTTTGTTTCATTGTGTGTTGGTCGTTTGTAAAATTGGGAAATACTACG
>NC_051419.1:14263231-14263506 GCF_015228065.2 Penaeus monodon | reverse complement strand
TCTCCCTTTTTGTATGTTGATTATGTTGGTTATATTATTATTTCTATATAATATATTTTATTTTTATTTTTATTAATTATTATTTTTTTATTTATATAAATATATTTATTATTATATTTTTATATTTTTTAAAATTTTTATGTTATCAACTCAACTTATATTCAATTATTTAATATAATTTATTTTATTTATATTAAATTTTATATTATTTAGTATAATACAGATACATAATTATGTATGATATTGTATCATCATCATTAATAAAGGGATGCTTT
>NC_051419.1:14262203-14262374 GCF_015228065.2 Penaeus monodon | reverse complement strand
CATCTTCCAATACACACCATCTTGTTAGATAAATACTGTTATTAAACAGGAAGAAAAAAGTTTTAATGTGTCTTGATGTGACTAAAGACATTGTCAACATTGCACGATGAAACGGTGCAACATTTCTTTTAGGGAGCTATAGTGCTCTCAACTCCCTCTCACGTCTCTCCA
>NC_051419.1:14261407-14261718 GCF_015228065.2 Penaeus monodon | reverse complement strand
ATAACCAAAGGCATTATGAAGACATCATCCTTTGCCTCACAACCTGTCTGCAGTGTTGCCACATTGTTCCCCTCGACGTGAAGGTTGATAAGATAAGATAAGAACTGAATGGATGTTGATATCACAAGGTCCCTTTTTTTCTCTCTCTTTATTTTTTTTTTATTGTGATGTAGATAAGGTTTTCTCTTCACACTTTGTTTTGATATTGAGGCGATGGGTTCCTTTATTGATGCCGTGGGAATATATTTCATTTTCTTTCTTTTTTTTTATCTTGGATTGTTGTTGTTGAGAACCCTGTTTTTGTTCGTTCG
>NC_051419.1:14261038-14261308 GCF_015228065.2 Penaeus monodon | reverse complement strand
TCAATAGAAGCTCCTTTCAAACAGATTTCTATTATATACTCTGTGATATATCTTATTACAATTTAACCGAGAGCGGCGGAAAGAGATGAAGTGTTACCAGCAAAGAGATACTGCGGAGGATCCAGCAATTGGCGTCACAGTACACCCAGACTGGTAACACTGTACGAGCAGCGTGACCACAACCCACGCGCGCGCCGTACCCTTGGTGTCCAGAAATGTGTCTTTATACTGAAATTTGATAAGAAGCCGGCGTGTTGGTATAGGCCTAAG
>NC_051419.1:14259137-14259249 GCF_015228065.2 Penaeus monodon | reverse complement strand
GTATGTGAGGAGCGCCGTCTCTGCACACGAACCACTCTCTAACCCTCGCCAATGGGGTGCCCGTATCGAAACAGAGACCGACAGACTAACCACTAAAGCAAGATAGATGGTA
>NC_051419.1:14258557-14259002 GCF_015228065.2 Penaeus monodon | reverse complement strand
CCGTGTCTGTTATTAATTATCTTTGAGAACATCATTTCTCATTATCGGTGATAAGCTTGGGGGCAAAGTATAGGAAGCGTTTGATTTCGTAATAAAGGTCTTTTTTTAATATCTTTTTTCTTTTCTTTTGATTTTTCCTTTCTTTCTTTTTTTGGAGGGGGGGGGGGGATACGGTTAAAGAAATGGATATTATTTTTTATTACTATTATACTGTGTTGCGGTATTGTGTATTCTAATTTGTCAATGCAATGCTCTAGTAACCAGTTTTACCCATTACTTATCAAATACTTTTACTTGCAAACTATCCAACACGGAAAAAAATACAATAAAACGATAAAATAAAAAAGAATGACCCAAAGTGAAGCTGGAATTTCATAGATTCTTGTTATCCCAGACGATCAAAATTTCTTCCCAGCCTCCTTTAATGCGAGAGATGAGAAGAGCA
>NC_051419.1:14258327-14258527 GCF_015228065.2 Penaeus monodon | reverse complement strand
GACCGAGAGCGAGAATGACTCCATTAACAAGACGGACACTTTCTTAAGGTTATGCGAGAGAGCTGATATCATCTCGATTGGCTATTAATCGGTACCGGATCCTGTCTCTGCGATAACTCATAATAAACGAGAGAAGCGCATCTCTTTTTTTTTATACATATTTTTTGCCCATTCTTATTTTCCCTTTCTCCTATCCCCCT
>NC_051419.1:14257643-14258161 GCF_015228065.2 Penaeus monodon | reverse complement strand
ACCTGTAGCTCCATTAAACGTAAATCAAAATCTGTCACTGTTACTTAGATGGATACATCAAGGGTCTGTATCTGATGTACTTTTGACAAGTTCTCCCTGTCTCCGTCTGTAAGAAGGATATATAGATATTTTGTAGGAGAGTTTCAGGGTCAGAATAACGAATTAACATCTTTATTCGCCTATTTATCTAACCTCCAGTTATCACATTTATTCAGCGATAGCGTCTTGCCAAATAAATGACACGAGCGCGAGGATCCCGGATCGAACTCGAACAAATGAGCATCGACAAAAGAGCATCGAATATGTTGTCACAAAGGATTCGATTAACTATCCCTATTGTTCCGTGTCCCGATGTGGAATTCGACCCGAGGATCACAAACACACGTATATGGGAGCACGAACGACCCAATCTCTCCATCTCTTATCTTATCTCCTTCATCCTTTCGCTCATATGAGGTCGAGAGAGATACAGCATCTTTGGGAATGGAATCCGGTAAGCAGGTTGAGTGCGTCGGCGG
>NC_051419.1:14257290-14257510 GCF_015228065.2 Penaeus monodon | reverse complement strand
GGGGGGGCGGGCCCAAAGCATCTAGAAGAAAAATGTCAAAATACAAAGACTTGGGGTCGTTTGGGGTAGTTATTATTTTCCGGAATCCGGTATATTTTTAGACCTATACAAGTAAAATCTTTCTAAAGGAGAAAGTTCTCGGGCTAATTTAAAAATTTTTTGGGGAGCTCCCACACATCCGCTCTTATGCCGCTCCTCTCTCTTTTTTCCTGGTTAACTC
>NC_051419.1:14257078-14257194 GCF_015228065.2 Penaeus monodon | reverse complement strand
AATGCTCTTTTTCCCCAACCCTCGTCCTTAACTTTTTTTTTAACCTATCATCTTCCCCTTCGACATCATTCCCCGTTTCCTCTTCCATAATAAACACCCTTTTACACCCATTGAAC
>NC_051419.1:14256378-14256980 GCF_015228065.2 Penaeus monodon | reverse complement strand
CTAATGCTTGGCTATTCATCCCCCCCATTCCTATTACTTCCCTTCTTCCCCATTCACTACCCTACAGCTATTCTTCCCCTACCCCATTAACCCATTAACTAATTATTTTTCCTCTCCATTCCAAGCGCTTCTTCACTTTACCTATTTCCTCTCCACCCACAGTCACCCCTCCCTTCCCCTACCCATATTCCTCCCTTAACCTCCTTGCCCACCTCTCGGTCCCTCTCCGAAATGCTCACTAATCCCCCCTCGCTTTCCCTTAAATACATTCACCTTTACCTATTTACCCATTTAGCTCTCGCCAAGTAAACGTAATATTACGTTCGCTCGCCATTTACCTCTCCCCAATACGTTGCGTTCACCCCAACCCCCTTCCTTGCTTCCCTACCCTCGTTGTCTTGCCCTACACCCCTTCCCCATCTCCCCCAATCTCCTCCCCTTTCGTAAGACATTCATGCTTACTTCCCCATACTCCTCTTCCTCACTCATCCCCAAATACCTTCCTCTTCCCCTTGTATGCAAATCCACTCGCATTACCTCCTCCCCCGCACCAAATATCCACTTATTTACCACCCCCTCTCTTAGAAATACCCACTTATTCA
>NC_051419.1:14255936-14256266 GCF_015228065.2 Penaeus monodon | reverse complement strand
CCGTCTCCCTCTCTCCCTCTTCTAGAAATACCCACTTATACACCCCTCCCCATCTCCCCCTCCCCCCCTCCCCCCACCCCCCCTTCCCCCCTTGAATACGCACCCTTCCCCCCCCCCGCCCCCCTATCCTTCCCCCTCCCCCTCCTCCCTCCTCCCCCTCGCCTTATGAATACACACTCACTCACCGCTCCTTCCGTCCCCTATCCCTCCCCCCTATCCCCCCACAACCTCCCCCCCTTTCCCCCCACACACGCCCATCAGCGAGAGTTCCGCCCGTGCTTGAGTGATTAATGGGCGGGGAAGAGAGAAAACACCTGTAGAGGGTTTGAT
>NC_051419.1:14255447-14255651 GCF_015228065.2 Penaeus monodon | reverse complement strand
CGAAGGGTACGATTTGCTTTTGGCCAAAAGTGCTTGCTGTGCATATTAAAGTGGCTTTGCTTTCTCCTTCCGTGGTTGAGATGATAGGTTGTTGATGAGAGTGGGGGAGGGGGGTAAGGGGGGATGAAGTGTGGGGGGGTATTTGTGTGTTGTGGGGGTGGGATGTGTGGCACTTGTGTGTTGTGGGGGTGGGGTAGGGGGTAT
>NC_051419.1:14255079-14255277 GCF_015228065.2 Penaeus monodon | reverse complement strand
TGTATGGTCGACAGGAGAGAGAGTGGGGGTGTTGGGAGAAGCGGGGGGGGGGAGGCTAGGGGAAGGGGAGGTGTGTTTACGTATGCATGGGGGAGGGTGGGATATGTGTGTTGGGGGAGGGAGGGAGAAATAAGAGTGGGGGTTGGTAAGGGTGCGATGCAGGAAGGGAAAGATGTATGTGTCTGTACGTTTTAGGCT
>NC_051419.1:14254893-14254957 GCF_015228065.2 Penaeus monodon | reverse complement strand
CCTGTGTTGATACTGAGTGGATATCGGCGCTGAAATTCTTCTCTCGTGTTCACTTCGTCTGTAT
>NC_051419.1:14254431-14254572 GCF_015228065.2 Penaeus monodon | reverse complement strand
AGGTGGCGGCGTATAAACTAATACCATGAAATAGGTAAAAGGCCATTTCATTTCCATTTCAAACGTAAAAGCATAAACACGCATCCCATTCCTCTCGCTCTTTCTCTCTGTGAAGCTTGTACCCACTTCCCTCCAGCCAAA
>NC_051419.1:14254253-14254359 GCF_015228065.2 Penaeus monodon | reverse complement strand
GAGCTTTAGTCACGGGTGTACATACGCCATGACAAGTCGGCACGCGAGAAGAGACAGCCACATCACTTCTTATACTGGCTTTTACTGCCATTAGTAGACTATGCTC
>NC_051419.1:14253675-14253869 GCF_015228065.2 Penaeus monodon | reverse complement strand
CACCTATCCCATCCCACCACTCCTTTCTTCTCTTCCCCATGCCCTTCCTTCTCTCTCTTATCCCCCCCCCTCTCATACATTCCCTCTCCCCCATCCTACCCCCCCCCCCATTGACCCATTCTCTATCCCCACCCTGGTTCCTTATGCATCCATCCTGCCTCTTTATCATCCTCATCCCTCTCCCTTTCCCACTT
>NC_051419.1:14252623-14253508 GCF_015228065.2 Penaeus monodon | reverse complement strand
TACATTGCCACATTCCCATGTTCTTGCTCAACCCCCCCCACCCCACCCCGCGTGCACCCCAAACCCCTATCATCCCCAACTCTCTCCCACACTCCCTCCTCCCCCAATCCCAACTCCTCTTCCCCCACTCCCTTCTCCCTCTCCTCCCTACTCCCTTCTCCCTCTCCTCCCCCACTCCCTCTCCCACTTTCCTCCCACACCCCTTTCCTCCCCCACACCCCCACACCCTCCTCCACTTTCCTCCCACACCCCTTTCCTCCCCCACACCACTCCTTCTCCACACCCAGCCCCCCTCTCCTCCTCCTCCCCTCCCCCACTTTCCTCCCCCACCTCCCCCCACTTCAGCCACGCCAACAGCACCCGACCTGGCAGCGAAACAGTCGATCGCTACCGCCTCTATTGTCCAGATTTCAGAACGATAACAGAGCGCACGGTGATCTCTTGGCTGCGGCGTCGGGAGAGGTTTAAGATGAGGGAGGATGGAGAGAAATGGAGGTAGGGGGAGGGGGAGACAGAGGAGGGAGGGAGGAAGGAGAGAGGGGGAAAGAGGAGGAGAGGGGGATAGGAGTGAGAGTGGGGGAGGAGGAGGAGGGAAGGAGAGGGAGAGGGGGAGGGAAAGAGGGGGAGATAAGAGGGACGGAGGAAGGAGAGAGTGATAGAGAGAGGAAGGAGAGAGGGAGAAAGGGGTGGGAGGGTGGGAGGGGAGAGGGGGAGGGGAAGGGAAGAGGGTGAGAGGAGGGATGAGGGGGGGAATGGGGTGGGAGGGTGATTAGAGGGGTGGGAGGTGGAGGGAGGGAGGGAAAAGGGAGGGGGAATGGAGGGGAAAGAGGGTAGAGAGGGAAAGGGAGTAGAAGGAGGGAGAAGAAAGGAGGGAGGGATTAGCTT
>NC_051419.1:14252327-14252554 GCF_015228065.2 Penaeus monodon | reverse complement strand
AAGATATATAGCAAGAAAGTAGTAAGAAGATAGGATAGATAGTGAGGTAATAATTATATGGGATGGGATGTGATGGGTGATTATAGTGAGTATAGAGATAGAATAATATGAATAGAAAGAGTTAATGAAATAGAATAGAAGAGAGATAAGAGAGATACTTAGAGAAATGATATAAGTAATATATATAGTAGAGATGAACAAATAAGTATATAGTAAAGAGAAGGACA
>NC_051419.1:14251653-14251874 GCF_015228065.2 Penaeus monodon | reverse complement strand
GCGAGGATCAAATGTTCTGGCACTATCTCGCCAAGTTGGGGTGTGACGTCAGAGGCCGATAATCCCCGGATCTTTTTTTTCGTTTCACCATCGGAGGCAAATTTTATGATTACTTGAAACTTGGAATAAAGAGAGAAAGAGAGTGGGAAAGAGAGGGGGGGGTAGGGGGATGGGGGGGGAGAGAGGAGGGAGGGTGGGAGGGAGAGGGAATGTGTGTGTGT
>NC_051419.1:14251005-14251486 GCF_015228065.2 Penaeus monodon | reverse complement strand
ATGAAAAGAGACAAAATACGATATAGAGAGAGAGAAGAAGAAGGAAAGAAAGAGAGAGAAAAAGAAGAAAAAGAAAGAAACAGAAGAATCGAAACAAGAGAAAAGAGAACAGAGACCCGCCCAGACAGCAACCACCCACCTCAAAAAAAAAAAAAAGGGGAGAGAGGGAGAGAGAAGGAAAGACGAACGAACGAACGAGAGAGAAAGAGAGAGAGAGACGAGGAAAAAATAAGACAATATAAATATAAGCGGGTGTTTAGTGATCATTTCGACACCTGAATGGGTAGGTGAATAATTCCGTCATCGGGGATAAGATGAATAAAAGCTCGAAAAAAGATTTCTTGTATATGGAAACCCGTAAGAGCGACCGGACACGAACAAGAATACAAATATCGAACAGAAATGGTATGGGTTAAAGTGCAGACGATTCGAGTCTAAATGTAGTACAGACGGTGCGGATAGAGGGTCTCGAGGTAGGGAG
>NC_051419.1:14249804-14250146 GCF_015228065.2 Penaeus monodon | reverse complement strand
CGCCGCTCGAAAGATAATAGTAGCAACCCCCCACCCCACCCCCTTGGCCTCTCCCCCAACCCCCCTTGACCCCACCCCCCTCCCCCACCATCGCAACCCCACACGCAAAAAAAGCAAGCACGTCACAAGCATCATGAAAGCATTCTTTTGCTTTCCTGTTCGCCCAGCCTGCACTCACGAGACACAACAGGTGTTAACAATTTAAGCATCTCATTATCTCATTGGGATTGGATGCTGCAGCAGATTGCGTTGTCCTCAGTCCAGTTACTGTTTTTTTCGGGGGGGGGGGGAGTTTTAGAAGTATTTTAAGGTTATATTTTATATTTGAGAAGGAAAAGTAGA
>NC_051419.1:14249067-14249221 GCF_015228065.2 Penaeus monodon | reverse complement strand
ATATCAGTCTCTCACTCAGTCAGCACAAATACACATGCAAATTGAATTCTTAAAAAAAATACAGCTCCTGCTATGTCAAGATTTCTCACATTAAATTAAGACAAATGCAAGTTAGTTTGTACAGGTGCGTGTCTACATGTGTAGTCAACAGTTA
>NC_051419.1:14247792-14248535 GCF_015228065.2 Penaeus monodon | reverse complement strand
ACCCGGGATAGGGGAGAGGCCAACGAGAAATCAGGGAACCATTGTTTGGGAGATGAGGATGTTTGCCACGCCATCTATCATCGAGACACACAATCAACCAACATGTCCGAAGAGTATCATTGTTACGGCACTGCGCGGCGGGAGGTGTTGTTAGTGGGTGGTGGTGGGCGGAGGTGGGCGGGGGTGGGCAGGGTGGGTGGGGGTGGGCGGAGGTGGGCGGGGGTGGGAAGGTGGGTGGGGCTGGGTGGGTGGTGGGGTGGGTGGGGTGGGCGGAGGTGGGCGGGGGTGGGGAGGATGGGTGGGGGTGGGTGGTGGTGGGCGGAGGTGGGCGGGGGTGGGGAGGTGGGTGGGGGTGGTGGTGGTGGGCGGAGGTGGGCGGGGGTGGGCAGGGTGGGTGGGGGTGGGTGGGGGTGGGCGGAGGTGGGCGGGGGTGGGGAGGGTGGGTGGTGGTGGGAAGGGTGGGTCGGTGGGAAGGAGGAGGAAAGAGGTGGGCGTAGGAAATTGGGTGGGTGGCGGTGGGCAGAGGTGGGGGAAGGTGGGTTCGTAGGTAGGTGGGTGGATAGTTAATTGAGAGGGTGGAAGCAGGTGGAATGGGTGGAAGTGGGTGCAAGTCCTAATGATGAGGATGGGTGAGTGGGTTGGTGGAGGAAGGAGGTGGGCTGGCGTTGGTGCTGAGGGAGGGTGGTGGAGCAGGTGAAAGGGTGTGGACCGTTGTGATGAAGATTGTCGGAGAAGATTGAGGG
>NC_051419.1:14245491-14245839 GCF_015228065.2 Penaeus monodon | reverse complement strand
TAGAGGATATTACAAAGATAAAACACCGAACTAATTAACAACCGGTAACTCGACATATGTGAGTTGCCAATGGCCTAATAAATATTCAATTTCTGGCCCATAATAGATGAAGGATCGAATCAATATATGCAACATCTGTACAAACAAACAGACAGTCTGCAATATCAGATGATATTCTAATTATACAGCAGATTGGTAAACAAATGCAGATACAAAGGTATACACGTATAATCGCTTGTTAACATAAAAACGAACATTGTGATTATTATCCTCCTGACTAAACATCTTATTTTGTCAATTCTATTTTATAATTTAAACGTTTTTTGTTTTGTTTTCGGTTATTAGCTT
>NC_051419.1:14245272-14245453 GCF_015228065.2 Penaeus monodon | reverse complement strand
CTCTTCTCTGTGTTTTTTTTTTACGGGGGGGGGGAGTTACTGCAGTTTTTTTTAGTCTTTTTTATATTGATTGTGGTTCATTTTATTATATTTTATTATTTTTTATTTATCCTTTTTAAGAGGGGAAAAGGGAAAAGGTTTAAGACCTGAATATTGGTTACTGATTTGAATTCCAAATTTG
>NC_051419.1:14245061-14245235 GCF_015228065.2 Penaeus monodon | reverse complement strand
CTTGTTCTGTCAGTTTATCAGATTCTTTGTCAGTCATATTTTTTTTCCCTTGAATTATCGATCTATTGTTTACATCTTTAGAGCGTTTCCTTCTTTATCTTTGTTCTTCGTTTATTTATAAATCTTCATTCCGTCTCTCGCTGTCTGTGTATGTCTGTTGAAATTCTGTTCTAA
>NC_051419.1:14244605-14244924 GCF_015228065.2 Penaeus monodon | reverse complement strand
CCCTTACCTTCCTTTACCCTTCACTTCTTCCTCCCTCCTTTCCATCCTCCACCCTTCCTCTGCCCACACCCCTTTTCTCTCCTTCCTCTCATCCCCCTCCATCCTTCACCCTTCCTCTTCTTCCCTTCCTCTCCTCTCCTTTCCTCCCGTCCTCTTCCTCTCTTTCCCTCCCCCTCCTCCCCTTCCATCCTTCATCCTTCCTCCCCCCTTTCCTCTCTTTTCACTCCTCCACTTCCTTTCCTCCTCTTCCACCCTTCACCCTTCCTCTCCTCCCCTTCTTCTAAACCTCCCTACCCCCCCTCCCCTCCTATCCCACCTC
>NC_051419.1:14244242-14244585 GCF_015228065.2 Penaeus monodon | reverse complement strand
CAAGCTAAATGCCCCTGCTCTCCACCTGCCAATCTCAATCCAATGTAAACAAGGCGCTCCATGTACCATATTGACAGGTCCCTTTGTTTTGCCCTCGAAATCACTTAGAATAATTGCATGATTATTATAACTGATGACACCCATTAGGGCACTGCTCCTCATGAACTGAATTAACGTCTATAATGGATATGGATAATGGTACATGCAGCGCCCTCGCCCATTTTTACCTCCCGCCTCTAACACAGACGCCCAATGGCCTCCCACGTCTCGTACTGCCGCCCATAACACGCACATATGAACAGTCATATTTCTCAATTCTTCTGATGCTTAATTTTGTCATAAC
>NC_051419.1:14244136-14244205 GCF_015228065.2 Penaeus monodon | reverse complement strand
CAGAGGGGTGGTGTTGAGGGGGGGTCGTTTTTTTTGTTGTTGTTCTGAATTTTCCTTTCTCTTTTTAAG
>NC_051419.1:14243930-14244089 GCF_015228065.2 Penaeus monodon | reverse complement strand
TCGTAAATATAAAGGATATTGCAGAATTATTTCCTGAGTTCTAATAAGATGTTAATTCCTTATTTTCACAGAGAAATAAGTAGCAATTCAAGATATGTAGATTTGAGACATCTGAAGGATGTTGATAGTGATATACACTTAATGTTTATGATAAAAAGA
>NC_051419.1:14243246-14243393 GCF_015228065.2 Penaeus monodon | reverse complement strand
AATCACTAAATCAAATTTCTAAAATAATGTGTTTTGTAAAGAGATCGATGGATTAGAATAAATGCTCAAAATGGATTTAAGCAAATAATAAATTCCTAAGATTTGAGATAAAATCAATGCTCAGTGATCTTTTTGGTATTTGATACG
>NC_051419.1:14242807-14243001 GCF_015228065.2 Penaeus monodon | reverse complement strand
ATGAATTAAGAACGAATAGACAGAGACGTAAATATAACAATTCAGTTGATAGATAAACAGAAAACAAATATTTCTTATAATATATATAGTTCGAAAAATAATCAGAAATAAGAACAAACGAATTATAAACATCAGTAAATATAAACTAAATATAAACGAAATATCATGGTTTTTTTGTTGAAAATGAATGCAGC
>NC_051419.1:14242124-14242384 GCF_015228065.2 Penaeus monodon | reverse complement strand
TGGTTTCTCGATCCTGCTTGCAAGCTATCCAATGACGTGGTTGTGGTCGCGTGAACCTGCCTGTGTAACTAGGTTCCCCCAGGTGACCTTCTGCTGTCCAGGTGATTCAGGTGGAAGTTTTTGCCAGATGAAAAGACTCCAGAGGAATCGACGAGCTATGATTGAAAATTAATAAGAATTATTAATAAAATAAATTAGTAGGAATATAAAAAAGAGATAGGTATAGCTGTGTGTGAATAATTTTGGTGTAATGTATGATT
>NC_051419.1:14241859-14242029 GCF_015228065.2 Penaeus monodon | reverse complement strand
CTGATTCTTAAAGAACAACAACATTCATCAATGTTCAATGTCAGTAGATTATTAATATTTCACTGATCAGGTGTTTTATTGCAAAAGTATTAGATTAATTGGTTATAAATGCATCACTTCTTATATTGTCAGCTATATCATGATATCAGAAAATATAATGACAAAATATC
>NC_051419.1:14241421-14241714 GCF_015228065.2 Penaeus monodon | reverse complement strand
CCAACAGACAAGCAGACAGACCCACCCACACAATCAGACAGACCAAAAAAATATAGAAAAAAAAAAAACTGAAGAAAAAAGTAACAAACAATCCTCAACGGAAACGAATAGCAGTAAACAGCAGAAAAGAAGATAAAACACAGCCACACAGAAGGAACAAAAGCAATTTTATTAAGGGTACGCACTTGTGGAAAAGCTCGAGTTGACTTGTTACGTTCCTGTGATACCCGATACCCAAGCACTCGTGTACGCCTGTGGTATCAGTTGCACAGCACGAGAAGCTACAGCAAGTA
>NC_051419.1:14241162-14241362 GCF_015228065.2 Penaeus monodon | reverse complement strand
TAAAAATAAATTGTTATCAAGGTCCATACTTCCGAGAGTGTGTGAAGAAATGTTACCAAAAAATTTTTGTACGATTTTTTTAAAAACCAAATTCGTAATTTCTGAACAAAAATGTTTTGCTAGAAGACTAATCTAAAAAAAAAACTCATTATATCAAAGTTTGGTTTAAAGATATCGTAAAGAAACCCTAGATTTATAAA
>NC_051419.1:14240711-14240820 GCF_015228065.2 Penaeus monodon | reverse complement strand
ATTAAGGAAAATATCCTACTGTAATTATATAATACCGCTATTGAATTACTGAATTCTCATATAAAGTGCGGTTTTCATAGTGAATGTAAGCTAGCAAAGTGCCTTTCCT
>NC_051419.1:14239137-14239300 GCF_015228065.2 Penaeus monodon | reverse complement strand
TGTTAGCTTAACATCTCCATGTGCGTGTGTGAGTATCATGGGGGGGGGGGGTTCTCCTATGTAGCTTATTAGGCCTATCTATCACCTCACGTTGTGCTTCGTGTTTCTGTGTGTGTTAACTGTCAATGGGCATTAGTCCTGGGTGAGGTGTGTACGTGTGCGC
>NC_051419.1:14238823-14238892 GCF_015228065.2 Penaeus monodon | reverse complement strand
CATGCTCGTTTGGTTGTGTTGCTATGGATGGATTTGTTTGTTGCTGTGTGTTTTTGTTGGAATAAAATT
>NC_051419.1:14238226-14238420 GCF_015228065.2 Penaeus monodon | reverse complement strand
AACATCGAGAGAAGTGAAAAGACATCAACACTTAATATTGAAAGAGATGACTTTCTTTTGAGTCATGTCAGCTGTCAGTGTCCCAGTAGGCGTGGCAAAGGAAGCGTCTAGCTAAAGTATCAGGTAACAGATTTCATGTCACGTCTCTGGTTGAGATGTTATGTCATGTCAACCTTCTCAAGGAAAGAGTAAGA
>NC_051419.1:14237634-14237853 GCF_015228065.2 Penaeus monodon | reverse complement strand
AAAAAATAAAAACATAGTATACATTCATAAAAAGGAAATCAAGTTTAGGATTTTGTTAAATGATATTATTAAGGACATTAAAAATATATATATACACATAAGATTGAGAATATACATATTCTTGCTAAAAGAAAATGAATAAGAAAATATATATTGTAAATAAAAAGTGAACAGACGACAAATGGTTAAATGAAGACAAATAAAATACATACAGTGAAA
>NC_051419.1:14237447-14237598 GCF_015228065.2 Penaeus monodon | reverse complement strand
AGAGATTAAAATATAAAAAGTATCTTTGGTTTCCATTCTTCAAACATTAAGAATATCCACTTTCATCTGACTTTGACTTATTAAAACAAATAATTTATTGATACTGAAGATAAACAAATAAACGGCAAAGCAGCAGCGAGGGAGAACAATG
>NC_051419.1:14237167-14237310 GCF_015228065.2 Penaeus monodon | reverse complement strand
TACACACGTACATGCACTCACGTACACACGGGAAATGAGAAAAGGGGAGGCAGAGGGAGATAGAGATAGAGAAACAGGACAAGAAAGGGAGATAGGAGGAGACACAGATGAAATAAATCGAGATGAAATAAATAAATAGGAAG
>NC_051419.1:14234923-14235127 GCF_015228065.2 Penaeus monodon | reverse complement strand
CGAAACACATTTAACACCACAGAAAGCCAGGCGTTGGGTTAGCAGTGTTTACCGATGAACCCACGAAGTCCAGCTGGAACACAGGATATAAAATTCGAATGAAAATCAAGATACGAGAAGTTTCTCAGCCGACTGCTCGTGGCAATCGAACTTGATGTGAGGGAAGTGAATGAAGAGAAACTAGGAATAAACAGCGATGATGGT
>NC_051419.1:14233226-14233304 GCF_015228065.2 Penaeus monodon | reverse complement strand
GAAAGGGCGAATGATTATTCGGTGTCTCGTAAAGCACGTCATTCGCTCCACAGATTCTGAAGTTAACGCCTCGCTCGG
>NC_051419.1:14231924-14232191 GCF_015228065.2 Penaeus monodon | reverse complement strand
AGAGTCTTCTCCCCCTCATAACTCGCGCCCACAGCCCGGCCAGAGGCAGACTACCCGCCCTGGCTACCGCACATTACCCGACCTGCCGCCTTCAGTCTCGGGTCGTGACGATGCCTCTGGAGCCGATGGGTTTCTTCAAGGAGCCGGCACGATTCCGCGACGGTTAATGCCTCCGCGATGATGCCAGGTCAAAGGTCAAGAAGAAGGCGTGAAGTATTAACAGCCCCGTTGAGGTAGGCTCGCTCGCCAGCCGCCTGCGAGAAGGTT
>NC_051419.1:14231426-14231581 GCF_015228065.2 Penaeus monodon | reverse complement strand
ACAAACTATATTAATTATTTCTTCACATATCCATAACAGCCATATTACACCAGCAACAAACAAGGATTATAACAAAATAACGAATGGTTATAATGATAACAGACACAATAAATACTGATAACACAATACTAACATTGATACTTAAGGTGCAAATC
>NC_051419.1:14231119-14231201 GCF_015228065.2 Penaeus monodon | reverse complement strand
AAGTTTTTCAAAATATTTTACGGGAAAATTGGCATCATATCAATATTTTTATCGAAGGCAAATAAAAATATTGCATGGTATG
>NC_051419.1:14230914-14231060 GCF_015228065.2 Penaeus monodon | reverse complement strand
ATGCATATTTTATAAATTCATTATATAGAATAAAATAGCGCAGATGTGTACTGTGAATGGTATAGATAATATAAATGGCATAAAATCACATTATTAGCTGAAGCAGCTTTACCTTCACGTTAAACCAAAATTAAATATATTTGACG
>NC_051419.1:14229545-14229962 GCF_015228065.2 Penaeus monodon | reverse complement strand
TTGTGCGTGGATATACGTATTTAAGCGTTAATCTTGCTTTATCAAATTTCTTTAAACTTTAATGAAAACATACGTTAATAATGTCACAACTGTTTGTGTATACAATCCAATAATTAAAAATAATCACATTATTAAAGAAAAAAACAATAACAACAACAACAACACATAGAAGGAATAAAGAGGACGATGGAAATGAAGAAAAAAAAACACGAAAAAGAAAATAATAAAGAAGAAAAGCATCTTAAAAGGTCAAAAGTTTGTGAAACAATCCAATAACAAAACAATTAGAAAAACAACAACAAAAACGAGGAATAAAGAGGACGATGGAAAAAGAAGAAACAAAAGAAGAAGACAAAAAAAAAAAAAAATCGAAAAAAAAATCGAAAAAGGTCAAAAGTTTATGAATACAATCCAATA
>NC_051419.1:14229211-14229489 GCF_015228065.2 Penaeus monodon | reverse complement strand
ACGAGGAATAAAAAGGACGATGCAAAAGAAGAAGAAGACGAAAAAAAGACGAAAAAAGAAAAGAAAAAAAAGAAAAAATCGGAAAATAAAGAAAAAAAAAAATACAATTGAAAAGGTCAAAAGTTGTATTGAAGAAACCAAATATTTATTTACCAACAGCAGCATCAGCTTGCCTTGGGGATGAGGAGAAGAATAACTCATCAGAAAGATTAAAGGGAGAGATTAAAAGAAAAAGGTTAAAGGGAAGGAATGGAAGATTAACGGGAAACGTAAAGGTG
>NC_051419.1:14227946-14228190 GCF_015228065.2 Penaeus monodon | reverse complement strand
TATTCATATGAAAGGACTATTAACGGAGACGCAGAGAAATGAATAACACTCTCATTATTTTATTAGTGTACACGCTTTAAATTTGAGAAAATTCGCCTTCATACATACGTTTATAGACTTATACATTTATGCATATACACATAATCTCCAGTAATTCTGATGCAAATCTTGATAATTAAAATGATAATCATCATGCTGACACTCAAGTCAAAATACTGCTATTGTTAGAGAGAATTGCATAATC
>NC_051419.1:14227543-14227675 GCF_015228065.2 Penaeus monodon | reverse complement strand
ATGGGTATTGTGTTTCTTATCTATGGGGACATTTCTTCACCACAATATGTATCACTTTCGTTTCTGTTTCATGACAATGGGCGGTCATGTTTAATGCAGTGTCCAGATTTTCAGATTGTTCGGTCCTTCCTC
>NC_051419.1:14226655-14226871 GCF_015228065.2 Penaeus monodon | reverse complement strand
GAAAAATCAGGAAACAAATCGGTCGAACGTAATATAAGACTCGTACACAAACAAATTCTATCAATCATCACTTGCGCAAAAGAGCAGACTTCTTCCACTTTCGTTTCAGCTCAAGAAGAACATCTCTTAACGACTTCTGTTGAAAGAGATTTATCCTCAAGAAAGATTAATTTCCTTGAACGATGGTGATTGGTGTTTCCTACGTCAAGGGGGTGG
>NC_051419.1:14225787-14225991 GCF_015228065.2 Penaeus monodon | reverse complement strand
AATCAATATCTACCAAAGGGGAAAAATATGATAAATGAATTAGTATAGAGAAAAAAATTGATAAATATTAGCTATTCCCTATATAAGGACGACGAAGATGAGACTTAGGAAAAAAAAAGTGAAAGTTTAGTGCATGAAAAATTATAAGACTTTAGCGAGAAGCGAAAATCAGAGAAGACAAAGGAGAAGAAAAACAAGAATAGG
>NC_051419.1:14224491-14224861 GCF_015228065.2 Penaeus monodon | reverse complement strand
GGCTCACCCTGCTTGCATCAAAGGGTCAGCTTGTTTTTCTCACAGCCCATGAGGATGGTACCAGCATTATATGATCTTTGGCATTTCACTTTTTTTTCTCCCTCCCTTCTCCTCCCTGACTCACCTTATGTTATCATTATAATATATAAATACTTCGTGATCGCGCTTTATTGACGTGATTTTATATCCTGCTAGCTGAGAAATTCCTGACAATTTATAGAGTGAGTAAAGTGTGTGCGAAACTCTTTGAATAAAGGGAAATGTGTAATCAGCAGGGCATAAGACCCATTGAAACTTCCTCATCCTTTCTACAACGCCATATTACGTAAGCAGCAGAAACAGTCCTAGTTAAGGCAACTAGAAACAGTTT
>NC_051419.1:14223601-14223845 GCF_015228065.2 Penaeus monodon | reverse complement strand
AAACAAATAATAAATAGACAAAGAAACAAACAAAAAACAAAACAAAACAAAAACACACAAAAACAAACAACAAAACAAAAAGATAAAACTTGAAATAATTCAAGTGAATAATCACCTATTGAGAATATGAGCGAGCGCCCTTGGCCCATTTCGAAGGGTGAGCAGTGATGGGCCTTTGGATAACTCTCTGCTGGTGCGTCGAGGTCTCCGGCGCCGTAAACGGGTCTCGCGGGGTGGCGGGAGG
>NC_051419.1:14222622-14222926 GCF_015228065.2 Penaeus monodon | reverse complement strand
CGATATACACTAAAAACAAACACCAAAAAAGAGTGAAAATCGAATTCTGAGTTACCAAAATCTCCAAGTTTGTTAAAGCACCTGTCACATTCTTGAAAGTTGTTTGAATGAGTTGGATGTTGCATGCATTTAAGGCGTATTTTTTGCAAAATGTGAATTATTTCCGTGTCGTTTATGATGACAGAAGAGTTTTTCACAGTTTTCTTTCTCTGAAAATTATAATACTTTGGGGTGATTTATTCGAAAACCGAGATAAGTGTAGATTATATATATATAAAAAAAAAAATATATTATGGATGGGGAT
>NC_051419.1:14220614-14220861 GCF_015228065.2 Penaeus monodon | reverse complement strand
CTTTTGTTAATGCAAAATCCTTCTCAATTCCTTTCTTTTATTTATCTTGTTATCAATACAAGTTTTTATAACAAATCGAAAAGCAATTGAGAGAAGGTTGATGACTGGCTGACTTGGACATCAGCATAACATTACTGTAATTCATTAGTTACGGTCATCATCATGTCAGTTGTGTCACCGGTTTGTTAACATGCCCACGAGCATTGCGCTCATGTCAAGTTCATCTCTGTTTTTTTTTTTTTTTTAT
>NC_051419.1:14220454-14220554 GCF_015228065.2 Penaeus monodon | reverse complement strand
AGATGAATGTGAATTTTCTCTCTTACCTGTAACCTTTGATTTTTCTTACCGTTTTTATGACTTATAAGATCATTAGTGTATATTTCCTTGATTGTTTTAA
>NC_051419.1:14219717-14220071 GCF_015228065.2 Penaeus monodon | reverse complement strand
ACCCTGTTCTGCAAAGACGAACATTACCCCACAAAATTAATCACCCCTAACCCCCTTCACCCCCCCCCCTTTCTACAAAACCCAATACATACAGCGAATTCATTACAACGTTGATGTGAAGTGTCTGTAATCACTAGGCAAAGAACAGCTTTAGTACACTAGACTATAAAATCATACAAGTTATGGAATGATGTGTTGCAAAGTCGTTGCAAGTATGATATATACAATGTGGAAGATGATTTAAGGAAAATGTGTGTTGTTTGTGATATTATTATAATTTCATTCCAGGAGAGCAAGTCAAATGTTTGTCTATTTGTAGATGAAGTAAAATTGTTGTGTAGATTGGGAAAGAGA
>NC_051419.1:14219344-14219414 GCF_015228065.2 Penaeus monodon | reverse complement strand
GTATACCATATTGAAAATATTAAAACTAATATCATTAATATCAATTAATATCACGAATAAGATACTCAGT
>NC_051419.1:14219106-14219272 GCF_015228065.2 Penaeus monodon | reverse complement strand
AGAAACCGCTTAAGAAAAATAAGATAACGACAATATAGCGATAACTGAAGCAACGGAAATTTCGCAAGGCGCCAGCGTGCAAAGAGCTGCCTTCGAGAAAATTCACCCTTTCTTTCAAGACGTTTCACCTGCGTGCTTTTGACGTCTCATATGCATACGCTGTTGT
>NC_051419.1:14218472-14218764 GCF_015228065.2 Penaeus monodon | reverse complement strand
TAGAAGTAAAGAGTATAGAGGGAAAGCGTGGCTGTTGGATATGGTATAAGGAGAGAGAAAGCGAAGGTGAGGACGGTGTAGGGGGGGAAGGGGAATAGTGGGGGAGAAAGTTGGGTGTGGGGGTGGGAATAATAATGTTGGGGGAGCGTGGGTGGAAGTGGTGTAGGGAGGGAGTGGATGGGGAGATGGGGGAGATGAGGGAGAGGGGTGGGAATTGGAGATGTGTTGGGGAAGAGGGGGTGAGACTTGGGGATGGGGGTGGGGGTGGGGGTTCTGGAGGTGGAGGCGTATT
>NC_051419.1:14218323-14218444 GCF_015228065.2 Penaeus monodon | reverse complement strand
CGTTTGTGTTTGCAATGGGCGCCGTGTTTGTGCCATGTTTGCGTCCATATATGCATTATCTGAGTTACTTTGCTTGTGCATCTGTATGTACTTTCCTGTGCTTCCTTGCATACTTCTTAAA
>NC_051419.1:14218084-14218242 GCF_015228065.2 Penaeus monodon | reverse complement strand
AGGTACAGAGCGCTCCCCCCCCCCCTCACTCTCACGCACTCTTGCAACAATGATTAGTATGCAGTCGAGATGAAGATTCACACTCATCTGCCTTGATCACGTAATTCTTCAAGTCAAGAATGCAAGTTGCAACAACCCACCGTCTCCCTCTGGTCGCC
>NC_051419.1:14217463-14217626 GCF_015228065.2 Penaeus monodon | reverse complement strand
CGTCAAGACCTAATGCTTAACTTTCCTTAATATTCCTGCGGCCACACTTCAAGACCTTCTTCTATCTTTCTTTCTGACATCTTTATCATGATTTGGGTATTGGCTCTGAATTCGGAATATGAGAAGGAATAAATATGTGGTTTTCTTTTAGCATTCTTGATCT
>NC_051419.1:14216020-14216252 GCF_015228065.2 Penaeus monodon | reverse complement strand
CTCCCTTGAACTCCTTTACACCTTGTCCATTTACAGCAAAGCACACCACCATTAAAATTCCCGCACGGTCGCATCCCGAGCCTTTTCATTTTTATCACACCTGCATAAATCTATACATCTTGTATCGCATAGCTTAGAAATCATGAACGCACTGAGGAATGTGCAAGGAAAGGGGCAGGTTTACTCGGATTGAATAAGGATTTGTGAAGTCCCCCCTTGGCTGACTGTTCTT
>NC_051419.1:14210211-14210607 GCF_015228065.2 Penaeus monodon | reverse complement strand
CCATTTAAATCTAACTAAATATTTCTACATCCAATAAACATACCCGCTTTCATTTGAATTCAAGCTTGTTTGCTCTAATCTTTTGCAAGAGATATGAAAGGCAACGCATGTGTGTATGTGTCTGTATATGCATCCAATCCCCAATGCTTAAATGGGAGTGTTAATGCATATGCAAATTCCACTCTAAGTTTAGATATTGTGAGATTCGACGTGTGGAGACGGTGAATCGCAGTATTTTATGTATATATTTTTGTTTCCTCTTTGTTTTAGAAATTATGTTATCTGATGTAATCGAATCACGTACAGATTATGATATATTTTCAGCGGTAACGAATTCACACCTCGGCGACTCAGTGTCCATAAATGATTTTTAGAATTGATAATATTAATACTAGT
>NC_051419.1:14209883-14210188 GCF_015228065.2 Penaeus monodon | reverse complement strand
GCGCAAAGTTATATTCGAAAGTTACATCATTTTCCGTGGTATAATGGATCTTTCATACAGTTTTGAAGAAGATCTTTACACTACCTGATTGCTAATGATAAATAATCCAACATTAACACAGTATTTTGCATTGGAATTGTGCAAACCTGTTAACCTATTCTTATATTCAGCTAAATATATATTCTATTGATTTGTAATTCCCCTCCTATTGGTCTAATCCTAGCAAAGTAATGATGATGCTTACCTTTACTATTATTACTGTTATATAATTTTAATAAAAAAATAAAATAAAATTGCATGTTGCT
>NC_051419.1:14209694-14209830 GCF_015228065.2 Penaeus monodon | reverse complement strand
TAATTTAAAATTTAAAAATTTTATAATATGTATTCTACTACTATCATCTATTATCTATCTATCATCATCTATATATATAAATTATATATAAATATATAATTTTATTATATATTAAAAATTTTAAAAATAATATAAA
>NC_051419.1:14209301-14209624 GCF_015228065.2 Penaeus monodon | reverse complement strand
TCATCTACTATCAATCATACACACCACCGCAATCTTACCCTTTGTGTTGCCCCCGACACACCCCGCCTCTTTTACATAAACCCCCCCAAAACAAAAATAACATAAAAAATTCTCTCCAGCTCGAAAAAGGAAAAAAAACAGAGCGGGCAAAGGCACCATCCGAATGTGTCCGGGCCACTGCCCCTTTTCGGCCACCCATACATGATATACGAGAAAGCTACACGCTGTATATCATATGAGGAGCCGATGACGCCTCTCGGGGCGCTCGGCTCTCGGTGACAAGTCGTGGGCTTGCTTGGCGTGGGCTGGCAGGCTGTGCTTTG
>NC_051419.1:14208159-14208354 GCF_015228065.2 Penaeus monodon | reverse complement strand
GAATTTAATGTGGCTACGTTTTTAGTGACAGATTTAAATGTGATGATAATAATAGCGATGAAAGTGATTATAAGAAAATACGACATAATTGATTATCAATAATAATGTCTGTATTCTAACATATCGTGTTTGAAAACGGTGTAGATGCTTTGATAACATCGCAATATGCAAATGTACTTAACGCGATCGCATTGT
>NC_051419.1:14207476-14207673 GCF_015228065.2 Penaeus monodon | reverse complement strand
GAAAATAACCCATTTTGCTCAACCACTTTTCTCCTGGACGAAGCCAAGGCGTCAGGACCGAGTATCTCCGGGACACTAGACTTCTCCAAGACGGCGCCAAGAGGCTCGGTTTCTTCGCTGGTTCCTTGAGTCTGGTTTCCCCTGGATATGTGTCTTGGGATTCCGCCCTCGGGGTCGTTGCTTTTGGGCTGTTGGGT
>NC_051419.1:14206267-14206369 GCF_015228065.2 Penaeus monodon | reverse complement strand
TACATTCATTAATAGCATAACCTATAACATACACACACAGCACACCATTTCTCATACAGCCACAAATTTTTTATATATAGATTAGCTGCTTATAAATAAATA
>NC_051419.1:14205615-14206047 GCF_015228065.2 Penaeus monodon | reverse complement strand
TTTATAACATAAAGCACCAACAACACTCCACACACACACACCAACCTCACCAATTCTGACGCTTTTTGGAACCAGTATCATGCAATCACACCCCAGCAATGTATGGTGTGCTATAATTGTAAAGACATACTGGTTCACACTCTCAAAGAGATAGCGAATGAATGATGTTAATATCTGGAAAGATTAGCAGTTTTATAACACCATTAGCATTGCATAAAACAATACTGAGGCGCAAAATAAGCACTTAGGCCTAAATTTTGCTCCAAAAAACAGGATTATATTGTTAGTATTCACCGCAGGCCCTAAGAAAAGAAATTGAGCTATTTCAACAACAAGACTAGAGAAAAGTTTAGTCACTCCATAAACGACAAAATGCAGAACAGAGAAAAAATTATAAAATGTTATAAAATGTTATAGTACACACACACACAC
>NC_051419.1:14204744-14205326 GCF_015228065.2 Penaeus monodon | reverse complement strand
TAATCATGCGAGACCTGCCTCCAACCTGTACGCGCATTCCTGCCCTTCCCCCTCCCCCCTTAACCCTTAACACGACAAAGAACAATGTCATATATATTTTTTCTCGGTGTTATTCCCGGAGAATGCAGCTCACAACGGCCGACAGGTTCACGGGGGCGCTATCAGCCGGCGTCATCCGTCAATGTAGTCCATCAGAGCCTAGGCCTATTTACCCACCTATAGGCCTGCGGAGGCTGATCGGGCCTCTGTGTGAAATAGGCTGTCCTTGTATTTCGCCTCCCATTATCATTATAAAATCCATTGTATTGTTATGTGACGGAATTCCACGAGTTAAATCGATCGTCGGGACAAAAGACAGGCCTGATTTTCCTTCGCTGCTTCAAAAAAAGAAGAAAAAAAAAGGATCTTGATTTAATAAGATGGGGAAGATTTTTTTTTTCTTTTTCTTGAGGGAGATTTCGGGCGTCAGATTTTTGTGATAGCCTTTCGAGTTATTTTGGTTTTGTTTAGTTGTCTTTTTTTTTAGTTTTAGGCCGGATCAAATTGATATATGGGGAGCGGTTTGGACGTAGAAGGGATGGC
>NC_051419.1:14203748-14203893 GCF_015228065.2 Penaeus monodon | reverse complement strand
TGGAAGCGACAACTTGTGGGGGGGGAGGGGCAAAGGTATGGGAGGAGGAGGAGGGGGGAGGGTGACGTCAGTACAGACGTGAGGAATTCGAGAAGCATTTGGTGAAAGATTTTGGGTCCTTGGGAGATTGTGAGACCGATTCGGG
>NC_051419.1:14202258-14202357 GCF_015228065.2 Penaeus monodon | reverse complement strand
CCGTTCATATAAGCGTATTAGACTAACAATCCCTTAATTTTTGTATAGTTTTGCTCGAAGAATTTACTACGATTATGATGATGTTTAAGAATATACAAC
>NC_051419.1:14201405-14201741 GCF_015228065.2 Penaeus monodon | reverse complement strand
TCACACGCGACCATGTGGTATGTCGTTACCATGCAAGGCGTACCAGCGTATCGGGTACTCGCAGCTTGAAGACGGAACGCTGGTCTATGTGAGGCACTGGCGTCATGAGGAGGGGGGCCATTAACAGCCGGGGTGCTGTGGAGAGTGATTGGCAAGGGAGGACGAATAATAAGAGTGCGGATGGTCTGTTATACTCGGGTGAGTGTGATGAGCTGATGAAACGCGTCGAGAAGGTTAATGAAGGGGAGGTGGTGGGGGTGGTGGGGGCGAAAGGGGTAAGTGGGTGGGGGTGATATGGGTAGGGGTGGAAGGGGTAGTGGGTTGTATGTATGTATG
>NC_051419.1:14200589-14201323 GCF_015228065.2 Penaeus monodon | reverse complement strand
TTTTTTTTTTTTTTAAGGGGGGGGGGATGTTTTTTGGTCGTTTTGCAAGTTTTTTTTTTTAGGTTTTTGTGTGGTGTTGGCCATTTTTTTCTTTATGGGGGCGGGGTGTTTTCTTGGATATATTTTGGTCGTGGTTTCGAGTTAGTTTTGGTTGGAAAATTGGGGGAAACCTAATGATATATTTTGGTCATATTTTTGGGTCTGTTTTCTGTTTATTTTGGACCATGATATTGGAAAAAATTTTAAAGGCATTTTTATTCCACTTTTGTCAAATTTTGGGCCTTTTTTAATAGCTAATGCTTAAGATTTTTTTTCAAATTCGTACTTTGGATCTGTCTCCGACCAAACTGAATGGTCCAGATTCCATTTCTTTTAGTTCTATTCAGGGCCCCCCTTTCCCACCAATATGAATGCTATCCTAGCAACAACAACAACAAAAAATGCTCATATATACCAGCAAGAAGAGTAAATACATAACCAAAGCTTTCACCAAGAGGGAGCCACCATCAGTACGCTAACTCTGCCCTAACTTCACAATTAGCAGAGGTGGCGAGAACCAATCAAGAACTCTGGCTCTAATAATCAGCAATTTAAGATAATCTAGCAGTCACATCTCCCCAGCAGGCGACGAGACGCCAGGCCACAGGTACCAAAGGACGGCGACCGCGATTAACAGCACAGACAGCAGGAATCATACCCAGCAGGTAAGCAGGTAAGCGGCCAAGCAAGATCTC
>NC_051419.1:14199739-14200339 GCF_015228065.2 Penaeus monodon | reverse complement strand
AAATAAGGAAAATAGAAAAGAAAGAAGAGGGAGGTAGAGGGGAAAGCACAGAAAAGGAAGAATAGGGATGGAGGGAGGAGGGAAAAACATAGAAAAATAAGAAAGAGAAGAGGAAGAGAGAAAGACAGAAAGCGCAGAAGGGAAGAAGGAAAGAGCGAGTTACTCACAGCCTTACACACTCACTCGAATAATCAATAAAACAAAGCGATGATGAGATACATTATTCTCCATTGTACGTTAAGGCGGAACCCTTGCCGACTTCTAAGTAGATGCTCGAGACCTCTGCTAACGTCGACGAGGTGATCCGCCTTAGACAGCATTGTTGTGTATGTTCTGTTCTTGCATCTATTACAAAAAGAGAGATGATAATAATAATAAAAACAATCACAACACATGTGGTAATCTTATCCCTGTTGTTGTGTCCTTGTTGTCACAATATTGTACCTGTGGATGTGGCAATGAAGATATTATTGTTAATATTCTTCTTCCTGTTTGTGCTGTTGATTTGCATGATGATTATCGTATCGTTTTGGGAGTTTTATCTCTTTCACTAGATACGTTAATCAGCCGAAGATAATGTTTCCTGTTGTAGCGATGCGA
>NC_051419.1:14199633-14199699 GCF_015228065.2 Penaeus monodon | reverse complement strand
CTATATAAACACTTGTCCATGTCTGGATTTTGGTTAACATGACTGCAGAGTAAGGAGACATTTGCT
>NC_051419.1:14198582-14198663 GCF_015228065.2 Penaeus monodon | reverse complement strand
GTCTTTATTTGTGTGTTATTATATTAATCAGTTCAATCATCTATACACACATATGCTTGATTGTTTGTATGTGTGTATTTA
>NC_051419.1:14197344-14198428 GCF_015228065.2 Penaeus monodon | reverse complement strand
TTGTACGTATATCTGCGTGCCCTGTTGTTATTTTTGTTATTACTCGTCTGTCTTTATCCTTGCCAGTTGTTTATGAGGATTGTCAAATCGAAGCAACAGTGTTGTAAACTGCTTTAGAAATTATGCACTAAAATATAGTCAATGACTTCGGAAATAATAACTTTTCTTTCATTGATAATATGACATTGAAATGTTTTCTGTTCATATTTTTGCTGGGAAGTTTTAATTGTTTAGCATATATGTTTATAAATATTTCACCTTACAGTATGAAAAGTTCTGGAGCTTATATATAATCTTAGTTTCTGTAGATGTTCATATATGTTATATGACATCGTTTTGACATTTTTTACTCTATTGTGAAAGCTTGTGACTTCATTTTGACTCTTTCGAATCTGGTGTAAATATCTGTGACTCTACTTTGACTAGTCTGAACCCGTTTTAACTATTTGAAACTTTACTTTGATTATCTTAAACTTACTGTGGCTGTCAATGACTTCCCTTAGACTATTCTGAACTCACTGTAAATGTAATTGACTTCACCTTAACTATTCTGATTTCACTGTGACTTTTCTTAACTTCACCTGATGTATTCTGACCTCAGTGAGACTTTCCCTGACTTCCCCTGAAATATTCTGACTTCAGTGGGACTTTCCCTGACTTCCCCTGAAATATTTTGACTTCGGTGCGACTTCTCTGACTTCATTCGAACTATTCTGATTCCACTGTACTTTTTCATGACTTTCCTTAAACTTCGAACCAGCTGTGAATCATTCCTAACTCCACACTGATTATCCTGAACCTCACGTCCCTATCTGTAATTCACTCTGACTCTTCTGAACCCGCTGTGACTCTCCATGCCATCAGCGTGTGGAACAGTGCGAGCCTATGACGGTGATGACTTGTAACAGGAGGCTCAGGAAACCAAGATCTCTTCATCTTCTCGTCGACAAAGGGGTATAAGGAGGCCAGGCGAAGCACGGGTTACAAGGGCCCTTAGTATGCAGTGGAAGTCCCAGCGCTAAATTTCGTACTGCAGATTCCCTGCCTTAATATTGCCATTGAGTGCTGAGGCATTAATCGCCTA
>NC_051419.1:14195200-14195931 GCF_015228065.2 Penaeus monodon | reverse complement strand
GAACCTAAAAATTAACGAACCTAAAAGTTAACACCTTGGATAATGACAAAAATCATATGAGGCTCCTAGTCACTCGCAGTTACTCTAAAGAAGAGATCTTTGAAGACGCTAAAAGCTCAAAGAAAATTGAAATTAGAGGAAAGGCAAGAATATGAAGCAAGAAGATTAAAACTAAGGTTAAGGGAAGAGGAGGTAGGAAGATTAAGGCAAGAAGAGTTTTACTCAGGCAAGAGGAGGTAATAAGACTAAGGTAAGAGGATTAAGACTGGGTTCTGGGTAGCCTTCCAGATTAAGGCAAGAGGAGGCAGTGGGTAGCCTTCAAGACTAAGACTGGGTTCTGGGTAGCCTTCAAGACTAAGGCAAGAGGAGGCAGTGGGTAGCCTTCAAGACTAAGACTGGGTTCTGGGTAGCCTTCCAGATTAAGGCAAGAGGAGGCAGTGGGTAGCCTTCAAGACTAAGACTGGGTTCTGGGCAGCCTTCAAGATTAAGGCAAGAGGGGGCAGTGGGTAGCCTTCAAGACTAAGACTGGGTTCTGGGTAGCCTTCCAGATTAAGGCAAGAGGAGGCAGTGGGTAGCCTTCAAGACTAAGACTGGGTTCTGGGTAGCCTTCCAGATTAAGGCAAGAGGGGGCAGTGGGTAGCATTTAAGAGAAGCAAGACTTGGGTAAGAGGAGGTTCTGAGATTAAGGCAAGGTGAAAGAGCAAGATCAAGGTAAAAGGAGGCTAGGTAAA
>NC_051419.1:14195077-14195158 GCF_015228065.2 Penaeus monodon | reverse complement strand
GGAGGCTTCAAAGCTAAGGTAAGAGCGGACAGCCAGACCAAGGCAAAGGAAGGCAATAGGAAACAAAAAGACTAAGGCAAG
>NC_051419.1:14194812-14195032 GCF_015228065.2 Penaeus monodon | reverse complement strand
GAGGAAGGTAAGAGGAGGCAGCAAAATCAAAGCAAGATTGGGCAGGAAAGCCTCGTTAATAGGACTAGGATTGGAGGAGCAATCAAGACAAAGAAAACAAAAACAAATCAAGAGTAGAGAGAAACAAACAGGCTAAGGTAAGAGGAGACAGCGACCCTAAGAAAAAAAAAAAAAATCCTAACTAAAGGCTTTATCTTCGGGGCCACACACTCCTACAAAA
>NC_051419.1:14194157-14194787 GCF_015228065.2 Penaeus monodon | reverse complement strand
GGAACTGTCACAAGTATATCGAAAGCACGTTTGCGGCTGAACAAGCGGTCGCAAGAAATCCTTTGTTTGGAATTTGGAAGTCGCAGCCTTGTTCCGATCTGTCCACGTACGTTAAACTTACGCAAATTACGTATACTTTTTTTTCTAAATGATATAGAAGAAGGATATCATTCTTATATACAAGGAGCTTTTTATAAAATCAACATTACCAGTCATGTACCTGCAACGAAGACAGTTTCGCATTCGGACAGTTTCGATAACAGAAGTCTAAGCATAAATGTTTACATGTTGACTTTTACAAAACAAGAAAATCACTTGAATCAGACTAGGAGTCAAGGAAAATGTCAGACAAAAACAAAAAACAAAAAAAGTGATCAGTTATCGTCATGAAGTTGGTTTGTTTACAATTCGTAGAGGCAAAAGTACAGCAATAAGCAATTCTTTTCTGTGGGAGTCACTGGGGTCGGTGATGTTCCTAAGTTCTCAAGCTTGTTTATTGTATCCACCGAGGGAAAAGGGATTAAAACTAACCCCAGACATACCAGCAGGCAAGCAGGCAGTCAGTGTAACTTCAATTACCAAGGCAAAGACGAACATAAAACTAACCACAGAAAAGGAACAAAATACCAT
>NC_051419.1:14193957-14194114 GCF_015228065.2 Penaeus monodon | reverse complement strand
CGTGACATCAGCAAACGCGTCTCCTTGATGATCCTCGCGGGGCTGACGAAACGCATTGTCAATACCGAACCTTTCGACTACCTACTTCCCATGACAACCAAGGCGTCTTGCATGACACCCGTTCTGTGCATGACCAGAATAATCTCGCCTTTGTCAA
>NC_051419.1:14193814-14193902 GCF_015228065.2 Penaeus monodon | reverse complement strand
CAACGACACCTGACCTGTCAAAAGAATACTTGAGTTGACTTCCAGATAGCACGTCGCCCTTCATTATTTCTGACAGAGGTGGGGACGC
>NC_051419.1:14191509-14193272 GCF_015228065.2 Penaeus monodon | reverse complement strand
GACCTAAAAATTATATAAAAATGTCAGAAATGTGATCATTTCACCTGTCCTCCTCCCCCCTCTCCTTCCCTTCTCCTTCCCAACCTTGCTCTCCCCTATTCTTCCCTTCTTCTCTTATTCTAATTCTATTTTCCCATTCCTCTATCATACCTTCTCCCTCTTTCCTCCTCCTTACCCTACATATTCTCCATCCTCCTCATCCCTGGCGCTTTCTACCTTATTTCCTCTTTACCCGTCTTCCTTAAACTTTCTTTTACCTTCTTTTTCTTACTTATTAATCCCCCTTTCCCCTCCACTTTCTCTCTTCCCTTTTCCTTGTCTATTCCCCCTCCGCCATTCGTTTTCATCCTCTTACCTATCGCCCTCTCTACCTATTCCTTGTCTTCCCTCTTATGTAGTCCTTCTCCTCTCCACCATTTCCCTTTCTCTTTCCCTACTATACCTCTTACCTTTCTCTTACCTCCTCGTTCTCATCCCTACCCCTTACCTATTCATTTTCTACCCATTCTGTCCCCTCCCCTACCTATCCCCAATCCCCTCATGGTCGTTAGCCCTTAGTATCTATTCCTCCTCCCCTAACTAGCCCCTTCCCAATCCCTGCCCATCGTCTACACCCTACCGATCCCTATCTCTCCCCCACCCCTATAAGGCCTCCCCTCTCCCTACCTTCTACCTCTCCCCTAAAGTAATCCCTTCTTCCCTACCCCTCCCTTCCCTTCTCCCTACCCTCTACCTTCTCTCTATCCCCTACTTCTCCCCTACCCTCTACCTCTCCCCTACCTTCTACAAGTCCTCCCCTCTCCTCTACCCTCTACAAATCCTCCCCTCTCCCCTACCTTCTACAAGTCCTCCCCTCTCCCCTCACACCACCCCATCCCCATGCTTCTGACAAAGGGTCTTCCAATGTAATGTAGCATTAGCACGCTGCTGGGGTTACTGGCAGGATCATTTGTCTCAGCCGGGGCCTACCACTGGGATATAGCGCCGTGCTTGTCCGTGCAGGTCCTCCTCTAGCTCTTTTTAACTTTTTTTCCTATTGGAGACTGAGGTCGTTATCGTGTGGGTCTTTCTGGATTTTTTTTATTATTTTTATTTTTAGGGAGGTCCTTTTTGAGTGGGAGTGGGGGGTGTATTTTTTGGGGGGAGGGGGGGTAGAGGGTGTTCTCATTAAGGTCTTTTCTGTAGGTGTGCTTTTGTTTGCTTGTCTGTTGATCCGTCTGTCACTCTGTTTGACTCTTTGTTCCTATGAATCCCTGTCTGTCTCTCATTTCTTCCATTTTTCCCTTCTAAGATGTTTGAAGAAGGAAAAGAAGAAAAAACAACAGCTCGAGAAAAACAAACGTTTCTTGCCCTATTTTAGAAACGTTTCGATAAATCTCAGATGATCGCCATGTGCTATTTATCTTTTCTCAGGGGACTAATAGGCCCATATTCCATTAAGAGTATTTTGATGCAATTGCTTTAAGTACAGATAAAATAATAATGATGACATCCATAGTCATAAGCCTACAGGTCACAGGTTACTGAATTACACTGATCATTCTACGGCAACATACCTTAAAAACTACGTGACTTGAAAACACACGAAAAGTACGTATTGTAATATTTCAAAAGATTCAGGGATCAGGTAAAGATAAAATCCAACTTCATAGCAGCGTTATGTACTTAAAAATACAAACTACACTTGACAGAAATGGAGAAACTGCTACCATACTTTCAGGCTCTACTAGGCAAAAAAACAAAAACAAAAAATGGATGTGTTT
>NC_051419.1:14190940-14191340 GCF_015228065.2 Penaeus monodon | reverse complement strand
AAGGCTCAAGACATTTTCTTTCCTTCTTCAACACGAAATTACAAGTGATAAAATTTCTCTCAGACAAGCTCAAGAGACTTTACTAATGCATTTCTGGGAAAGTGATTACTATGCAGTGCAAAGCAATGCTCGCCAACTGTTCCATGCATGATGTCATCAGTGTACCAGAAATAGTACCAAGTAGACACACTGGACGAGGGGCACCAACTTGTAGTTTTTAATGCTTTTGATCGAAAGCACAAAGATCCTACCTTTACGTGTCTGTGTATATGTATATGTTGTAGATATCCAAGTAAATACACGTATAATTGTACTTCTGTTTGTTAAATAGGATGTGTTTTCAAGGTTATTAAATCAATTACAAAAAAATCCTCGAACGTAAGACTATGAAAAATGAATG
>NC_051419.1:14190625-14190874 GCF_015228065.2 Penaeus monodon | reverse complement strand
GGCATATAATTATCGGAAATTACACATTTAATGAAATCTGAACGTGGTAAAAAGTGAAATTCTGCGTACCTTTGGCGTATGACGGTATTCCCTATTGGTAGAGATGGAAATTTTGATATCGTTTTGATCTCCGTTCGTTTGGATGCTAACTCGATTGTGTTCGATTATTTATCAAGGAAGAAAGCTGTGTATATCAGATTAACGATGATGTGATTAACGGCGAGAGTAACAACAAAAATAATAACAGTA
>NC_051419.1:14190361-14190474 GCF_015228065.2 Penaeus monodon | reverse complement strand
ATCCAGATTGTGTTTTAAAAAAAACTACCATGTGCTGACAAATATTTCGTACGTCTCCCCTATTCACTCATCCACGAGCACCTAATCATCAAAAACAAGTACCATCCCCCAAT
>NC_051419.1:14189339-14190252 GCF_015228065.2 Penaeus monodon | reverse complement strand
CTTATCCTTATCCGACAGATACTTATACTCAGAGACAGTTGAACAGCGAAACATTCAATCAAAACACATTCACCCGACTCCCCGAGTTGACCCAAGGCACAACAGGAGATCATAAGACCCCGGGACGCGACAAAGCCTTAGCTGATGATGCCGGCATATATTTGCATCGAAATAAAGAGGTTTGTTGTCGTCGTCTTATTGAAGCGCTTCGGATATTGTTCGAAACTTTGGGGTTCGTTGACTTTTTTTCTTTCTTCTTCCTCTGCTTTTGTTATGTTTTTATTCCGTTTGATTAAGGTGTGTTTATTTTTTTATTATTATTTTTTTGTATCTTTGTTTTTTTCTGTTCTTTCTCTCCTTTGGTTTCTAAATTCAGTGGATGCGATGGAGAAGAAAGTAACGTAAACAGAAGAAGGCGAAGGCTTGTGAAATACCGTGCGGGTCCTAACGAGCCTAATTGTTTCGCTCAAATTGAACCAGCTGATGAAACGTTCCGCCCGCATGGTAATGAACCGCGAACGAACGAGAGGGCTATTCAGCATTACAGTCTTTATGGTCGACTCCGGCTTCTGTGGGTCAATGGACACTCGCCTTTATGTCAGTTCGTTGTTTAACACATTTTTGGCAAATTTCGTTCAATACGTCGGCGTTTAAAGGTGCTTTTTTCAGGTGAATATTATTTTCCTTCCTTTCCCACTTGCCGTTCGTCGTAAATCAACATATTTTTGTGCTTACTCGAATAGCCGGCAAATTACAAAATTATTCTAAGGTAATATAGAGTAATTAGGAGTTTCTTGAAAGGAGGAACTTTCTTTACTGATTTTTTGTTGCCTTTTTTTGTTTATTGTTTTTTTTTCTTTGTTTTTTAAATTTTCCTTTTCGTTTCAACAGCATTAGATTCATATATTATAAT
>NC_051419.1:14186372-14188379 GCF_015228065.2 Penaeus monodon | reverse complement strand
ACCATAATAGAAGCCAGCCAAGAATATTTATTCTATATAATACTAACTCAAAAATACTTTCTATATATTATCTTCTCTCTTCTTATTTAATTTGAAATTTTTATAAAATTTTCTGAAAATGAAAAGTATCTGTCACGGTGTAGGTCATTTTAGTTTCTTCAACAAATAAAAAACACAATATTCCCAAGGCACATAAAACACACAATTGCAAAACTGATACACGCAGTCAAGCTCCTGGATAAGTCTTTCTATCTCTATCATTAGATAATGATCCATCCTTTTTATTTTATTTCTTATGTCTAATTAACAGCTTTTACAAAATTTCAAGACAAAACTTGAAACATATCTTCATACTTTCACATCTAGATTTACGTCATCAGCAATATATAAATGTATTTATGAGGTTTCTCTAGAACATATAACTAGAACTTCAAAACTATACAAATTATCTGTTCAAAAACTTCTGGGTATAAATTGTTCTCTTTTTCTAGTACTATC
This sequence comes from Penaeus monodon, assembly GCF_015228065.2. NCBI lineage: Eukaryota > Metazoa > Arthropoda > Malacostraca > Decapoda > Penaeidae > Penaeus > Penaeus monodon. The sequence goes on along the minus strand of NC_051419.1, from coordinate 14,187,881 downwards.
GGTAGAAAGTGCCTTTAATTTATTATATTGATTTTCCAATTCTATTCAGAGGTTGCATTTCAAACAACAATCAATCAAGCATCCATATATCCTTTCACATATTAACCTGTCATGAATAGATATGTCCTCAGAGGCATGCTGCACAAATTTGATGTACTCAAAAATACTTATCTTCAAAATTTGCGTATATTTCTGCATTTAATAGCTTAATTCAAAAGCTTCTGCATTTAATAGATTAAAAATACCCATTTAAAGAGTTTGCCATCAATACATAAAAATGTTATTAATCATACCATGAGCTATATAACACACATGAATATTAGAATTATCTGCAAACATGCTATGCTAAATTTCTATTTTCTTAAAACTACATTCTGAAGACTCGTCTATTTAAACGTATATAAGTGTACACATTAACAAAACATCTGGGGCTGGATTGGAGATACACAAATTCATTGAATAGAACTGAGACTCTAGCAAACTTCATATAAAATAGTGTTTAGAGGTTTCATAATTATTATACGATGGAGGACTAATCCTATGAACACTCCAAACTAATTCGAGAAATTTTAGAGTCAAAAACGACCCAATTAATATCTAGCAGAGAAAGCCACTTTGCGAATGCACTATGAAATGAGACAGCTGAAAAAAATCAAATTATTCAAAAAGTGTAATATTTTTGATGTTACATATCTAATCTCATTGAATTGAGGCCTATTCTAGATCTTGCAGGGATAAATTCGTTGTACTAACAATAAATTTCAAACATTAACAGGATGAACATTATAACTATGATCACTGCCAAACAATGAAATAGAAATTATGATCAAACTTAAGAACATGTTAGGAAATCTGGTAGAAGCCACTGGGAACACTAAATTGAGAGGTGTAAAAATAAATTTAAGCCTAAGATCTACATTTTTAGCTCTTCATATTCATTTCATAAAGGTTTAAAGCTACACTCTTGAGTTACAACTTCAGCATAACTACATTAAACACTCCAAAAATGCATATCAGTCATTTGCGAAATAAGCTTTCTGATTGAGCACAAAATCGACCTATGAACAGTGTGGATGTTACTCTGTGAGTAGGATTGGAGAATCACAATTACGGCAAATGATTGTCACAGTTTATACTTCTATAAGTTAAGAATGACTGAATTGTGATAGACTCACACCTGAGTCAACTGTAGAAATCAGGTAATAAATGCATACAGATTTGGAAATAGCTCATACACTAAAATTACCATGCAAAAGGTTATTTATCATTTAAACTTGATTACGTATATGGACATTAAAAGGTATTTGGCAACAATTTAGACTCATGAAGTTAAGAGGCTCAGTGATGACATGATAAACTCGGCGGTTTATGATAATCAGTTTATAGGTAATTGTACGATCTATCTATAGTCACAGTAAATAGTTACATGAAGGTAATCGTACAATATATTATATTATATCCTCTTATTTGCACATCACTACATAGGTGTGGTGTCACGATGCAGAATTC
>NC_051419.1:14182522-14182975 GCF_015228065.2 Penaeus monodon | reverse complement strand
GTATTGCAAGGATATTTTAGTCAACACTTTTGGCTCGATGGTAAGGACTTTACGGTGGAGGGCCAGTGGCAGACGTCGATCGCTGGGCACACCCTTCTGGGCAACGAGCTACAGTTACAAAGAACCAAATAACCAAGGAAACGAAGACTGCCTGCACATGACTGCCGAAAGAAGTTATTATATGAATGACATAAGCTGTGGTGCGATATATTCACTTTATGTGAGGAGGATGCGGTATCTTCTTCCAGAAAGTAAACAAAGATATTTGACGTATGTATTGTATTGCCAGAAATTCTCCTATATTCAGTATTAGTCCAAATTATGTGTCCAATGAAAACTGATAGATGTGAAAGCCATCTGCTGTAATGGACTCTCCCTTCGTTATCAGATGGGCGGACCAAAACTGGGCAGAAGCGCGACAGACGTGGCAAATTGCTGTCTCAGTTCTGTATG
>NC_051419.1:14181386-14181608 GCF_015228065.2 Penaeus monodon | reverse complement strand
AAAGCCTCTGACTGATAACGGGTCATACGACTGAGTTTTCTTATCGTTCTTTCACTTCAGTGCTGAACTGATTCCCGGCAACTGTTATTTGTTCGACGGGAGAAAAAAAAAGTCGAAAAGAGAACATTAAACTAGAATATCTAATCGTGCCTGACGGTGGCCATGACGGAGTTGGCAGTTCATTGTGTTAGGTTATTGACTTCTTATCTGTTAACATCAACT
>NC_051419.1:14180931-14181294 GCF_015228065.2 Penaeus monodon | reverse complement strand
GTGACAGATCCAGCATTTCGACATATTTTGCATCGGTGAAATGTCAGCCAACTCACCGATATCACAGCCCATCAGTGACACCCCCGCTCCTTCTCGTGGCCACCACATGTTGCACCTCATATCCGAAACAGAGGAGCCACTGATCATTAACCAGCCTAAAGTCGTGATCCACGCTTCTGATTGTTTACATAATGTGTCTTACCAACCTATCGGTGAACAGTTAGGATGCCAGGACGCAATAATTACATCTTCACGCGTGTGCCGTGGCTATGACTGATAGAACAGTGCATACAAAAGATGTCATTATGGAGCTTGTATTGATAATTTACGTTTCTGTAGGTGTTGGTGAATCATCTGTTATAC
>NC_051419.1:14179867-14180841 GCF_015228065.2 Penaeus monodon | reverse complement strand
CTAACCTGGTGGTAAGGGGTCGCCAAACATATTGTGGTCTTGAAATACCATCTGAACTGAATATCTTTTCGTCACAGAAGACGACACGCTCCCAAGAGTCAGCAGCCCTCTAGGCATTAGGGCTGGCCAGCGACCTCTCAAACACGTGCTGTGAAGCCTACATCGGGTGGCGTCATCTCAGCACTGTAGACGTAAGACAAGGTGTATGGCGACAGCAGGCTTTGTTGGAGCATCGGCATTGGCATTTGCTATGGCCTAGTAAACAATAAAGAAAACAAATAGAAATACAGATGGCTGATGGTTAGCGATATTACGTAACATTGTGAACATAGTTTACACCCTAGCATGTCATCATTATGCCTCAAATAACTATAATTAGTATTCTACTGACAGGGTATCATGCCAATCACATGATTTACCTGGTCATCATTGTGGCTGGTGCAGCGTGGCCGGCCGATCCGTCGCATATCTTCTACGTAACTAGTGTCTTCATGTTGCCTTATCCACCTTGTTACTATGTTGCGGTGGATACGAAGCTGCTGTGCAATATCAGAAATGGTGTCGCCAGCTTCATGTAGGGCAACAATAGCTCCATACGTTGACTGTGAGTTCTCCATCGTAACTGTTAAACATAATCTTTTTGGCCGACAGTGACTTCGGTAGGCTTTCGTGGACACCATTCTGAGCCCAGTGCCATAGTCAGGCATGCCAATCCTTCCCACCCACAGCACCAGCACCCATGTGAACGTTTTTGGACGGCACTGGGCACCCTCAGCACCGACACTTTTCAGATCCAGTGTACGTGACCTAGTGGTCAGCAGCGAATATTTTGCACATCCGCAATGCGTCTGAGTGTGGCAGCGTTCGGAGCAATAAGGGCTAGATCATCTGCAAGAGTTATATACCGCCGTGCTGGTTAAATGGCAACCCACCCGTGCATTGTTTGGTAGATTAATTCTACATCGTTAACATAC
>NC_051419.1:14178136-14178319 GCF_015228065.2 Penaeus monodon | reverse complement strand
CCATCTTTATTGTTGTTTTCTCATGCATAGTGGGTTCAGGAACTGCTCACAATTCCCGTCAATGAAGTAGTGGCCAACCAAAGTCTCGAGATACAGGCAGTGGTTTGTTGTTCCCTGAGGCTGTTGGCCATAATCAATTTCCCAAAATCCCCAAAAAGGAGTTCCTGCGAACACAAAAGGTTC
>NC_051419.1:14176871-14177630 GCF_015228065.2 Penaeus monodon | reverse complement strand
CCTTATCCCAGATTATGTCAGCCTTACCATGCTGCGGGCCACCTCCACGTATATCGAGCTTCCCTCCTGCTCGATGTCGAGCGAGCCAAACTGTTGTGGGCAATTGCTGCAAACAAAGAGAAACCACTTGGCATTTCATCGAATTATTCTAGACTTCATTTCAATGCCCTGAAGCCAAATACAGAACTGAGACAGCAATTGGCCACAGGGCCAGGAGTGGATTCTTACATTCTTGGTGCAGGTACAGGTAGACTGCTCTCAGCTGCTCGATATCGGTGAGGGCTGCCAGCTCTCCTGACAGCCCATGACACGTCTGTCGCGCTTCTGCCCAGCTTTGGTCCGCCCATGTGATGAAGGCCAGGCAGAGGCCAGAGAGCTCCACGTATGGCATGGGGCAGGATTTGGGTGCTGTCACATTTCCTGTTAACGATGGAATTTTCATTTGAACAAATGCAATCTACATTTGCAATTGATATAATGTTTATATATAGGAGTTTATCTATAGGAGTTTATATATAGGAGTTTATCTATAGAAGTTTATATATGGGATTTTTTTCCCGACAATAAGATACATAAGTAAAATATCCTGTGCTTACTTACTGGCAACGGATACCCTGTTTTCCTCGCATAAAGGTGAATTTACGTGGAAACAACTTTTGTCATTCATATAATAACTTCTCTCGGCAGATATGTGCAGGCAGTCTTCGTTCCCTTGGTTATTTGGTTCTTTGTAACTGTAGCTCGTTGCCCAGAAGGGTG
>NC_051419.1:14174621-14175336 GCF_015228065.2 Penaeus monodon | reverse complement strand
AAGTATCATAGTTTTAGTACCATTTCCTGTGATACCTACCGTGATCATAGATAAAATCGACAATGTCCTTCAACTGAGTAGCAGTCAAAACCGCCGCCAGTTCTCCGCCCATCGAGTGGCACACCTGACGAGCCTCACTGTGCTGCAGGTCGGCCATTGTGCCAAAAAAGAGGCACCTTTCGCCCACTGCCACATACGGGTAAGTGCAAGTTGCTCGAACTGTAAAGGTTAACGCTTTTCACTGGACAAAATCTGATATAATTGCAGAGAAGCATGATATTAGGAATTTCTGTACCTACACTGGTATAGAATTTCCACTTCCATTCACGCACGCATCTTATTATGTATTTTGACTGAGCAGTATTTAATTTCTTTAATGGACGTTTGTATTGTACACTAGGCCAAGTGTTATTTGAAACTAAGACTGTTAAATGTACAATAACTGAAGCCATGCAAAGTATGCAGAATAAAGTAATTTATTGGAAAAACAATAGTAAATTAGTCATATAGATGCTGTATAATGAAGATGATATATATTTACTCCAATCGTATGTGATAACTTTGTCATAGAGGAGTTAAGAGATTTTCAAATATATGACATATTATCAGTTTTTGTAGGTAGAGGCAAAACATGTTGATGAATGATTTTTGGCAAGAACAGGAAAACATAAAATAAAGACCGTTTCGCTAAGTTGTTATTTCAAGGCATGAAGGA
>NC_051419.1:14174108-14174583 GCF_015228065.2 Penaeus monodon | reverse complement strand
ACAATTTACTCAACATGATACCTATTAGGCAATAGGCATATGATGATCAGAGAGTACAGGGGATTTCAAAATGTAAAGGTAAATGATAATTGTCTTTAACTTACAGATCTGATTGTTGCAGATGGCTATGGTTATATTTTGGTGAAATATGGATAAATAATAAAAGTAGTAAATGAAATAACGTTACTAAAACGAAAAGAAAATTGAAAAACAGCAATATTACCTCGAGAAAGACTTGCGAGCAGACAAAATGTGATCACGGATTGCCACATTGTGCAATTGCAATTTCACTTAGGAAAGACTTGTGTTGGTCTTAATATATTGCTTGTCAGAGGAGGTGACAGATGTCTCTTCCCATGCAGGAGGAGGGATACTTTTCCATTTGGGGGGAAATTTTATCGGACAGTTCTCAAGGTTAGAGATATGGAGGGAGGAAGAGATAAGGCTGGATGAAATAGCGATTCTTATTAGGCTA
>NC_051419.1:14167524-14167833 GCF_015228065.2 Penaeus monodon | reverse complement strand
GAAGTCTTCCCCTCTCGTCAATGATAACTGTTGTTATTTTAAAGACAAATCAGGCTAATACAGGATTTGTGTTTTCCGCTCTTCTGCATTATCACGGTCCTGGTGCCCTGTGCAATGATTACAAAGAAGAAAAAACCTAAACACTGATACATCGACCTTCAGTGTTAACAAAGACAGTGTCACAGCATGAACCACAATATCAATAATTGTTCGAGTGATGCCTCCTTGAAGGAATGGTGGGCGTTCTCACTCGCTGCCAATCTAGTTATCTGCATCGTCAGTGTAATCGGTGCGTTGTGTGTCAAATAT
>NC_051419.1:14165102-14165748 GCF_015228065.2 Penaeus monodon | reverse complement strand
AGATAAGTTACGGTTATGTTTTGGTTTGTGCAGAATTAAAACACAATCATCTGTGACATACATCAGGTCGTTGTGATATCATTTCTAAGGTACTGGTTAAAAAGAATTATTTTCATTTCTTCTCTTTTCCATCCACAATGCGGAAAAAAAATATACGATTTATTTCAGATATTGGTAATATTCTCGATCTTTCCACAGCACTGCCTCTCCATCTCGCCCCCACCCCCTTTTCATGAGAACAATACCCTATCTAAATTCATTAAAAAAGCAAAAGATTCCCGAAAATCATATTGGTTTCTCCTCTCTTCCTAGGCAGCTCTGTGAGCCTGTGGTGTCTGAGAACCTGCAAGAAAATCCCCGAAGGACTGAAGCTTCAGCAGTATCTCTACTCCATCGTGGTCTTCCTCCTGTGCTCCGTCGTCCTCCCCCCGTTTCTGTTGCTGACTTCCTCGGACTTCTTTCGGGAAGAGGAGCGAGGTCTGAGATTAACCTTCCTGGGTCTCTACGCCATCTTTGTCACCGCAGAACGCTTTGTCTTTGCCGTGATTGCGGTTTAGAGGTGAGATGCAGAGAGGGTTGCAGGACTGGTGTGAGTGACAGATAGTGTCGATGTCTTTGCGTTAATGGATGTCTTTTGTGGTATTAT
>NC_051419.1:14164400-14164570 GCF_015228065.2 Penaeus monodon | reverse complement strand
TAATCCTAGCGGGGCCTCTGCTTCCAGGCTTTTGGCTTTTTGTTTCCTCCAAAAGTACGCATTGCGGTCGAAATGGACGGAGGCGGTTGTGGTCGAGGCGAGCGTCTGTTCGGGTCGCGTCGTTCTGTGGACAGCGGCAACTTCTGCTCAGGTAAAAGGGATTTGTATTT
>NC_051419.1:14163432-14163611 GCF_015228065.2 Penaeus monodon | reverse complement strand
CCTGAATATCTCAATTAAGGGTCACAAAATAAAATCTCTTCCCACGCAGGACGCCGACAAGGTCGACCCGAATGACCCCGGGACGTCGAAGTTTGGTCAAGAATTATTATCCGGGCTTTTTCTCGTCCCCTTAATCATCACAGTGGCTGCCTATTCCGGAATTTTGTGCGTGAGTCATC
>NC_051419.1:14162904-14163246 GCF_015228065.2 Penaeus monodon | reverse complement strand
GTAGTGAGGATAAATATTACATAATTGGGTTGTTCGTGATAATAACTATTTCATGATTGGCAGAATTGTGATAATTTGGGGGAAATTAAGTTTGTGATAATTGCTCTTTAATAACTGGGAGGTTAATGACGATAGATATTTGACAACTGGCAACCTAGTGATGATTTTTGATAATTACATGGTTAGTGAAGATAACCATTTGATAACTGGCAGGTTAATGATGAGTTTTCGTTTATTAGAAGGCTACTTGTTGACAATTTGTCAGGTTAATGATGATAACTCTTTGATAATTGACAGGTTGATGGTCATGACTATCCGATAACTGGCTGGTTAGTGAAGATA
>NC_051419.1:14162376-14162818 GCF_015228065.2 Penaeus monodon | reverse complement strand
TGATAACTGGAAGGCTGTTGATAAGAATCACTTCAAATATCAACCATTTCATTATCAGATCTTCAAGTGCATATTCGCGATTAAAGAAAGTTAATATTTTGACAGATTGTGATTAGTCCCAAATTGACGTGTTGATCAATAGCCATATACTCTGCCAGTTATCTTTATAATGAAGATAATCATTAAATTAATCTCAGGTTTGCATGGCATCAATCGTTTAGTTGGAATTTTGCAATTAGTAAGAGTCATTTGCCGTTGATACGATAATCAAACTTTATACTAAGTACGAGCAACCAGGTATATTAATTTTCATTATCGTGAAAATATTTTAGGCCGTTTTGGGAACTGCATAATAAGAATATAACAATCCTTCGTTCTATCAATATAATCAAATTATTAAAACTGCTTTTATTAAATTTCTTATTCCTTGTTATCATTAATG
>NC_051419.1:14161357-14161551 GCF_015228065.2 Penaeus monodon | reverse complement strand
TCCTTTATTTATTCACTTTCGCTGAAGATCCACTACCAGAAATTTCAAAGCTGGGATCTATGAACGCAAAGGAAGCGGGTTTTGGACATTCTCGATATCGAGTATCCTTATCCTCGCAACTCTCCTCGACGTTCCTCATGTTACTCTCATCTCTCGGTGGCGGAGAGGATATGTCACTTCACTGTCACGTGGTC
>NC_051419.1:14160350-14160883 GCF_015228065.2 Penaeus monodon | reverse complement strand
GCAATAAAAATCCAACACTTGTGAATGTTTTTTTAATCAGGCTTTACATATCAGGTTTACCAACAGGCTGACAGTATTGGGGACTGACAATGTTGCAAAAATGAAACGAATAAAGTCGCTATTTCTACTCATTGAGGCCTTGTGGTTGTCTATTTTTTTTAATATTATGAAAATCAAATATTTCCATGAAAACAGTAATCCAAGCAATAAGGCCTAAACTACAGTAGCTAAATATGTAAATATCATCCTTAGATTTTTCACACTTTTTCACACTTTTTGACACAGTAATGATAGCATATTCCATTTACTCTGAAGAAAGTACAGCGAGTACTTAAAAAAAAATACAAAAAAAAATTCTAATTAAAAAAGATTCGCAAATGAAAGTGAATCATATGCATCGAAGACATTTAGAGAAGATACACTTTATCCAAAGCTAACCCGTAGTAATTTGTTCAGAGCCAATTCCGAAATTGGGAAAATTTACAGAAAAAAAAGAAATATCACCGAAATAAATGATACTTGAATAACTTCTG
>NC_051419.1:14159936-14160131 GCF_015228065.2 Penaeus monodon | reverse complement strand
TAAAATGAAAAAAGTTAAACAATTTATTACAACTTAAATGAAAAATTGGAGTAACTATAATAACTCAAAAGAACAAGTGGAATAACTTTAATAACCTGAATTAAATAACTAATTCCTCAAAGGAAAAAAAAAAGTTTATAAACTTATTATAACTTGAATTAAAGAAATTAGATAACAGGACTACCGAATAATACG
>NC_051419.1:14159179-14159906 GCF_015228065.2 Penaeus monodon | reverse complement strand
CTCTTTAGTCGTTAGGAGTGAACCACTGATATTAATGAAGGTCGATGGATGACCTCTTTTGAGTCGATGGATGACCTCTGAATCGATGGATGACCTTTGAGTCGATGCCATACCTCCTCTGAGTCGATGCATGACCTGCTTTGAACTGATAGTTGACCTGTGAGTCGATAGTCGACCTCCTTACGAGTAGACGGTCGACCCTCCTGCAGGTGAGACAAACCCCAGGGCAACACCACGCCCTAGAAAGCCGTCGACGTATCCACCCGTGTGTTGCCATTGGTCACGGGAGAGAGAGAGAGGGTGTTGTCGCGTCTCCCTAGCCTCCTGAAGGACACACAGCGAAGGACCCTTTGGCGGTAAGGAGCATTCAGACCCACGAAGATGAACGGGTCAAGGGCGTAGTGAAGACGGTAGATCACGTGGATGAGGATGAAGGGGAGGCTCTTGGAGTCCACGCCCGAGAGGTGCATCGCTATGTGGGGCACGTCGAGGAGGAGGTTGGTGAGGATGAGGATGCCGAGGCCGAAGGAAACCTGCTTCCTGTGGCTGGTCCTCAGACTCCCCTTGAAGCGCATCTGGGACCAGAGGAACACCATGAGGACACGTGTTCTAAATTCCCTAACATTTAATCTTTCAGGAAATACATGGTAAGGAAACCAAGAATATAATTTCCTATCACTCGGTCCTTCAGTGAATCCACGAGAAGGAACTCAAACACCTAATCCCC
>NC_051419.1:14158731-14158930 GCF_015228065.2 Penaeus monodon | reverse complement strand
TTACTCACAAACGCAATCATGGTCACGTAGGCGACCACGGTGATGATGATAGGCACCAAGAGGAAGAGGTAAAAGAGGACTCTCCCCATGGTGTAACTGCTCGGGTCGTTTACCTCAACCGTGTCCAGGTCCTGAGCAATAGGACGGGTCGTTACAGATATATTATTCTTGTCAAATTAAAGAAAGAATGGAAACACTT
>NC_051419.1:14156929-14157197 GCF_015228065.2 Penaeus monodon | reverse complement strand
TTTCTCACTTCAAGTGAGCATTTTGACACCTAGTATTACCTGAGTAAAAATCGCGACGACCCACAACAACACGACGCTGAGACAAATCGAGACTTCGATGCCGAGAACCAGAGGCCACTTTGACCACTGTTTGTACTTCAGAGGGAAACAGACAGCTATCATTCTGGAGAACAAATGCCACGGGGTAAGGAAAACGGCTGGGCAGTTCTTTGATGAGGCGATGGTTATGGTGGTAGGTAGGTAGGCAGATGGATGGATGGAAGGGCAG
>NC_051419.1:14156350-14156670 GCF_015228065.2 Penaeus monodon | reverse complement strand
ATTATTACATTTAACAGGCAAGCAGACAATGAATATCCACCGCCATCTCAATACCTGTATGGTAGCGATGACGGTAAAGACATTCCTCTCTATGATGCCAAGGATGGTATAACTGGTGAAAGAGCTTAGTTTCGCGATCATCTCCGCCTGCCAGCAGCAGAAACGCCAGTAGTCCATCACAGCATAAGCAGGCAGGACAACGAAGGATATGATGAGCGTGGTCGTGAAGAAGAAAAGGAGCTGTATCTTCATCCCTGTTTGCATTTTCTTGCATGTCTTCAAACACCACAGGCTGAGGCAGCACCCTGGAAAGATGTAGA
>NC_051419.1:14149098-14149482 GCF_015228065.2 Penaeus monodon | reverse complement strand
TGAAAAAAGTATAGAAAAGAAACACAGAAAAACAACAGCGAAATAGACAACAACAAAAAGCAACATCGAAACAAAAGAATGCAAAACTACACAGACTTACCAACGACTCCCCAGCCACAGATAACCATCTCGAAGACCAGACTCACGTATCGCCAATTTGACAAGTATCCATCAACACTGCAGTCAGTTTCCTTATGCATGCTGCAACATTCCTTCTTTGCTTAGTACTGCCGTTCCTGGTGTACTAAACACAGGACGTTGGGGACTGATAAAAGCGAAAACGAAAATAAAGGCTGATAGTAATAAATAACGTAACAGGATGTTCGATAACTGAGCTACTGGAGAACGAGATACAGTTAACGCAACCACGCTAATATACAAAAA
>NC_051419.1:14148569-14148636 GCF_015228065.2 Penaeus monodon | reverse complement strand
CTAAGGAAATGATGAGATTTCCCTGTATCATTCACACTTCCTTCGCGACACAGTGAGCTAGAGAGGA
>NC_051419.1:14145876-14145970 GCF_015228065.2 Penaeus monodon | reverse complement strand
TACGAATAACGCGTATCTGTCCACGACAGAAAACCCACTATGCACAAACTAGATTGTGCGTTTTAGAGTTTTCTCTCAACACTGTGGTGTTTTA
>NC_051419.1:14143914-14144062 GCF_015228065.2 Penaeus monodon | reverse complement strand
CTGTGCACAGAAAAGTGGAGGTCTTAAATAGAATGAGAATGTTTGAGTGAAATATGGATATGTAGTACAGTAACCTGACCCATTTGTTGCGAATGACATGATGGAAATGCAATACCATTGTACTTTGTTGTTTGTTGATAATCTTTGC
>NC_051419.1:14142686-14143761 GCF_015228065.2 Penaeus monodon | reverse complement strand
CATCAGAAGACACAGCAATGGGCTAAAGTATAAGCAAATGCCCTTTACTTAACCTACTTTCCTTGTGCGAGTAGAGGTACACAGCTCTTAGATCTTCAGCACCAGGAGTAGCCAGAAGGTTGCTCGAGTCTCCACATGTCTGCTGAGTCTCCACATGTGCTGAGGTCTCTTCCGTCCGTGATAAACAATTAGACAAAGGCCTCCGACTTCCACATAAACGATTGGACACTCGTCAGTGAACAGTTTGGGGCCTTTTTGAGGCATATATTGGCAAATGAAGTTGCTTTTATCCTCGCAAACTGCATCATTCAGGTAGAGAAACTCAGTATGCTCCATCTTTAGACAATGTTCTCTTCCTTGGGACTTATCAGGCTGCTGGAAATCTTGGAAGGCCACCCAGAAGGGAGTTCCTCGAGGGACCGCTTGGCCAGAGGAGGTCACCCAGTTGTCTTCCTTCGTTGCATCTGATTTGTCCAACCAGAAGGGTCCTCCAATGTAACCTTTGGGGCGAAACGAGACTATGAAAACCTCTGAAGATCAATGATTAATAAATTGAAAGAGACAGCTGAATTGAAAATAACAAAATGGTCTAAAATACTGTGACGAATGCAGTGGCAAACTACTCGCAACACTTACATAGCCTCTGTGTGAATTTAGCATGAAGCCTAGAAAAGGTATGGAACCTTTTACTATACCTAAAGTTATAGAAATCCTCCCTGTAAACATAGTTGTGATTTGCAACGTACCCGAGGCAAAGTGACACACTCGTCTCGCATCACTGTGTCTCTGCAGCGAAGGTGACGAACATGAGGCACTGGCTTCCCACGAGTGTGTAGCCCACAGGACAGTTCTCGTCTCCCGAAGTCAAGTTAGCAAAACTAAAAGAGTTCCTCACTTGACTCAGCTGTTGGTTATGCCTTCATTAGATGAAAACCACTGAGGTCGTTGTAAAATTGTTATTGATTTGTACTTACTACGGCTTAGGCAGTGCGACAAGTGAATGATATGTGGTTCAGGGTTACTCCGTGGAAATGCTAATTTGAAATAATCAAACAATGCTTGGAAATGTGGAAAC
>NC_051419.1:14142239-14142645 GCF_015228065.2 Penaeus monodon | reverse complement strand
GCAAATATGATTTTGGTGTGTACGACTCTAAGTGTTCGTACGTTGCCCTTTCTGTTAGATTACCGTTGAGTGTGTTCATTGCACCTTTATCATCCTATCTGGTTGTATTTTAAAATTTGCAAGTGAACTTATTTAGCACATGGAATTACCAAAAAGAAGTTCCTAGTCTAATACTTACCTAAGATGTTGCATTGTCTGGCAACTGTATCGTGTTTATATTTGATTCTCTTATCAGCTGTTTAAATTTCTGAGTTCCGAGTTTCCACCCAATCTCTCCCAAAATAAAGAAAAACTGAGATAGAGCAGATGCTGCTTCTTCCCCAAGTAAAATTTACATATTTTTTCCTGTTTTGCTCTTTTCTGTCCTAACTTCTTTCTGTCAATCATTTGCATGAATGTATGTATG
>NC_051419.1:14137666-14137923 GCF_015228065.2 Penaeus monodon | reverse complement strand
CTACAGAATGAAGGCAGTTGGACGCATGAGGATAGAGAAGATGGTAGCCTGAGGTTAAGAATGTTAGATTTCAGAAAAAAGAACTATGAGAGAAAGAAGGTAAAGGCCTTGGAACTGATCAAGTGATTGAATAATGTTATTTGCAATTACTGGGTTTCTAGCATTGTCAAAGACTATGAGTTCAGGCTTGTACATAGGATTTGAAATGTCTCATTGTATATATAATTAGTTTATTTATCAACTTGAGTGATTTTAGC
>NC_051419.1:14132886-14136529 GCF_015228065.2 Penaeus monodon | reverse complement strand
AATTTTACGTGGAAAGAAGCAGCACCTGTTCTCTCTCAGTTTTTCTTTTTCGGAACACAGACGTATAAACAGCTGATAAGAGAATGCAATATAATCACGTTGCAGTTGCCACGAAATACACAGCACTCTCTGCAACATCTTAGCGAAGAATCAGACTAGGAATTTCTTTCGGTAATTCCATTTGTCACACTTAACATATGTGGTTTTATTTGACTTTATGTTACGAATGTGAAAGTTAAATAATTGCACTTGCAAAAGTCGAAGGGAAAGAAAATTTTAAAATCTCATAAATAGATTGGATAATAGTGGTATTATCCTATAATGAACACACAACAGGTAACTGAAAGGATAACATACGTACACTAAGAATCATCCACACCAAAAGCATATTTACATTAAAATAATAAGGATAATGGTAATACATAAACAAATAAAAGAAAAAAGAATCCACAATTCCAAGGAGTAACAAAGAACCTACATATCAGTCACTTATCGCACACGCAATTATCTTGTTCATTTCAGATCCACCAGTATGGTCGCTGCAAATAAAATATTTCGGCATTTGGCTTTGGTCTTTGTCATATGCTTTATCTCAGGTGAGATACTTTATCAATTGTGCATTGTAAGATACTAAATCTACCTTACATAAACTTGACTTTTTCCTGATTTGCGTATAGTGTTAATGAACAAATCTAATCAGCTCATTGCACATGTCGACAACGACAGCAGCAAATACAAAATGTAGATACAGTGTTGAATAGCATATTAAATGCCTAAGCCGCATTAGGTGCAAATTTATAACATTTTTACGACCTCAGTGGTTTTCATCTATTGAAGGCATATCCAACAGCTGAGTCAAGCGAGGATCCCTTTTGGGGCTTTGCCAACGTGACTTCGGGAGACGAGAACTGTCCTGTGGGCTACACGCTCGTGGGAAGCCAGTGCCTCATGTTCGTCACCTTCGCTGCACAGAGCCACATTGATGCGAGACGAATGTGTCACTCTGCCTCGGGAGAACTGTTAGCTATTACAATGCCTACGCAGTTTGTGCATGTTGTAAATTATATACACAGTTACGGTGAGAATTTGGCACCAGTTGTATCGTAGCCTGAAAATCAGTCTGACCTAAAATACTATCTTCAACAATCTGTTATTCTAGTTATCTTTAGAAGTTTTCATAGCCTCATCTCGCCCCAAAGGTTACACTGGACGTTACTTCTGGTTAGACGGATCAGATGCGACGGAGGAAGGCAACTGGGTGACTTCTTCTGGTCAACCAATACCCCGAGGAACTCCCTTCTGGGCGGCCACACAAGATTTCCAAGAACCTAATAACTTTAATGGACAAGAGCATTGTATAGAGATTAATGCCTATGAGTATTACTACTTCAATGATGCTCCGTGCTCGCTCGAGAGCAACTTCATATGCCAGTACAAGCCTCAAAACCAAGGTGAAGTATAACATCTGTATAGTTCTTTTGTATCACACAGATATAGTCTTTTTCTTCATTGAAGAAAGTTCATATTCAACTTGAAAAATATTGTTGTCAGATTCCCGAGAATCAAGCACTGCAGAGGTTCTGAAGGCATCTGAAACTGAAGATAGCGGTAGCCGGTGTCCAATCCTTTACGTGGAGGTTGGAGGCCTCTGCCTATTGTTCATGACGTGGGCAGAATTGACCTGGAACGATGCTCGCCATTCCTGTGGAGACTCAAGCGACCTCCTGGCGATCACTGACGCAGAAGTATTGCGAGCTATATGCCTCTACTTGCATCAAGAAAGTGGGTTTGCTGATCGGTATTCGCTGATCCATTATTTTGAATGATACTTCTAGACTTATAAATTGCATTTATGAGTCAAGGAGACTTTCCAGAGTATAACTAGATTTGTTTATGAAGAACATATATTTACCTTATCTTTATTTAATTATATAGTACCATAGGTCTAAAATGATTCCCGTTTAATGAATCTGCATTCATCAGATATAGCAGGCCACAGTTTCTGGCTGGGTGGCTCCGATTCAGAAGAAGGAAAATGGTTCTTTACCACATCGGAGCCTGTTCCTATGGGTAAGAATTCTTATTATCTTTGGTCCACTTCAACTCTAGAAGGCGACTAGCACAATATGATGTGCAAGACTCACCAAGAGAACTACAGAGAATAACCTTTATATGTGGACATTTATTTACATATGTGGATTTTCAGGCACACCTTTCTGGGGTTTAAGTTCAGGAGACCCAAGCTTTATCCAGGAACCAAACGGAGGTTATGAGGAGAACTGCCTGGCGCTCGAGTCTTTAGGATTTCACTACTTTCGGGATGTGTCTTGTTCCTCGAAGTTGAACCCACTGTGTGTTTATCAGGGATAAGCAAATATCAAACTTGGAGTGTACTCTGAACGTCATACACAAATGTACGTATAGTGAGAGTTTTTCTCATCATTCTACAGGAAAATAATACCTGGTCTATCATAAACATGATACCATCATTCTCTGACCAATTTCAGGAAGTTAAAACTAGTATATCACCTCGAACTCTGAAGTCTCATTTGGGAAAAATGAGGTAAAGAGCGCTAAAAATATTGTATCTGCATTCAAGCCATACCATACATTTGTAAACACAAGGATTAGGTATCAGCTGTTGAGAAGAGAAAAATGGCGAATCGGAGTCTGGGCCAAGTTCAGTTTTCTTAAATTTTTGATTCCTTATAGTATTATCCTCATAGATACTATTAATTATACAATGACTCGATAGATATGCTTTGCATAAACAGGTATAATTCACATCTTTTAACCAATATTTTATCCAGTTCGTTATGAAATTTCCACACAGAGACGAACAAGTGTTTAGAGCAAATCACAATAAATTATATTAGGAATATGTTTGAGAAGTGTCATCAAGAGAAAGTAAAGTACATAAGTACTTTACTTTCTCTTTCTTGTGTTCTGTTTCCTACTGTTCCCTTATTGCTTATTCACAACAGCGAGCTATTTCATGTGAACTACTCCCGATTTAACTTATATATTGTGTAGTTTACATTAAGAAAAGACATAGTGCTATTTTCAACACCGATGGCTAGATACTTTAGGAAAAGACAAAGTACAAAGTTCATCACAGTAGTGTGAATAAATGAGTAGAGAATCAAATACTTGCATATTAGATTAAAAAGTGTGTTCGGATTCTCATTACACAGATATCAGTCGAATTAGGATATTATTTTCAATATATGTCATTCTACATACTTATAAGTCTTCGTTTGACTACCGTATGTGTCCTTATTTGATACTGAGTTTCCGGAGTCCCTCATATGAGAGACCCTACTTGTGATATTTAGCAAAATATATCAAATATAATAAATGCAGTTCTCAAGAAAGGTTTAAAGAGTTACCCTTAATTCTGACGTTACAGAAAATGTTAACTTGGTGGCAACTGCATCGCCGTAATCTTGCAATGCGCTATCAGTTCTATTTTAGATTTTAGTGGACTAGATCCTTGGGAATGTAAACAGGAAGAACAGGTGTTTCAGTTTGCATTCCCTCTATCGTTAAAATTGAAAGACAGAATAAAAGAGAAAATTATATAGATATCGGTCTATCCACATATTTGAATAAGTATAAATATTGACATATAGACAAGGGAGAG
>NC_051419.1:14132693-14132854 GCF_015228065.2 Penaeus monodon | reverse complement strand
TAATAATCGGGATCCATAGTCACATTTGACTAGTGTCTCATTTTCCAAGAGTTGTTGTAAAAGGAAGAATTATCAATGAAATAACAGAGAGGAAAAGAAAATATTATGAAAAATCAGAATAGAAGAGAAGAAAAATCAAATCCAGAGGAACAGAAGGAAGT
>NC_051419.1:14132460-14132592 GCF_015228065.2 Penaeus monodon | reverse complement strand
ACCAATTTCTGTTAACAAGTTCGCCATCAACGTTAGAATAAAGAATCATTTAATAATTCTACGAAGTAATTGGCTACAAAACAGAGAACACATTCATACACTGCATGCATTAAGTCTAAAATCTAAGACCTT
>NC_051419.1:14130843-14132367 GCF_015228065.2 Penaeus monodon | reverse complement strand
ATAATTTTAAATAACAAGGCAATCAAAAGATCTGCTTACCCATGATAAACATATTGAGCTTATTAGACAAATAGACAACAATAACAACAGTAATGATGAAAGAAATGTAGGTACTTTTTGCCGCATAACATTTCACCTCTGTAGTTAATGGTAGTTTTGGTGCATAGGAAGGCTACAGGATTAAAGTAAAATCTGAACATACGAGGTGAAAATCGTTTAAAATATGTGAAAAAAGTTGAAAAGCAGAGTGCAAGCTTAACCATAGGGACAGACTCTCCTGTGGTATAGGCCTAATGGCCTAATTTCCTTCAGTTGAATTGAAACCACCCAGCCATATGCTATGGTCTTCTATGTCTGATGAATATACATTGAACTGGAATCATCACAGAGCAAACACACAATGCAGTATACCAAATGCATGATTATACAAGTGTTTATTCACTAATAGAGATATAATCAATGTACACTGCCTAATCTGTGTTTGTGAACCTATTCTAAACGATAATTATAGTTTTCGTGTACATTGAAATAAAAGCAACTGCTTATCAGTTACTTATTTGGTGCAAGTAGATCAGTTAACGTACTTTCTTGGTGCAGGCGGAGGTACACAGCTCTTAAAACCTCAGCCAGGAGGTCGCTCGAGTCCCCACATGTCTGCTGAGCCTTGTGCCAGGTCCGCTCCATCCACGTGACGAACATCCTCCAACCTCTACGTAAAAGATTGGGCATTGGCTGCCGTAGGCTCCCACGTGAGCTGCCTTCGGAACTCGAGTGATTGTGGTTAAGTGGTAGAAGGTGTAAGTGTTCTCTAATAATTAAGATTTTTATGTTCCCAATTTGCAACATTTTTAACGAAAAAAACAACAACAAAAACATGTATGATTGTTTTTCTTAGTAGTAGTGTGCATGAACGATAAGAATCAGATAAGTTTAAGTTTATAACAATGGAAGAGTAACATGACGTGTGTGTGAATTTAGCTTGTATCCCGGAAAAAAGATATGGAAGCTATCAGCATGCCTAACGTAATAACAATTCTCACCCGAAGCACAGAAATTATTTATAACAAGAACAAACTGCGCAGGCGTAGTAATAGCTAAAAGTTCCCCGAGGCTGAGTTTCGCTTCCCTGTGACTTTGGGGTGACTTCCTGGCGAAGGTGACTTTCCTGGGCGAAGGTGACTTTCCTGGGCGAAGGTGACTTTCCTGGGCGAAGGTGACTTTCCTGGGCGAAGGTGACTTTCCTGGGCGAAGGTGACGAACATGAGGCATAATTGGTTTCTTGCATCAATGGTGAAGCAAGTAACCTTCAGTGAGAAATCGATTAATTCTTACCTCAGATGTTGCAGGGAATATAGTGCGTATGCTGCCACCAAGAGCATTTTATACTGCTCTGTGTTATCAGCTGTCCCTCAGGTTTATGCGGTATCTCGTCGCTCTATTATTAAGCTCTGATTTCGTAGAAGAATCTTGGAGGAAGAGCAGGTGGGAAAACTTTCCTTTTTTCCCCATCGTCGTGAAAGACAG
>NC_051419.1:14126357-14126705 GCF_015228065.2 Penaeus monodon | reverse complement strand
CAATCTCCTAGAATGGCAATTTTGGGATATTTCTACCACCGAACAGGAAATGTTTGATTCTTTAAGTGTTGTAAAGATTCATGTATAATTTTGAAACCCATTTTACTGAAAATCGTATATATATCAACGCTTTTACTACTCTACATTTCCCTTTAATGTCGATATGCCATCTTCAGTGTACAGGTAACATTTTTTTAGTAAAAAAAAGCGTATTACAGAATGACTGTCAAAGGAACTTTATTAATTCATATTTTAGGCCAGAATATGGTGGGAAAACCTTAGAAATCCAATTAGAAGGATTTTAATACCAACAGCAATAAATGTTCTATAATCGATCAATTAATCAAC
>NC_051419.1:14126128-14126326 GCF_015228065.2 Penaeus monodon | reverse complement strand
GAAAAAAATGTTTGCTTTGAAACAGTACAGTAAAAAATAATATATTTCTTCGTTATGAAAAACATTCGTTACTTTCATTATGAGAAAAAAATGTCTTCAAAAGGATAAGATTAATGCAAAACAGATTGACTGGTAACGGAAAAAAAACTATATTTCGTGCAATTATAGGCTGAATTTCAAATGATTGAGCAAACTATC
>NC_051419.1:14122410-14125004 GCF_015228065.2 Penaeus monodon | reverse complement strand
GTTGCAACACCTGCTCTTTCTCTTGGGGTGTTCTACGAAATCATCCTCGGAAAGTAGGGCGCCTCCATGCCGTATGAAACGAGGAACAGCTGATAACACAGCGCAGTATAAAACGCCCCCGGCAGCAATCTTCACACAACAATCCCTGCAATATCTGAGGTAAGAATAAGTCATAACCTTACTGGACGTTTACTTGCATTACCATTGATATAAGAAATCGAATGTTTCCCGAGTGGATGCGCGGATTTGTATAACCTTATTTGAAAGATTTTCTGGTCCATTTCAGAACCGTTCGTTTGTTTCCAAAGTGCAAGATGTTTCTTTCTTTGGCTTCAGCTTTTGCCTTGTGTTCATTCATAGGTATGGTATGTGATTGTTGATAGATTTCAAAATTACACATTTACTCGGTGCAGCTTATGAAGAGAACTGTGTAAATACATATATTCTCATATACATTACATTCCTAGTAGACAACTTTTACTTACAAACTCATATAATCATTTAACTGCAAATATGAATAGAATGCATTTTGTTTAAGTGTGGATCTAATGAATCTTAAATTGGAGGTTCATCCGGCTAATCAAAACAATCCCAACAGTTGCGTCAAACGGTGAACCCCTTTTGAATTTTGCCAACTTCACTTCGGGAGACCAATACTGTCCTGAAGGTTACTCGCTGGTGGGAAGCCAGTGCCTCATATTCGTCACCTTCGCAGAGGAAAATCACAGGGAAGCGAAACAGACGTGTCACTCTCTCTCGGGGGAACTGTTGGCCATTACTACGCCTACGCAGTTTGTGCACGTTGTAAACCATATCTATGATTACGGTGAGGATCTCTGCTACTGTAAAAGTTGCAATTACTTTGCTCCTGTATGCACCATAGGATTTTAGGCCAAATTGTTTTTCATTCGACCTGTTTTCAATCTATCATTCATTGATCTTCAGAGCTTTTCATAGTCTCGTCTCGTCTGTTCTCAAAGGTTACAGTGGACGACAATTCTGGTTGGATGGCTCGGACGCTGAGATGGAAGGCAACTGGGTGACTTCCTCTGGCCAAGCGGTCCCTCGAGGAACTCCCTTCTGGGCGGCCTTCCAAGATTTCCAACAGCCTGATAACGCTAAGGGAAGAGAGCATTGTCTAGAGATGGAGTCTTCCGAGTTCTTCTATCTGAACGATGCAGTTTGCGAAGACAAAAGCAACTTCATATGCCAGTACAGTTCTCAAAGGCAAGGTAAAGGCACCTAACTCTACAAGTCTTCATTCTTAACACAGTGAAATGCTCCTGCGCAATTTTCGTCGTCTTCTTCTTCTTACAACGATCATTAACAATTTAAAACAGATAAGCGAGACTTAACCACAACCACTCAAGTTCCAAAGGCAGTTCACATGGAGGTCTATAGTAGCCAGTGCCCATTACTCTACGTGGAGGTCGGAGGCCTTTGCCTGATGTTCGTCACGTGGGCGGAGGAGACCTGGCACGAGGCTCAGCAGACATGTGGAGACTCGAGCGACCTCCTGGCCATCACTGATGCTGAAGTCCTAAGAGCTGTGTACCTCTACTTGCACAAGGAAAGTAGGTTAACTGATGTGTTTTTATTATAATGTATATTACTATTAGTCTGAAAGCCATAATCATCTTTAAGAAATGGTGGCAACTTGACTGTGTATATTCATTATGTCGCTGTTCTTGAATTGACACTTAGCCAGATGAATCCTGTATTTGGAGTAATACATTGTATTTTTGCTCAGGGATGATTTTAGTTTAATGTATACTCATCAGATATAGCAGACCATAGCTTCTGGCTGGGTGGTTCCGATTCAAGTGAAGGAAATTGGGTCTATACCACGGGAGAGGCTGTCCCTATGGGTAAGTTCGGCCTTTGCTTTTCAACATTCCTTTGCCTTTCTAAACGACCTTCACCTTTTATATTCAGTTTCTACTCTAATCCTGTATCCTTTCTAAAACTACCAACAGAGGCGAAATTTTTTACAGCACAAAATACCTACATTTATATTGTCATTATTGTTTTCTATTTAGTTGTTCTCATCTTTTCCAGGCACACCTTTCTGGGGTTTATATGACGAAGTCCAAGAACCCCAAGGAGGCACCAAAGAGAACTGCCTAATGCTCCATTCTCCAGGTTCTTACTATTTCCGGGACATTTCTTGTTCATCAAAACTGAACCCACTATGTGTTTATCATGGGTAACCAGCTCTTGGACTTAATAGTGACAGTGGATGAGTGTATAACATAGAAATAAAGCATGATGATGAAGAAACTTTCCTACTTCTTATGATGTTCTACGTTTTGCAGCCAATGACTTTGTAGAATTGCGAAATTATTTTTTATTCTGACGTTGATGGCGAATTTGTTAACAGCAGTTGACTTTAAAACCAACATTTAATTTTCCGTCTCTTTAATTCCGTTTTTCAATTTCCTTTTCTTTTCCTCTCTATTATTCTACTGATACTATTTCTTTCTTTTGCGATAATTCTTAGAAAATGAGACACCATTCTCTGTAGAAAACGAAATAAAACAAAGAAAAATAATAGATTTTCTCTCTCTTTCCCTTGTTTAAGTATCTACTTTTCG
>NC_051419.1:14121945-14122229 GCF_015228065.2 Penaeus monodon | reverse complement strand
ACACAACAGGAATGTAAATTGAAACACCTATTCTTTCTGTTTACATTCTCTAAGATTTAGATCAATAAAGTCTAAAACAGAAATGACAGCGCAGTGTAAAATTTGGACGATATAGTTGCCAACCAGTTAATATTTTTGTAACGTAACGTAAGGGTAACTCTTTTGGAGAATTGTATTTATTATTTCTGATATATTTTGCTAATATTACAGGAGGGTCTCTTATGTGAAGGTCTCCGGAAACTCAGTATCTAATAAGGATACATACGGTAGTCCAATGAAGACAT
>NC_051419.1:14121328-14121894 GCF_015228065.2 Penaeus monodon | reverse complement strand
TCTGTGTATAGTGAATCTGATTACACGTTAAATACGCAAAAAGTATTTGATTCTTTACTCATTTATTCACTACATGATAGTGATGAACTTTGTACTGTGTCTATTCCTGAAGTAAACTGCCAATACATATGTTAAGAGAGTCTTAAGTACACTTTTCAGACATATTCGTAATATAATCTATTATGGTTTGCTCTGAATGTTCACCACAGCTTTTGTTATTAGAAGCATTGTTATTGTATTGTGCTATATATGACTATATTATCTTTGATTTTAAGCCTGTTTATGTTATGGCCCGATAACACATGTTCATATATCAGCTCTGTGTGGAAATTAGATATCGAAATGGATGAAACGTTGGTGAAAAGACGTGATTTATACCTTTTATCTATCGAGTCATTGTATAGTCAATGGTAGTATCACCGAGGATAACACTACAAGGAATTCAAAATTTAGGAAAACTGGAACTTACCCCAGACTCCGATGCGCTATGTCTCTCTCCTTTTCTCTTCTCAACACTTTTTCTCCTTCTGACACATAATCCTTGTGTTTACAAATGGACAGTATGT
>NC_051419.1:14119313-14121261 GCF_015228065.2 Penaeus monodon | reverse complement strand
GAATATATGTATGCTTTATTTTCCTGTAGAATGATGAGAAAATTCTCACTATGATCCACGTATATTTGTGTATGACGTTCAGAGTGCACTCCAAGTCTGATATTTGCTTATCCCTGATAAACACACAGTGGGTTCAGCTTCGAGGAACAAGACACATCCCGAAAGTAGTGAAATCCTAAAGACTGGAGCGCCAGGCAGTTCTCCTCATAACCTCCGTTTGGTTCCTGGATAAAGCTGGGGTCTCCTGAACTTAAACCCCAGAAAGGTGTGCCTAAAAATCCACATATGTAAATAAATGTCTACATATAAAGGTTATTCTCTGTAGTTCTCTTGGTGAGTCTTGCACATCATATTGTGCTAGTCGCCTTCTAGAGTTGAAGTGGACCAAAAATAATAAGAATGCTTACCCATAGGAACAGGCTCCGATGTGGTAAAGAACCATTTTCCTTCTTCTGAATCGGAGCCACCCAGCCAGAAACTGTGTCCTGCTATATCTGATGAATGCAGATTCATTAAACGGGAATCATTTTAGACCTATGGTACTGTATATAATTATATAAAGATAAGGCAGATATGTGTTCTTCATAAACAAATCTAGTTATACTCTGGAAAGTCTCCTTGACTCATAAATGTGATTTATAAGTCTAGAAACATCATTCACATCAATGTATCAGCGAATACCGATAAAAAAAAACACTTTCTTGATGCATGTAGAGGTATACAGCTCGCAATACTTCTGCGTCAGTGATCGCCAGGAGGTCGCTTGAGTCTCCACAGGACTGTCGAGCAACGTGCCAGGTCTCCGCTGCCCACGTCATGAACATTAGGCAGAGGCCTCCAACGTACCGTTATCTTCAGTTTCAGATGCCTTCAGAACGTCCGAAGTGCTTGATTTTTCACCTTCTTGCTTTTGAGGCTTATACTGGCATATGAAGTTGTTTTCGAGCGAGCACGGAGCCTCATTCAAGTAATAATACCCGTCAGCATCAACCTTTAGACAGCTTTATTGTCCATTATAGTTATTAGGTTCTTGGAAATCTTGTGTGGCCGCCCAGAAGGGAGTTCCTCGGGGTATTGGTTGACCAGAAGAAGTCACCCAGTTGCCTTCTTCCGTCGCACCTGATTCGTCCAACCAGTAGGGTCGTCCAATATAATCTTTGAGGCAAGACGAGGCTTTGAAAACCTCCGAAGACAAATAGAATAACTGATTGATGAAGATAGTATTTTAGGCCAGACTGATTTTCAGTCTATGATACAATGGGTGCCAAATTCTCACCGTATGGATATGACTTACAGCATGCACAAACTGCGTAGGCATAGTAATAGCTAACATTTCTCCTGAGGCAGAGTGACACATTCGTCTCGCATCACTGTGGCTCTGTGCAGCGAAGGTGACGAACATGAAGCACTGGCTTCCCACGAGCGTGTAGCCCACAGGACAGTTCTCGTCTCCCGAAGTCAAGTTGGCACGTATGTTGTCCTTTCAGTTAGATTATTGTTGAGTGTCATTGTACTTTGATTATCCTATCTGGTTATGACATTTTAAAATTTTCCTTCCCTTTGACTTTTGCAAGTGAACTTATTAAACTTCAAATTCGTAACATAAGCTCAAATAAAACACCTATTGCGATCTTGAACAAAATATTTTAAGTGTGACAAATGGAATTACCGAAAGAAATTCCTAGTGTGAATCTTCCCTAAGATGTTGCAGAGAGTGCTGTGTATTGCCTGGTTACTGCAACGTGATTATATTGCATTCTCTTATCAGCTGTTTACACTTCTAAATTCCGAGTTTCCACCCAAGTTATTCCGAAAAAAAGAGGAAGAACAGATGCTGCTTTTTTCCATGTAAAATTTATAATTTTTTCTTTCTGTTTCGCTCTTTTCAGTCCTAATTTTTTCTTTATCAATCATTTGCCCACATGCGCACACGCGTTTGTGTGCGTGT
>NC_051419.1:14119003-14119076 GCF_015228065.2 Penaeus monodon | reverse complement strand
CATACAGTAGTCGGCATCAATTCACAGAACTGTCTATGGCGATACCGATACACCATCGCAACAGCACCATTGC
>NC_051419.1:14118865-14118952 GCF_015228065.2 Penaeus monodon | reverse complement strand
AAAATAGATTACCAAGCAATTATACTTCCAACTGACAGTTTCGTTTCGTTTGGCACTCAGTGCAAATATTAAGAGTATCAAAAAGTG
>NC_051419.1:14118490-14118569 GCF_015228065.2 Penaeus monodon | reverse complement strand
TTATATAAATGTATTGGTGGATCAATTTTTTCGATAATTTTTTGAGAAAAAGCACCTTAGCGATACCGAAAAAAAAAAT
>NC_051419.1:14114759-14115364 GCF_015228065.2 Penaeus monodon | reverse complement strand
AGAAGACGAATTGGAAATACGATGATTTTCTCTATTTTAGTTTATTTATTTTTTACTTTTATTTTTCCAACAATGCTAGTAAAATCACCCTCCATAAACAAAAATGAGCAAAAAATTCACTAACAAGAAAGGCACTGAATCACATCTATAGAGAAATCTGCACTATAAAGGTGTAAATCAGATTTTGATAATCATTTTCATCCTTTTATTTTTTGTCTCTACACACACTACACACTCCAAGTATAACATCTAAGGCTGTGCTTATCCATTATAAACACAAAGTGGGTTCAGTCTCGAGGAGCAAGCGACGTCCCGGAAATAATGAGAGCCTCCAGAATGTAGCATGAGGCAGTTCTCACGAGTGCCACCTTGGGGTTCCTGAACGTTGCTGTCTCCACGATATAGACCCCAGAAAGGTGTGCCTGAAAAGTTTAGATCAATATCTTAGTAGAAGTTTATTCTCTGGCGTTTGTGTAGGTCGTTTGGGTGTATGGTATGGTAGAGGTTTAATCAGGGGCGTCAGTGGAGGAGGGGGGGTCTGGGGGGGACAGCAACTGCCCTCTACCCCTCCCCCTCCTCCCAATTGATGCCCCTGGGTATTATCG
>NC_051419.1:14114608-14114711 GCF_015228065.2 Penaeus monodon | reverse complement strand
CTTAACCAAAAGGTTCAAGAGTAGATGCTTTCTTCTGTGCATGTATGTACTGTGATCACATCAGTATCACCAGTACCACGATACTCAGTCTTTTTCCATAAAA
>NC_051419.1:14112373-14114370 GCF_015228065.2 Penaeus monodon | reverse complement strand
GAAAACGGTAGACATCCAATAGACAATACTGCTGATTATCCAGCAGCATTGGGCTAATAGAACGAAAGTGTTGAAGTGGAAAAATGAATATGCAGCTGAAAAAAATGTTAGGACTAGGAGTAAACTTACCCATTGGGATAGACTCTCCTGTGGTGTAGACCCAATTTCCTTCACTTGAATCAGAACCACCCAACCAGAAACTGTGATCTGCTATATCTGATAAATACACATTAAACTGTAATCACCAAGGGGCTAAAGTGCAATTGGTTATTGCAGATGCAATAGTTAGATAAATTGGAGTTAATAGGAAAAGGAAGATATATTCTCTAAGAACCTCTACTTAATTTAGTCTATAACCTATCTCATGATGGTAAATATGACTTCACGCCAAAAAATATTGTGATGCAAAAGCAAATGCCCATCCATTAACCTACTTTCTTTGTGCAAGTAGAGGTACACAGCTCTTAAAACTTCAGCATCAGTGATGGCCAGGAGGTCGCTCGAGTCTCCACATGTCTGCTGAGCCTCGTGCCAGGTCTCCTCCGCCCACGTGACGAACATCAGGCAAAGGCCTCCGACCTCCACGTAGAGTAATGGGCACTGGCTACTATAGACCTCCATGTGAACTGCCTTTGGAACTTGAGTGGTAGTGGTTAAGTCTCGCTCATCTGTTTTAAATTGTTAATGATCATTGTAAGAAGAAGAAAAAAGAATACACGGGAGCGTTTCACTATGTTAAGAATGAAAATTTGTAGAGTTAGGTGCTTTTACCTTGCCTTTGAGGACTGTACTGGCATATGAAGTTGCTTTTGTCTTCGCAAACTGCATCGTTCAGATAGAAGAACTCGGAAGACTCCATCTCTAGACAATGCTCTCTTCCGTGGGCGTTATCAGGCTGTTGGAAATCTTGGAAGGCCGCCCAGAAGGGAGTTCCTCGAGGGACCGCTTGGCCAGAGGAAGTCACCCAGTTGCCTTCCATCTCAGCGTCCGAGCCATCCAACCAGAATTGTCGTCCACTGTAACCTTTGAGAACAGACGAGACGAGACTATGAAAAGCTCTGAAGATCAATGAACGATAGATTGAAAACAGGTCGAATGAAAAACAATTTGGCCTAAAATCCTATGGTGCAACAGGAGCAAAGTAATCACAACTTTTACAGTAGCAGAGATCCTCACCGTAATCATAGATATGGTTTACAACGTGCACAAACTGCGTAGGCGTAGTAATGGCCAACAGTTCCCCCGAGAGAGAGTGACACGTCTGTTTCGCTTCCCTGTGATTTTCCTCTGCGAAGGTGACGAATATGAGGCACTGGCTTCCCACCAGCGAGTAACCTTCAGGACAGTATTGGTCTCCCGAAGTGAAGTTGGCAAAACTCAAAAGGGGTTCACCGTTTGACGCAACTGTTGGGATTGCTTTGATTAGCCGGATGAACCTCCAATTTAAGATTTCATTAGATACACACTTAAAACAAATCATTATGCATTCTATTCATATTTGCAGTTAAATGATTATATGAGTTTGTAAGTAAAAGTTGCCTACTAGGAATGTAATGTATATGAGAATATATGTATTTACACAGTTCTCTTCATAAGCTGCACCGAGTAAATGTGTAATTTTGAAATCTATCAACAATCACATACCATACCTATGAATGAACATAAGGCAAAAGCAGAAGCCAAAGAAAGAAACATCTTGCACTTTGGAAACAAACGAACGGTTCTGAAATGGACCAGAAAATCTTTCAAATAAGGTTATACAAATCCGCGCATCCGCTCGGGAAACATTCGATTTCTTATATCAATGGTGATGCAAGTAAACGTCCAGTAAGGTTATGACTTATTCTTACCTCAGATATTGCAGGGATTGTTGTGTGGAGATTGCTGCCGGGGGCGTTTTATACTGCGCTGTGTTATCAGCTGTTCCTCGTTTCATACGGCATGGAGGCGCCCTACTTTCCGAGGATGATTTCGTAGAACACCCCAAGAGAAAACTT
>NC_051419.1:14109339-14109543 GCF_015228065.2 Penaeus monodon | reverse complement strand
GATAGAATACAGCTACTTAACTATGACATTATAATGGCAGTTCCAGTGATACAGCCAGAAAATATGATAAGCATATTGATAAGCTTAGTTCGTTCTAATGTTTGAGAAAAAACACGTGACGAGATTCTCAGTAAAACAGCTGACGGCTTCGCCTTCCTTATCTACTGCCTCTTGCTATTTCCTGGCACATAAATATTGGATAAA
>NC_051419.1:14108771-14108953 GCF_015228065.2 Penaeus monodon | reverse complement strand
TGCAAATACAATTAACTTCAGCGAACAAAACACAATCATCAAGTCAACGATCCAAGGACATTGCGTCAGTGCAACATATTCGTTATCTCTACAATATCCGAAATTTACGTCTGTGTTCGATATATTTTTTTCTTCGAAGGAACTCGTAGGTAAGGAAGTGCTCTCGTGGCATAAGGCTGACA
>NC_051419.1:14108191-14108353 GCF_015228065.2 Penaeus monodon | reverse complement strand
TTGTTGAAGAACAAACCCTATTAAAACATCTTTCTCAGAAGTGGAATCAGGAGTGCGGCAAAAGACTCCTCGAAAACAGCTGGTGATATGTACTAATCTCTATCAGTTGTTTCTGACGGTGTCATAGCACCCGTGCATACAATTTAGTATATACGTATGTAT
>NC_051419.1:14107848-14108090 GCF_015228065.2 Penaeus monodon | reverse complement strand
TTTTTTTTTCTCATGAGAAAAGTGATAAGCATAGATCTACGAGAAAATGCATAAAAAGACTGTGTTGATAATTTTTGCAACATAGATCATGCAGGAAATGAACAAAGTTAGGGATCTCTTCATCGTTCGTAAAACTAGTACATTTTCAGATAACTTGTAAAGAGTTTTATGATTTAAATGCAAGTAGTGTGCAAAATGATTACTTTTTAAAATTGCGTTTATAAATAATATCTACTCTTTGA
>NC_051419.1:14107498-14107715 GCF_015228065.2 Penaeus monodon | reverse complement strand
TGTTCATTCATGATAAATATCAGGTTTATCTTCCCATCCAGATACACTTTCGGAAACGTTGTGATACCTATCACAACGTTTTAGGTAAGACTACCTTTGCAGCTGTGTTATATAGAAAACGGGATCCACTGTCCTTGGTTATTGCCATATGCTTTAAGAGACGTGATCAGGTCTACCACTGTATCATAATACATGAATTGTAGTTAAAAGGACTCCT
>NC_051419.1:14106672-14106736 GCF_015228065.2 Penaeus monodon | reverse complement strand
ATAACTTTTGTAGGAAAATTTTACTTCTACTTGGGAAATTGTCGAACAGGAAATGGCAACACTA
>NC_051419.1:14106577-14106646 GCF_015228065.2 Penaeus monodon | reverse complement strand
TAGATCTTTTGCCATTTTTCTTGTTTTCATTCTTTTCACTAATTTTTTAAAAATCTATTTTGGATTTTT
>NC_051419.1:14103951-14105588 GCF_015228065.2 Penaeus monodon | reverse complement strand
ACGTGCGTGTGTGATTCTATATTACTATATTATTTCTCCGTTTGTCAGTAAAGAAATTAGTTCTGCACATTTTCCCTTGGGAATGGAGATAAATAAAACCTCTTTATTTCTATTGTAGTTTTTATTATATTACTCTAGATCTTATACACTAGATGGCACCGACTTGTTCCTACAATAAATATCATATTCACAGACTCTAGTACACGTAACGGTACCCTCGCCTTAGGCCATAAAAAAGGGAATAAAAAAGTAAGAAAAAACAGCTGCACTAAAGTAAATGTCATGAAATTCACCTTAATTTGAGAAGATCGCGTTTCACACATGTTCTGTTTTCTTTGATCACAGGAAAGACACATCAATGAAAGAAAACGGGGAGTTATTTCACTTGTATCATTGTATCCACAAGAAGATAAAGACAAAATCCAGTTGGTATAACATATACTCTAATAAAGGATACTTATAGTACAGTTACAGGACTGATAACCCCGATATTAAAGGCGGGGTAACACAGTGGTGATATTAAGGCACTAAGGTCGATGATCCGCAGTGTTGACTTGTGCTTTTACACCTTATGGACATAACATTATTCGGCTGTACATCGTTTAACTCTAGAATATTTACAAAATAAATACTGGAAAGTTGAATGAAAATTATAAGAGTTTCTGTCGCATTCATCAACAAAAGACTTGGTACGTACTGGGATAAGGTTAATTTTTTTTCATGAATCAGCTAATATGGATATGAGCTTTATGGACCTCGCGTGACTAACCTAAACCTTCAAGAAAGTGAAAGATTTTTTTTAGGATATAATAAGGAAAAGAAAATTGTCATAGTCTTTTCTTTTACATCTAGCACGAGGAAGATTTCCCAGGCTAAGTCCATTGCACATTCAAGGGCTGCTCATCATATTACCTATAGAATTTCACATACATAGATATGGCCTATCGCGTGTACTATCTTGCAAACTGTATGTGTCGGTTAATTTTCGGATACAATTTGCAGAAAGCGTTTGAAAGACCTTGTTTCAACTTTTGTGCGTAATGTATACATCCGTGATTTTTTTTCTCTCTTTTTTTTCTTTCCAAAAATAGGAGTCATAAAATCAAACGTTTATTATTTTTTCTTCTTTTTTTCTTGTTCGTTTTAATTCCATTTTTCATTTTTATGAAAAAATCTTTTTTTCTCTTTCTTTTTTTGTGGGATGTGATGAATCCTTCTGTTTCGTTCTGGTTCACTTCGAGTTTCGTTCATGGATTCGAACTGGTTTCCTGTCCCTCCATTGACTAATGTAAGGAGGGATATTTGTGTGTGTAGGGAGAGCGAGTTTAAAGAAATGGGAGATATGTCTCTTAGGAAAATAAACACTGGTTCATAAGATATAACAAAAAAACTATTCAAAATACTGTACAGTCGACAACGAGGAAAAAAATATTTAAACGGAAGAACTTGTACTTTCGATGGCACTTTTTTTTAGGAATTACTACCAAAAAATATCGTCCGTTGAGAGAGTTGATGGAAGGAGAGCATGGCGGAAGAATCGACTCTGGGAGGAAGGAAGGAACTGCTTGCGACGTGATCCATCCAGCGCATAGGTCGGCCGCGTCGACGTCCTTAGCGGCAATAAAAATGGGGGGGAA
>NC_051419.1:14103663-14103908 GCF_015228065.2 Penaeus monodon | reverse complement strand
CCGACGGAACTTCCGCTAGTGTGCAGTTGTTTGGGTTCTTTCGCGCTCAAGTCCTTCCGCGTCATGAGGAGGAGCAGGAGGCCAGGGAACCCGACGGACGGAGGCTCTGAGTACGAGTGGCATCGTCGGAGTGGCACCTGCGAGCGGCCCTGCGTTTCCTTCCTCTTGGCACCGTATAGCACAGAGGGGCGGCGGTCCCTGGCACCCGCTACCCCGTCCTCGCGGCGCTGAGGTCGAGCGGCGCG
>NC_051419.1:14103160-14103617 GCF_015228065.2 Penaeus monodon | reverse complement strand
TGCTCTCTCTGGCGCCCTCCTGCGCGCCCCGGGGCGAGCTGGAGGCCGCGCGCTCCCCGACGGACACGGGCCTCGGCGGCGACGGCGACTTGTTCTTGACGCTGAGGTCGATAGGGAGGTCCTGGGGGGCCGTGGCGCCGACGGTCACCAGGTCGGGGCTTCCTCTGGGCGACAGGTCGTGGCCCGGATTGCGACCCGAGTTGAGGATGTCCCGCACCAGGAGGCTCTGGCGGAAGGGCAGCAGGTTGCGGACCTGAGCGAGGCTCGGGGGCTCCCTCACCGGCAGCTTGAGGTCGTGAGTCGGCGAAGGGTTGGGCTTGAAGAACTTCGGGGGCGGGGCGAAGTCGCGGGCAGGCGGCGAGCCTCCGTCGCCGGGCTCGTCCTCGCCGTCGACGGGCGCGGCGACCCCCCGCTGCCGGGCCTCCTGCATCAGGGTGTCCAAGTACTGTTTCCGGGA
>NC_051419.1:14102220-14103116 GCF_015228065.2 Penaeus monodon | reverse complement strand
CGAGGGTGGTTGGCGCCACGTAGGGCGAGAGGCGGGGCGTCAGCGTGGGCAGGTTGTACAGCGCCAGGAGGTCCTTCGGGTACAGGTGCTCGGAGTACGGCGGGAACAGCGACTTCTCGTTCAGGTCGAGCGACGAGTCGGAGTTGTGCGATTCCGAGGACGAGGGCGAGTTGAGGCCCTTGCACTCCAGCACGGACTTGAAGTCGGAGTTCAGCTTGAAGTCGGGGCTCAGCTTGAAGTCCTTGAAGTCCTTGAAGTCCTTCAGGTCCGGACTGAGCGTCATGCTCTCCGACGAAGGGCTGATGAGGCCGGGGGACGTGGTCGTGGCCGTGGTCGTGGAGGCCTCGCTCGCCACGGGGTCATCCGCCGAAGACGTGGCCGTGCTGTTGTTCTGCATCAGGTAGTGGATCTTGAACCAGTTGGAGCGGCGGCCGTAGCGGGAGCCGCTCTTCGACATGCCCACCCGCAGGCACTTCCGCAGGCGGCAGCTTTTGCACGAGGTCCGCGTCTTCTTGTTGATGACGCAACGGCCGCTGTTCTTGCACTCGTTGGGCGAAGGGATGTTGTTGTAGGTCCGCCCGAAGAACGACTGAAACGAACGGAAAAGGGGCGTCAGTGAGGTCCTTCTTATCATATTTCGCTCGCAGGTGATAAGGCTTTTTAGAGTTTTCACCTAGATTATTGTTGCATATCGTGCGTAGTATTTTCTTTCGTATATTGATATATCCATACAGTATACATATGTAGCCTATGCTTATGTATGTATATGATATGCGTGACAGTGTTTTTTGTTCAGACTATGCACATTTTGTATTTAAAACATGTCTGACATCAATTTTCTGTGAATATGACTGTAAAGAAAGCTTGTGAACAGTGAAAATAAAGATAAAGATATC
>NC_051419.1:14101984-14102119 GCF_015228065.2 Penaeus monodon | reverse complement strand
CATGACAAGGAATAATGAGATTTCTTTCTCAATCAGTTTACAATTACGATAGCAAAAAAGAGCTGTACGGACTGTCGCTTTACCAACAGTTTTATCCTTTATGACTTTTAGAAAGAAAGAAAAAAAATGTGTCTC
>NC_051419.1:14101812-14101926 GCF_015228065.2 Penaeus monodon | reverse complement strand
AAATGAATTCTTGATCTTGTGGGAAAATGTTCTTTTTTCACAGGGTAATTTCCTGACGTGTATCTGCACAGATTAACTTCAAAATATGATATATAAATGGGTCCTACCAGAGCC
>NC_051419.1:14101235-14101703 GCF_015228065.2 Penaeus monodon | reverse complement strand
GATATAAATTGCTATATTGCTACACGCAATATTAACAATACAAACTAAAAGAGAAAAGATTTTTCAGTATAGTGTTTAGCCAGTCGGAAAACTTGTCCGCCAAGGCAATGTAAACTTTCAAACTTAATATTGAGTAGCGCGATGTTATCGTCTCTTTTAGCGATGCGAAAGCGAGCATCGGCAAGCGCACGACGAGGCGGCGGGCTGGCGGGAATTTCAAAAAAAAGATCCGAAATTTCGACATTAGCGGCTCATTTGCCAAGTACGTCTCAAACGCATTAGTTTAACGAGCCGAACGTATTACCGCCTCACGCTTCTCTTTGTTTCTTTCCATACGCACATCAGGGTCGCTTATGGACGTCGTTTAGAAAGATGTGATGGGTGAATAATAATTGAATTTTAAGGGTTTAACCTCCTCGCCACGGCATAGGCGGGTTGGGGTTAAACGTCCACCGAATTCTGTTTAGC
>NC_051419.1:14100904-14101104 GCF_015228065.2 Penaeus monodon | reverse complement strand
CAATGCCTAACACATATTAACTATGGAAAGGAAAAGTGCGATAGAGAGTCATATATATTTTTCAAGATTTATATTTTCTTTGGTGTTTGTTTGTATACTATATTACAGAACCAAAAAAAAGGTAGTTTAACCGAATACCAAGAAGAGAAAATGATAAAATTCTTGCAAGAAATATTTTTCGGATGCGGGATTTTCTTCCG
>NC_051419.1:14100399-14100606 GCF_015228065.2 Penaeus monodon | reverse complement strand
AATCTTCAAAGCACACCCACGTTTCATTCCTTGTCACTGCCTGAATTTACATTCTTAGTCTCAGTTCATTCCATCTTTTGAAGCATTTTAAGGAGAACTAGTCATGCACGAACTGTTGCAATCATAACATTCGTGCAATGAAAGGAAGAGTCAATCAACTGCCATGCGCGATCACCCATTTTGCACAGGGCGGACTGGTGTACGTGC
>NC_051419.1:14100150-14100272 GCF_015228065.2 Penaeus monodon | reverse complement strand
TTGTTTGTATGAACAAGTGTGTGTCAGTGTGCACGAGTATCTTTTAGCAAGAATATATGTATGTGTATGTGCGTCCGTGTCCGTATGTCCTTATAATACGATACAATGACGGAGAGAGCTCG
>NC_051419.1:14099956-14100123 GCF_015228065.2 Penaeus monodon | reverse complement strand
TTCCAAGGTCGGAGGACTCGTTCCAGCTATCATGCAGACTGTCATGCAAGGCTTGATTTGATCTGTTGACTTTTTACACAGGGAGGGTCGATTCTTGACATGGTTTCGAGATGTTTATATTCTTAAAACGGAAACTTTTTTTTTTTAGACTGATTAGCTTCTAAATT
>NC_051419.1:14099436-14099825 GCF_015228065.2 Penaeus monodon | reverse complement strand
TGTCTGATACCTTGAATTCATCAGATCAAATATACACATTTTTTCATCCTTCTAAAACCTTCAAACGAATTCTCTCCGGGATACATATATTTGCTTTTCATTCCTGTTCCTCCTTAACGATTTTCCAAAACAACGCTAATGATAAACAGCTTGACCACACAAGCTTTAGAAACAACGTCTTTTTTTGTAATCAACTTTGCAAGATCGTGATTGCAAATGATCAAAGGAATGCAATGAAATCAAGACATTACTGTCCTTTGGAGGAACATCTTATAGCTTAAAACATGGGTTTGCGTGCTTAGGAAACAAAGAAGTGAAAGGTGGGTTACCCGTGCTTCGAGAATGAAGTTTGAAAAGCTAGAATGAAGTACAGAAGTTATTGCGAGGGC
>NC_051419.1:14099149-14099232 GCF_015228065.2 Penaeus monodon | reverse complement strand
AAAAAATATGATGGTTAACAAAGACAAAGGAAAGCAAACAAGAGAAAATCTTATGCTTATAAAATCTGAGTAAAATCTGTCCT
>NC_051419.1:14098917-14099017 GCF_015228065.2 Penaeus monodon | reverse complement strand
AGATGTTACAAGAAGGGGGGAGGGGTGTAGAGTCATAGCAATAAGTCGAGAAACTTATATGAGAAAGTGAACATTTATGATTCACTTATTCAACCGATAG
>NC_051419.1:14098641-14098721 GCF_015228065.2 Penaeus monodon | reverse complement strand
CCCACTCTCTTTGGCTCATTAAACAGAGAGAGATAATGAAGACTCAGTTGTGTCTTACAGAGATATTTCACTGTATTGGA
>NC_051419.1:14098310-14098378 GCF_015228065.2 Penaeus monodon | reverse complement strand
AATCCTCCAACTAATATTAAGTGCTTCTCTGTAAAAAAAAATACCGAACCATTCATGTACCCAAAAGT
>NC_051419.1:14098052-14098172 GCF_015228065.2 Penaeus monodon | reverse complement strand
CTTCCACATATCCAAGTCAATCATCATTTCCTTCAAGACGTTTCGTATGTCTTGAGTGATTCTTTGCAGGACCTCGCTTGCGTTTTGAATCAGTCACCCATGAACGGCCAAGGAGAGTGC
>NC_051419.1:14097448-14098002 GCF_015228065.2 Penaeus monodon | reverse complement strand
GTACCCCAATTTCCAAAGCTTCGCGTGTCCCAGGCTCCCAAGCTTCATGTGTCCCAATTCCTCAAGCTTCACGAGTCCCAATTCCCAAGCTTCACGTGTCCCAATCTCTCAAGCTTCATGTGTCCCAATCTCCAAATCTTCACGTGTCCCAATCTCCCAAAACTCCACATGTCCCAATTCCTCAACCTTCACGTATCCCCCCACTACCCCAGATATCTTCCTTCCCACGCCCCTTTCCATGCTCCCCCTCCCACCTGACCCTAACTCCCCTCTAACTCCCCCTCTACGCACCCCCACCCTACCCCAATCAATCCCCAATGACCCTCCCCACACGCCCTCCCCCCCCCCATCCCGACCCCTCTACCCCCACATCCCACCCCCTCCCTCCAACCCCAACTCCCACCCCCCCCCACCCCCTCCCTCCAACCCCAACTCCCACCCCCACCCCCCTCCACGCATCCCCTCCCTCGGCACATTTTCTCTCCTGCTTGATTGTTCAAGGGCGATTTGTGTCCCCCGGTTTCCTCGAGGTTTTAGGTCGGTGTGACGACGGG
>NC_051419.1:14096385-14096508 GCF_015228065.2 Penaeus monodon | reverse complement strand
GCATTGTTTCATCGCGTGTTTTCTCTTCCTTCCATTTTCCTTTACTGAATGAAAACTCATTGGAATAATGAAGGAAGGTAAAAAGCCTCGTCGTCCCTTAGCTCCCCTCTCCCCCCCCCCCAT
>NC_051419.1:14096118-14096340 GCF_015228065.2 Penaeus monodon | reverse complement strand
TACAACATGAGGTATGGTCACGACTCGGCTCGAAGGCAAGAATGAGACATGCATTATGGGCGACAGTCTGGGATATTTTAAGGCGGGTTAACGCACTTATGGTTCGCCGATGACATAACAGCGTTGGGTGGCCTCGGGTCTCTCTCGGTCGAAGTGAAATTTGTGAAAGAATAAAACTTGTTGTTGAGACGAAAGACTTTTTGGCGCAGGTTATAGGTGTGT
>NC_051419.1:14095127-14095292 GCF_015228065.2 Penaeus monodon | reverse complement strand
CAGACACCTGCCCAGCCTGTCCCATACGAAAAGTCTTGGATAACAAAGTTTATTATGCGTCCCATTTGGCCAATAGACTGTAAAGGACTCGGCAAAAGCTCATGTTTCGACCGGTTAATCTAATTAATCGCCATGTTTGATGCGAAGAGAGTCTGGCTCATTGAT
>NC_051419.1:14094641-14094775 GCF_015228065.2 Penaeus monodon | reverse complement strand
ATACCGGGACAGAGAACCGGTGAAGATCGAATGTCCCCCCGACCCCAGGCGAGGCCACACGAACGTACCCCAGCCTCCCCCCCCCTGGGTACGTCGCGGTATGTCGAAGTACCACGCGGTGCAACGTACCCTAC
>NC_051419.1:14093879-14093975 GCF_015228065.2 Penaeus monodon | reverse complement strand
ACAGAGATAAACGAATGAATGAGAAACAACTAATCGATGATGAAAATCATAGATAATAAATAAAAAATAGTAACAATGAAAGAGTTAATTACAGTA
>NC_051419.1:14093713-14093839 GCF_015228065.2 Penaeus monodon | reverse complement strand
GTCATTAATTAAGCACAAGATAAATTAAGAAAATTAATAAAAAAGAAGAAAAAAAAAGAACAAGGCAAGAATTTCCCGCCTACGTTTCCTCCCTCCCCCAACCCCCTCCCTTCCCCCCCTTCCTTC
>NC_051419.1:14093147-14093277 GCF_015228065.2 Penaeus monodon | reverse complement strand
CCCCCTTGGCCCGGGTCTTTCCTTCATCTTGCACAGAAACGGTATTGCAAGAAGGAGAAGAGGCTGTGACCAGAAGCTCTCTCGCTGTGACCCCGCAATGACCTTGCATGTCTTGCTTTTGTGTCAACCC
>NC_051419.1:14092455-14092725 GCF_015228065.2 Penaeus monodon | reverse complement strand
AAGGGCACTGCCGATGCCTGCTGTAATTCGCTCGAGGTGATAATCATCAAGATAACACGTATCTCGCAAGCCAGTGGCGGCCCCCGTGCACCCCGAGTCACGGATGAGGGAGATAAAACGAGATTACGAGGAGATAAGAGAGAGAGCGGAGAGCCGAGGTGATGCCGAGGGTGGCTCGGGACGCCCACACGCCCACGGGTGCAAAGTGGTCATGGTTGAGGAGTGTCACACAACTGCGCTTGGGCGGGGTAGGTGATGACGCTGGGGGCT
>NC_051419.1:14091741-14091983 GCF_015228065.2 Penaeus monodon | reverse complement strand
TTCGTAAGAAAAGCCTTTTTCAAAAGGTGGTTTTAAAAGCGACCTCCCCCATCTGTCTGGATTAACAAAAGCAAACTAACCAGCATGCCACCTGCCGCACACCATCCTTAAACATCCTTAAATACTGAAGGATGATATATACCTTCAATGTTAATATATCCGGGATCATAGTTTGGGCCTGCAGTCCCTCCCGCCCCCCTCTCTCCCCCCCACACACCCCCTCTCTCTCTACCCACATACCC
>NC_051419.1:14091129-14091686 GCF_015228065.2 Penaeus monodon | reverse complement strand
CCTCACCCACCCCTCTCTCCTGCTCCCCTCCAAAACCACCCCCAACTACCCTCCACCTCACATACCCATACTCACCCCACCCCAACATACCCCAACCCTCCGCCCCAACATCCCTCCACGCACATCCCCACTACCTAACATCCCCCCCCCATCCCATACCCTCCCCCCCAACATACCTCACACTATCCCAATCATCACCCTCCCCCCAACAATCCCCATACCCTCCCCCGCCCCCAAACATACCCTCCCACCCACATATCCCAACATAACATCACCCCACCCACCTCAACATACCCCCATACCCTCCCCCGCCCCCCAAACATACCCTCCCACCCACATACCCCAACATAACATCACCCCACCCACCGCAACATACCCCCACTAAACCCTCCCCCGTCCCCAAACTCCTCCACCATACCCAACTACATTCAACCCCCCACAACTACCCACCCTTCTACCCCCCCCCCAACGGCTAAAGTTTAAAGAGAACCCCCCACGAACAGGATGACAAGTCGATGCGCAAAATAGCGGTAAAAGATGAAGTTAATAAGGGAAAG
>NC_051419.1:14090918-14091003 GCF_015228065.2 Penaeus monodon | reverse complement strand
GGTTGTCCTGATGAATATAGGGGAACGGTCGGAGGGAGGGGGGTGAGTGCATACGCGGAGGAAGTAGGTCTAAGTGTTTCGTTTC
>NC_051419.1:14090450-14090752 GCF_015228065.2 Penaeus monodon | reverse complement strand
AAAAAAATCACTGATTCTCACCGCAAGAGAGAGAAAACAAGCGAAAAAAAATCCTTGTGATACACAGTAAAAGATAAATGAAAAAGGTGAGTAAAATAGATACCAATAAATCACAGTAAATCACAGTAAATAACAATAAATATCTCATTGGTGTCTGCGTTTAGCCACACAAACAATAAGATCATAGTGTAGTTTACATGCAATTTACACTAATGGCCGGGAGAGGATGGCAATAAAGATGCAAAATATACTTCCACCAAAAGATGGGGATGGGAAACACGCGGATATGGAATACGAATGAG
>NC_051419.1:14090097-14090293 GCF_015228065.2 Penaeus monodon | reverse complement strand
ACAGATCCTATCCCTCTCCTCGACTAACGACCAAGACGACCCATCACGCACATCCCACAAGAGAGAAAAAGGGGGGCGGGGGGCGGTGTACGAACGAGTCACAATCTCATCAAGTTTTTACGCATCAATATACTATACTGCTATAACTATCAGCTGGGGACTGGGTAAGCGATATCTCTCTCTGACTTCGTCCTTG
>NC_051419.1:14089098-14089165 GCF_015228065.2 Penaeus monodon | reverse complement strand
TCATTTATCCATTCATTCGTTAATTTGTCATTTTTTTTACTTATCTATTCACTTTTAGACACAAATT
>NC_051419.1:14088307-14089053 GCF_015228065.2 Penaeus monodon | reverse complement strand
GGGAAAACGGGGTCTACCATACCACGTTCCCTTCACGCAGTGACTCATAAACATATGTGTAGAGAGGGAAAGGGAGGAAGAAGGGAGAAGAAGGAAGAGGGGAGGAAGAAGAGAGATGGAGGGGGTAGGTGGATAGGGGAGATAGAGGGAGGAGAGGGAGGGTGAGAGGGAGGTGGGTGGGAAGAGAGGGAGATCGGGGGAGGGAGAGGGGAGAGGGGAGACGGAAGATGGAAGGGGAAGGGAAGGGAAGTTGGAAGAGGGGAAAGGGGAGAGGAAGGATGAGGGTGGGTGGAGGGAGAATAGGGAGGGTGACAGAGGATAGGGGAGAGGGATTGAGGAAGGTTGATGAGAGGTAAGGACAGAGAAGGGAAATGTAATAGGGGAGGAAGGGAGAGGGAGGGGAAGAGGAAGAGGGATAGGCAACAGAAGGATGAAAGGAAGGAAGAAGGGAAAGTGTTAACAAAAGTAAGAAGTGGCAAAGAAAAATAATTGGGTAACAAAATATTACAAAAAGGAAAAAAAAAATGCGGAGAAAAAATGAAAATTAGAAGGAAAAATGCAAAAATGGGTTAAGAAATTAGTCAATGTTCTTTTTTCTTTAAAAGTGTTGAATGTTCATTTTTTAACGTTTTATTAGAGACAAGTAATGGAGACAGATTTGTGTTTTAAAAGCCAGGTATATGAAGTTTATTAAGGTACAAATAGCCGTGTTATGAAGAAAAATAAACGGGAGAGAATAAAAGAAC
>NC_051419.1:14088010-14088191 GCF_015228065.2 Penaeus monodon | reverse complement strand
AAACAAAATTGAAGAAAAAATAATCATACTGAACACCACACCCAAATGACAGGAACAAATGAACAATATGAACTACATCTTAAATCGATCTTTTGAGGCGCACCAAAAGAGCTTACAAGGAAAGGAATAAATCAGCAGATCAGGAAGAAAATTGTTGGTCGATAGTCAAGTTAAATGGCGC
>NC_051419.1:14087548-14087790 GCF_015228065.2 Penaeus monodon | reverse complement strand
CATTATCTAAAATATCCAAACACATCGTAAAAAATACATGAAGAAAAAATTTCCCCACAAGGTTTAAAGCT
Organism: Penaeus monodon; assembly: GCF_015228065.2. Classification (NCBI taxonomy): domain Eukaryota; kingdom Metazoa; phylum Arthropoda; class Malacostraca; order Decapoda; family Penaeidae; genus Penaeus; species Penaeus monodon. The sequence goes on along the minus strand of NC_051419.1, from coordinate 14,087,719 downwards.
ATTTGGGCCTGGTTTTTTTTTGGGGTAAACTAAATTTTTTTTGTTTTCGTTTTCCCTTTTGTTATTTTCTTATTCTTTAATTATAATGTTATTGTACTTTTTTTATTTTCTTCTCTTTTCTTTTCTCGATTGGATGTCGGTTCTCTCTTTATTTATTTTTATTTTTTTCTC
>NC_051419.1:14087230-14087503 GCF_015228065.2 Penaeus monodon | reverse complement strand
TGGATCTTTTAAATTTCATATTTCTTTTATTTTTCCTAAATTTTTTTAAAAGTTTTTATCTCGCAAAACAAATTTGTTTTCCCCTTTCCCATTTTTAAAAGCTTTATAAATTTTTTCCCTTTATATTTGGGATATTTTTTTCTAAAAAAATTTTTCCCTTTCATCATCCCCTTTTTTTTATTCCCCTTTTTTCCCTTTTCCCCTTTCCCCCCGCCTATCCTCTTCCTTCCCCTTCACTTTAAACATCCCTTCTTCTTTTTTTTGGGGGCCCGC
>NC_051419.1:14086413-14087102 GCF_015228065.2 Penaeus monodon | reverse complement strand
AAAAATCCTCCTAAAATTTCCTTTTCTCCCGGGGATTCTTCCCTTCCACCCCCTCCCCTTTTCCTCCCCTTTTTCCTTTATTCTCCCCTTTCCCCCTCATTAAAAATTTCCCCCTTTTCCCCCCCCCTTTCCCCCCCCCCCTCCCCCCCATTTTTCCCCTTCCCCCTCCCCTCCTCTTCCCCCCTCCCTCCCCCCCTCCCCTTTCCCTCCTCCTTCCCCTCCCCCCCCTTTTCCTCCCTTTTCTATCTCTTCCTCCTCCACTCACCTTGCATCCCTCACAGTAAAGGCACCGAAAAAGTGGAAAACCCAAAACTGCAGGCTCCCGAAAACTTTTTCAATCTGGTTAAACGGGGGAGGGGGAAAAAGGGGAAAAAAAAATTTAAAAAATAAGTAGAAAAGAAATAGGAAAAAAGCAGGTGGGATAAGGATGGTTGGAATAAGTGGAAATGATAAATGAAAAATATAAGTTGAAATAAGTTGAAAATAAAAAATGTAAAGTTGAAATAAGTTGAAAATAGAAAATATGAAGTTGAAATAAGTTGAAAAGAAAAAAACATAAAATTGAAATAATATTGAACAAATATATATAAATAAGTTGAAATAAGATAAACGGGGTGAATTGTCAGTGGGTTGATAATACGTGTATGAAAAAGATATCAGGTTTGATGTAATTTGTGTGGATATGGAAT
>NC_051419.1:14085682-14086295 GCF_015228065.2 Penaeus monodon | reverse complement strand
ACGTGATAGATATCGCCTCCTTCTTATTATAAAGAAAATTCTGTCGTATCCCAAGAGATAAAATTTTACTGTTTTATGACGGAACACGTAGGAATCTTAAAAGTCACTTACGTTGTATTGTGACTGCCTAAATTTTTTATTACAGTGGACGCTTGCATTTACTTCATCAATATCATTGATATACAATTAAAGAAGCTAATCATACGTTAATGATTATTGCAAGAACCACGATTTTGTGTTCTTGCTCACGGACTGTGCTATCAACTGCAATATTTTACCAAGGAAGACCCACGCTGACGTCACAGCCCCGTTTTCTTTCTTTTGGGGGACTTATGTAAAAGGTTTTACTTATTGTTAGCAGTGACTAGCATATACAAACAAGGACACATGTACATATATATCTTTTGTGGGTTTTGTGTTGCCAATAAAAAAATAAATGGATATACACAATGTAGAAAATTACATAATATCATAATCATTCTTTCCTATGAGACAGTCACGCGCAGTTTTCTATGAAAAGGGATTATGAAACGCTTCTTTCCAGTTTATCCGATCGAAGAAAGACTCTACATGGATATATGACTGTAGAATGATTTGCACACACACAGATCAT
>NC_051419.1:14085312-14085476 GCF_015228065.2 Penaeus monodon | reverse complement strand
TTGTTCAGTATAAAATTATCCCCACATACCTTCCTACTTTTTGACTTTTATTTCTTTAAATTTTTTTAGTATTATGACCCATTTTCGTGATTTCAGAGGGGCACTTCTTATGTCATCTGTTGTGCATAGTGTAAGTGGTTGGACTAGTAAGATCATCGTAAGGT
>NC_051419.1:14084745-14084898 GCF_015228065.2 Penaeus monodon | reverse complement strand
CCCGTTGCTGTGGCTCGCATGAATCTAGATAAGATGCAAATAAAAATAGTATACTTTTGTGCCGTTTTCTAAGACATCTTACTCAAAAAATACAATGTTTAAGGGTCCATTGTCGTGAAAGGAAAATTATCATCACTTAAGAAATGCGTTGGA
>NC_051419.1:14084477-14084720 GCF_015228065.2 Penaeus monodon | reverse complement strand
TATTTGCTTTTGTGCACATTGTTTTCTTAATTTTCTTTGTTTTTGTCTTTGCTTGATTTCTTTGCGTATTTTTGTTTTGTTTTTGTTTTACTCTTCTGTCTTTCTCCTCCAATTTAGTTTTTTTTCTTTCCTTTCTTTCTTTTTTATTGTTGTTGCTTAGCAGCGCTGGTTGTTTTCTTGTCCTTTCCCATTTTTTTTTACTTTTTCTTTTCTTCTTCTTCTTCTTCATCTCTCTCTCTCTCT
>NC_051419.1:14083534-14083940 GCF_015228065.2 Penaeus monodon | reverse complement strand
TTTGATCACCCAATTCTATTTCTTTGCTCCCCGGGTCCAGGGCAGCTCCTCGAGTTGCATTCTACCGCTATCATTTTGCATAATAAATAATAAGAATTGAATTCCATGAACTTGTATGAATGAAGCTACAACCTGCGTCTTTTTTATACATATCTGATTAAGAATGAATTATAAAATCTCTGTTTTTGAATACAGGAACATTCGAGGAACAGTTAAATTGCCGGTGACCTGGACAGATATTGGTTGAAATGCGGATACAAGGGTCCTTAGACTTTTGAAATTGATCTTTTTTTCCCCCTTTTTCCCTGCCCAACCTGGTTTTCTGATGTTTAATTTATGGAATTTCATTTTTTCTTATAAAAGGTGGGGGGGGGAGTTTTTTAACGGGGTAAGTGTTTTAAGGATG
>NC_051419.1:14083083-14083162 GCF_015228065.2 Penaeus monodon | reverse complement strand
CAAACGAACACAGACAAAGGCAGTAAAAAAAGAAGGAACCAGGAAACAACAACAACAAACAAACGGAGAAGAATACAAA
>NC_051419.1:14082398-14083056 GCF_015228065.2 Penaeus monodon | reverse complement strand
AAAACTGAAACAAGAGAGCGAGAGATCAGCAAAACGAAAACTTCGCAAAACTTCTTCTTTCGTCTCCCTCACCCTCTCACCCCCTTATCCCTTACACCCTCTCACCCCCTTATCCCTTACACCCTCTCTCCCCGCACCCTTACCCCTCCCTTACCCCCTCACACCCATACCGCCCCCCCCCATCCCCTTACCCACTCACCCCCCCCTCGCCTCTCCCCACCCCCCGCGAAGAAGTTTTGTCTCCTTAATCAGCCTTAATCTAGATGCGCCTCGAGACACTTCTTTTGTCCTGAGAAGTTACATTAGTTCGCGGAAGACTGGAGGGGGGGGGGGGTCCTTTACATGGATGGGGGGGGGGTAGGAGAGAGGTAGGAGGGTAGAGGAAGACTGGGGGGGGGGTCTTTTACATAGAAGGGGGGGGGAGGGTAGGAGGGTAGAGGACGGAGGGGGAGAGAGGGGAGAGAGGGTGTAAGGAGTATATGTGTATGTATATATGTATGGGGATGGGAAAGAGGGGGAGGGGGAGGAAGAAGGGGATAGATAGAGGGGGGGAGAGGGGAAAATAGAGATGATGGGGTAGGGGTAGGGGGAGAGGGAGTGGGGAGACAGGGGTGGGGAAGAGTCAAGTAAAACAATAACATGAATGGAGCAGAGTGGG
>NC_051419.1:14081990-14082209 GCF_015228065.2 Penaeus monodon | reverse complement strand
GCCAAAGGGGAGCATCATCTGCCGCCTGGAAACACGAGAAGCTGCATCTGTGACATCATTTTAGTCAATCTCTGGAAAGCTGAGATGACTGTTACTGTCACACGCTTGGGTTTCTACGAGGATGCTTCTGCTCTGTCTTTGAAGGATATTTGGGCTTTTTTTATCATCTCTTTGTCTCCTTTTCGGTGTGTCTCTGTCTGACTCTGGCCGTTAGTCTCT
>NC_051419.1:14081088-14081227 GCF_015228065.2 Penaeus monodon | reverse complement strand
TTTCTCCGTACTCTTGGCATCGTCTCCCCTCTGCCTCGCCTGGCCATAAGTCACACTGGGTGTTTTAACGCTTGACGAGGCCGAGATAAGCAGGAGACACTTGGGGGAACTTTCACTCAAGCTAGTCAAACAACAGCAA
>NC_051419.1:14080019-14080790 GCF_015228065.2 Penaeus monodon | reverse complement strand
TAGCATACATTCTTGCCTTTATCTTACGTACAAATGATACAGCCATAATTATGTCTATCTTATCACAATTACCTATTTCTTATTCATTTAGCATTGCTGTTCTTATTTTCTTCATCATCTTTCTTTATTTTTTTCTTCTCATATGTCTTTCTCTTAGTTTTTCTTTCACTTCTTTCTTTATAGATTTCCTTTGTGACCTGAGGATTTTTTTTTTATCTATCTATCTATCTTTATCAACAGATAAATATTATTTCTCGATTATATGTCGCGGGAAACCCAACTTCTCTCCCTATCTTCTCGCTCCCTCTCCCTCTCCTCCCCTTTCCCTATCCCTCATTTCATTGTCCTCTCCCTTTTCTCCCTTCTGCTCCCCTCTTCCCCTCTTCTGTCCCTCGCCTTACGCCTCTCCCCGTTCCTCTCACCTCTTCTCTTCTCTTAGCCACTTATTTCCCTCCTCCTCTTCCTCTCTCTCCTCTCTCTCTCCCTCCCTTCCTCCCGCATCCTCGCCTATCTCCTACCTTCCCTCCCTCTTTCCCACACCCTCACCTATCCCCTCCCTCTCCCTCCCTCCTCCCAACCTTTCTCTCTCTCTCCTTCCCTCCTCCTCGTACTTCTCTCCCTCTCCTTCCCTCCCTCCCTCCCACTCCCTCTCCTACCCCCCTCCTCCTCATCTCCCAACAGTCTTATGTAAATAAGAAAGAAGCACAGAATTCTTAAGGCATGTCTGGGAACCCCCAACAACGTGTATAGCTTGTAGCCCTCTGTCTGGCT
>NC_051419.1:14079690-14079925 GCF_015228065.2 Penaeus monodon | reverse complement strand
TCTATGGTAGATACGGATTCTGAGTATACTACGCGGTACGTAGAGGAACATATTTACTTAAGAATGTGGGAAGGACATATTCGCATGCATAGGACGTTCTTAGTTACTGCTTATGCTAAGAAATAGATAAATGGATGATTAGAAAGGTCAATAAAAAACGAAAAGAATGTTTGGATAGACTTGCACACAGATGTAGGTTGACATACATAGTTGCAGGGAAGCAAACAGGCAAAAC
>NC_051419.1:14079451-14079587 GCF_015228065.2 Penaeus monodon | reverse complement strand
ATGAAAGGCGTGTTCTAAGTATACTCTCGGGTATACACACTCTGGACATGCATGCTTACACGCAAAAAAACAACAACAAAATTAGATGAAGAGATAAATAAAAGAAAACCTCATTATACTCTCATACAGACACGCG
>NC_051419.1:14079075-14079420 GCF_015228065.2 Penaeus monodon | reverse complement strand
AGGAATGAACAAAGACAATTACAAACACACTGGCGCAAAGAGGTACACATACATGCCCTGTGTACATATTTGGTGTTGCCCCAAATGGGGTAAGAGTTTATTCATTTTCCTTTACTTTTAATAATGCATAATTTGCATACTTCTTCTTGATAACCCCCTCACCCCATACCCCCAACCATGCCCTCTGAGGTAGGGGGTGGGGTCTTAAAAGAGAGATAATAAAGATAACATTAAAATGAGCAAAAAAGTTGGGTCATGTTAAGAAATACGTGTGTTTGTAACGCTGCTTTTGTTTTTGGAACACTGCTATGTATTTTTCTATTGTGGAAAGGGTGATTTTACATT
>NC_051419.1:14078180-14078409 GCF_015228065.2 Penaeus monodon | reverse complement strand
CTCTATATGATAATGCGAGAGATAAGACAGATCGATAAGCGCAGTCTGTTTCACTGGGGTTGAGCAGCGTTCCAGGACACAAATGCCAAAGTTGGGGTTGAGCGAGGCATGGGGGGGAGGGGGGGGTTGGAGCATGGGGGCATAGGGCATTGGGTGGGTTTGGATAGGTCTGAGGGCACGGGGAGAGGTCGTGTAACTACAACAGGCAAGAAGTGTGGTTCTCTCTATA
>NC_051419.1:14077722-14077813 GCF_015228065.2 Penaeus monodon | reverse complement strand
CTTACGTTTCCTGTACAGACAGATCCGGTGGATGACATCTGTGGAAGAAAAAGAAATATGAATAAAAATAATTGCTCATATTATCTTATGC
>NC_051419.1:14076829-14076938 GCF_015228065.2 Penaeus monodon | reverse complement strand
CATCCCTCTCTTTACTCAACGGGCACCTCCTTCCCGCGTCCAGATTACCTAAAACCCCCATAAAAAGGTTCGGCGAGTCTCCTCTCTACCCGCTACCTCCCTCCAACTT
>NC_051419.1:14076686-14076804 GCF_015228065.2 Penaeus monodon | reverse complement strand
TGCTAGGGTTCACGTCCTTTCCATCTCTCCCTCCCTACTCCACTCCCCCCTACCCCGCCCAGCCACCCCTTTCAATCTCTACAACCCCTTATCACCCTACTATTCTCTTCCGTATAAA
>NC_051419.1:14075242-14075311 GCF_015228065.2 Penaeus monodon | reverse complement strand
AAAAGGTGGGGGGGGGGATGGGCATGGCAAGCAGCCTGAGTTTGAACGCGTTGTGGAAGAAAGGTAGAC
>NC_051419.1:14074877-14074946 GCF_015228065.2 Penaeus monodon | reverse complement strand
CACAAAATAATTCATAAGGATTAGATAATTCCTGAGAAATTATTAAAGATGATATGTGAACGAAAAGAC
>NC_051419.1:14074390-14074805 GCF_015228065.2 Penaeus monodon | reverse complement strand
ATCATCAACAAACTGACATTTTATAATCAAGAAAAGATATTTTCTTTATTAATAAAACTAATGGAAAAATATCGTTACACAAATCGAATCTTTAATAACGAGGTCTCGTCATGAAAACAAATAACCAGTGTTGCCAGACAAGCGAGTTACTACCCCTTAAGCGCTAAACTCGCTACACTCGAGCGGAAAGCGCTTTGATTAATGAAGCTAATGAACGGGCGTTATTTTTATCGACTGTTTCATCAAAATCCATAACAGCTGACTGATGCTAGGATTATCTATCGCCTTCAGTTACCCGTGGATGATTTACGACGCCCATAAAAAGGAAAAAAAATATGTATTCATTACGCGCACGAAGCTAATTCTGACCTTGGTAATTCTGATATGCTTGATAGGTTGGGTGAGGGAGAGAGTG
>NC_051419.1:14073509-14073619 GCF_015228065.2 Penaeus monodon | reverse complement strand
TATTAATAAATCGTTCAAACATTTATCATGTTTGTCCACCTCAAATACGCTCTTCTTTCACTTCATTAAGAGCACATCAAACATAGTATCATAGTATACCGTGGAGGTGA
>NC_051419.1:14072579-14072737 GCF_015228065.2 Penaeus monodon | reverse complement strand
GCGACGATACAAAGTAGACAAGGCGATAATGTCGAATTTCGAGAGAACAGAAGAGGAGATTGACCGAATAAGGAGGAGAGAGGAGCGACGTAAACGAGAGCGGAGTGAAGAGAGAAGAAGAAGGGATGAGAAGGACGACACAATGATTTAGACTTGGA
>NC_051419.1:14071663-14072135 GCF_015228065.2 Penaeus monodon | reverse complement strand
TCGATCCGGCGACGGAGTCACCGAATTAGCCAGGCGGAAAGCTTCTTACTGGACCTCACGCGCTCTTCCCTCTGGCTGTTGTTATTCGGAATTTATCGTACTCGGCATGGGGGGGAGGGGGGGAGAGGGGAGAGGGGGAAAGGGGAGAGAAGGGGATGAGGGGGAGGAGAGGGAGGGAGGGTGGGAGTGGGGGATGGGGGTAGGAGGAGGAGAGGAAGGGAGAATGGGAGATGGGGGGTTGGGGTAGGGTGGATGGGAGTAGGGGGAGGGAGGGGGTGAGGGGGAGGAGAGGAAGGGAGGATGGGAGTAGGGGGAGGGAGGCGGAAGGTGGGGGTAGGGGAGGATGTGAGAATTGGAGGGGTACGGAGGGAAGGGGGCTGGAGAGAGAAGGGAAGGAAGGAGGGAGTGGGCAGAGAGAGGAAGAAAGAAGGGGGGAAAGTAGAGAGAAGGAGAGAGAGAGGGATAGGGGAGG
>NC_051419.1:14070687-14070825 GCF_015228065.2 Penaeus monodon | reverse complement strand
GGCGCATGGAAATGGGCAATGGATCTCAATCAGTTTTCTCCGCCGTAAACCAGCTGGTGTCTGGGTGGTAAGGGGAGGAGGTGGGGGGGGAGATAAGGGAAAGAGGCGAATTACGGTGTATGAGAGGTTGAGAAAGAT
>NC_051419.1:14070158-14070335 GCF_015228065.2 Penaeus monodon | reverse complement strand
GAGGGAGACAGACGACAGAAAAGAAGGCAAGTAGAAGACGAAGGGAGAGATGGACCCGGGAAAAAAACGAAGGGAAGCATAAGGAAGTCCCCCCGCCGCAATGATAGATTTTCACACGCACAGGAGATAGCAAGTGACGGGTCTGGCCTATGTGGATCTTGATCGAGTGGCGATCAT
>NC_051419.1:14068665-14068943 GCF_015228065.2 Penaeus monodon | reverse complement strand
GAACCAAAAGAAGAACAAAGAAGAACAAGAAAAAATCGCTGCCAGTAGTTCACCAAGAGCATTAATCTTGCCTTTAAGTATTCATCAACACAAAGATAAAATTTCCCTCTTATCATCCGCGTATAATCATCATCATTAATGTGCAATTTTCTTTTGTCTCACTATCATTTTCCACATTCATATTCACCGCCTTTTTTTCCTAAGAATACATTATTCACTCTAAATTGCTAACGAATCACAGTCTCCCTCGTTAAATGTCTGTCATCTGCGTGCGAGGT
>NC_051419.1:14068054-14068161 GCF_015228065.2 Penaeus monodon | reverse complement strand
ATAAGAAACTAAAACAATGAAGGAAAGCTTATTGTTATTCTACGTAAGTTCAATGTTTTCATCACTGTTATTTTCGGCAAATATTTTGGTATACTATACTACTATAT
>NC_051419.1:14067336-14067423 GCF_015228065.2 Penaeus monodon | reverse complement strand
AGAGCTTGAAGAGCCCCTGTAATTAATGAGTAATTAACGAATATATTATTGATCATTAAATTTATTTATGATCTTGTGTATCGTGAC
>NC_051419.1:14066010-14066725 GCF_015228065.2 Penaeus monodon | reverse complement strand
TTAGTTCAAACCAGTTCATAATAAAACCAATACTTCCATTTTCTCCAACATTTTAGCTTGTCGAAAATTCAGGCTGCTTTTTCAACAGAGAAAATGTAGCATGATTTATCTACAAAATCAATGAACCATTAGCCATTGGTCAGAGTGAAAGCTAAAAGCAAAGTGAAATCAAGATCAGAATTTTCCCGAAACTGGCGGACATTCCGTGGTATATAAAACTAGTATATAATATTGAAAGCAGAGTAACAAATGGAAAGTAAAATTCTCAAATAAGGAAAGGTCCCAAGATGGCGGCCATCGGCAGGAAGAGACCGCGGGGTTATTCCAATATCACATCGACCCGCGCTCTCTGTAGTTCCGTGTGACTCATGTTTTTTTTTTTCCGAACTACAAAAATTCAAAACTCAATAATTTTATCGCCCAAGAGGAAGGCGTTGCTAGAGTAATTTTGTTGCACATAGTTTGCACGATTAGCAATGCTCGTCGTGACCAGGAGATTTGCAAAATCATGAAGCCAACATTATAATCAACTCCTAATCCTCAAATGCACACGTCCGATTCCCTGAAGACTGACTTTGGTCACGGTGGAGATTTTGCGAAACACTATCTTTTTCGTTCTCCCCCCCCCCCCCCAAGACGTGGTATAGCAAGTAGAACTATTTTTTTTTCCGAAAAGAAGGAAGAGAAAAATGACGGGATAAAACGAAAAGCTTAC
>NC_051419.1:14065144-14065962 GCF_015228065.2 Penaeus monodon | reverse complement strand
CACACATATATCTTAATTTTCCGTAATGGATCTTAAGGAAAAGCCTTATCCCTTAATTAAAGACGGGAGGGAGTGGCGAAGAGACGAGAGAAGGGGGGATTTCCCAAATTCCGGATTCAGCGCTGGGATTCGGACGAGTGAGCCGCTCCAGTCCTATAAGGAAACGCGATGAAAAATTAGAGTAAGGGAGATGGTGTCGACTTGGGTTTCATCCTCCGAGATCACGGGTTGAGACAAGTGGGCGAGGTGTGAAGGAGGGAGAGGTTAAGACAAGAAGAAGAAAATGCAGAGAATAGAGGAAGAGGGAAGTGGAGAAATGAAGAGAGGAAGAGCAAAAGGCGAAGGAGGTAAAGGCGAAGACAACCCAAAATTAAATGTAAATAACAAGCGAATATAAAAATGAGAAACGGAGATAGCGAGAAAAGGGAATTAGGAGTGCGAAGAAGAAATAAACAAAAGCAAAAGAAAATCTGAATAATAAAAAAGAAATGAAGAAATGGAAAAACATCGAAAAGAAAGATAATAAAAAGACAAGATAAACTGAATAAAGAGGAGATAAAAGGAAGAGAATAAAGAAGTAGCAAGAAATGGAAAAAAAAAAAAAATGAAATAGAATAAAATAATAATGATAACAATATAAATTTATAAATAAAGAGGAAAGAAATTTGGAGAATAAGAAAAATAAAGGTAATAATAAAAGAAAAATGATAACGAAAAAGACAGATAAACCCCCCAAAAAAAACAAATAAACAAACATACCAGACAAAAAAAAAGGAACAAATCAAGAAAACTGTAAAAATGTGTCCCCCAAAAAAAGG
>NC_051419.1:14064998-14065099 GCF_015228065.2 Penaeus monodon | reverse complement strand
GAAAATAAATAAATGAAATAAGATTAACAATTAGAATGAAAATAAATAAATTCAATAAAGGTTGATAATAAAAGAAAAGGTGAAAGAAAGGGTGGCATTAA
>NC_051419.1:14064374-14064858 GCF_015228065.2 Penaeus monodon | reverse complement strand
ATAGACACAGGTGAAGAATATAAGGTCAAAGGTCATAAGTCAAAAATTCACTCCTAGCTTGACGTGGGAAAGAGATGACCGAGGAAGAGGAGAGAAACGGAAAAAAAAGATAAACAGAGGGAACAACAGAATAAATGGAAACACAGAAAAAAATAAAGCGAGAAGTGAGAAACAGAAAATTGATAAATAGAGTAAACAAGATAACGAAATAAATAAAGAAAGAAAGAAAAGAGAAACAGGATAATAATAAATGGGAATGAAATAAAAAAAATAACGAAAATTGGAACAAACATAACAGACAATGAACAAAAATAACGAAAAGAAAAGAAAAAATAATCCAAATTGTGAAAATGGGGATAATTACATAATTAGAGAAAGTGTATGGAAATAATGGAACAAAAGAATAAACAATAAAAATAGCAATAATATTAATAATAATAAAAGACAAAATAAAAAGATATGTAATTTAGTAACTATTCTGAGC
>NC_051419.1:14063951-14064018 GCF_015228065.2 Penaeus monodon | reverse complement strand
TTGGAGATGCAAAGAGGGAGAAGAAAAATATATAGAAAGTATTGAAGAGAAACAGACGAAATTCATT
>NC_051419.1:14063276-14063425 GCF_015228065.2 Penaeus monodon | reverse complement strand
TCCATTCATCCTTATTAAACCATAGATTAAATGAACATCTTAAAAACATGAACCCATTACGTGTCATTAACTTTAATTAATTCTAGAGGATAATTAATCACACTTTTGACTGACCTGATTTTGTATGAGGATTGCGTCATTGGGCATCT
>NC_051419.1:14062799-14062885 GCF_015228065.2 Penaeus monodon | reverse complement strand
CAAAGGGAAAAAAAAGTGCGAGAGAAAAGATTATTGAAAAATTAACCGAAATAAAGTGGTGATATTAAGAGTGACAACAACATAAT
>NC_051419.1:14062236-14062312 GCF_015228065.2 Penaeus monodon | reverse complement strand
GGCAAGAATCACCCTGTATAAGGACCTCTTACCCCAAAAAAATGCTTTATACAATATTCAACACTCTTTTATCAGT
>NC_051419.1:14061647-14062005 GCF_015228065.2 Penaeus monodon | reverse complement strand
CATTGTGGGTATGAGTTACGGGGGTATGGGTCAGGAGGGGGAGGGGAGGGGAGGATATGAGGGGGAGAGTGTTGTGGTTTTGTCTTTGTTGTTTTTAAATGTTTTATTTGTTTATTTTTGCTTTGTTTGTCTGTTTTTGTTTGTTTTTCTTTTATTTCGTTTATTGTTTTACCCCATTTATTGTTTATTTGTTTTTATTTTTTTTTATTTTTTGTTTCTTTTTTTTATTTTTTGTTTATATTTTAGTTTAAATATATTTTTTTATCTTGTTTATTATTTATTTTTGATTTTCTTTCTTTTTTTTCCTTTAATTTTTGTTTTTAATTTTGTTAGATATATTTTTTTTAAATATGATACA
>NC_051419.1:14061170-14061388 GCF_015228065.2 Penaeus monodon | reverse complement strand
CAATATAAAAGTAAATAAACATATAAACGACGCAAGAAAAACGTGTATAAAATAAATAGATAAATAAAACACGAGAGAAAAAGAAAGATGAAAGAAGAGAGATAAAATAAGAAGAGGAAACAAAGGCAAAATTATCCGATTTTAGACAGAAAGAAAAATGAAGATAAGATAGAGAATAGATAGCAAATAGAGAAGATACAGAAAAGGAGATAAAGCAT
>NC_051419.1:14060759-14060931 GCF_015228065.2 Penaeus monodon | reverse complement strand
TCATCCTTGTTTTCAACTCTTTCTGGCACCAGTGTCTGAACAAGTGGCCCTTGGCTTAGCGTGGTTTCGGATCCCGCATTTCCCTAGCAGCTATGGAGGACTTACACGATAACCACTTGCATATCAAATCCACTATCTATAACCCCGTTGCCTTATCAGTGGAGCCAAGTTG
>NC_051419.1:14060261-14060369 GCF_015228065.2 Penaeus monodon | reverse complement strand
CCGTTCTTGGTTACATTTTGTTTTCAGTTCGTGTCTGTCAGAGAGACAGCAGACAAGATGTAAGGTGTTTTGATGAAGTGGGCTTGATGTAATGTTAATCTGATATAT
>NC_051419.1:14059491-14059799 GCF_015228065.2 Penaeus monodon | reverse complement strand
CAAACAATACAAGGAAAGTTACTGTTTGTGTTACAGTCACATTCAATAGTACAGTTAACAAATTCTTATAAATATACACCCAGTGCTGCATCCCCCCCTCCCCTCCCCTCCACTCTCTCACACGACAAGAGAGAGGGAGAGAGCAACAAGAAGCAACTGCAGACAAACATGATAACGACATTATCGTAACTGCCAACTGCAACAATGCTAAAAACTAGATCCGTGTCTCTGCGACGCCCAAACAACGAAAGGGATTTAAGAACACCACGCGCACTTAAAAAAAAAATTGTCGCTTTCTCACTTATTTA
>NC_051419.1:14058423-14059201 GCF_015228065.2 Penaeus monodon | reverse complement strand
TTATCCTTATTTCTTATTCTTTCTCCTACACCCTCTCCCTCGTTCCCTCTTACCCCCCTTTCCTCCGTCCCAAACCCTCTCCTTCATCCTACTTTCCCTCCTATCCCCCTCCTTCCTTTCTACACCCTTCCTTCCCCTCCTATCCCCCTCTCCCTACCTCCCCTTTACACCCTCTCCTACCTCCATTTCCCTTATCTCTTTCCTCCTACCCTTCCCTCCTTTTCCCCTCTCCCTCTCTCTCCTCAACACCCTCTCCTTCCCCTCTTCCCTTCCTCCCTCCTACCCTTCCTCTTATCCCATCCCTCCCTCCTTTCCACCACCCCCTCCCCTCCTCCCCTCTCCTCCCCTCCTACCCTTCCCGTACCCCATCACCACAACACCCCATCCCTCCCTCCCCTCCTCCCACCCCCTCCTTACCCCCTTACCCTCCCCTCCTCCCCTCACCCTCCCCCTCCTCCCCTCCTCCCCCTCCTACCCTCCCCTCCTCCCCTCACCCTCCCCTCCTCCCCTTCCCCTTATCCCTTCACCCCAACACCCATTGCTAACAGAACGACACCCCGCAGTGACAAAGGAGACACTTCACAATTATACTATAAGAGACGCTCCCATTTGGTAGTTTGGAGGGACCTAACTAGCAGTGATCTATGCCACGGCCTCGCGGGTGGTAAGATCGTCTGCCTTGTTAAGGTAGCTGGTTCGGGGAGGATTAGGGGGAACTAGCTCGCTGTGGTTATTGCTGTTGGATTCAGTTCAAAGGGGGGGAACAGAAAAAAATGAA
>NC_051419.1:14058004-14058122 GCF_015228065.2 Penaeus monodon | reverse complement strand
ATGATCACTTTTTTAAGGTAAGGGAGGAAGGGATGGATAGAAAGTAGTTTAATGTTTAACAAAACGATCCATTAAATCGTGTGCTTGAAGATCTATGTGCAATTTTAGTAATTAACCC
>NC_051419.1:14057607-14057949 GCF_015228065.2 Penaeus monodon | reverse complement strand
CGGTCTCAAGGTTATCCTGTGAGAAACCCCATCTAGCATGAGATTAGATCAGCTTCTAAGAAACACATGCCAAGTGGCCCAAGACAGATTACACAGCAGGCGTGACATATTATGGCACAGCTGTATTCTTCGGTGTCTCAAGGCATTATCAACGAGCGCCTTTCCTTTTCGCAAAAAAAGAAGAAGGTCGTGTTATATTTTCCCGAACGAGGGAAGTGATGGACGAGAAACGAGGCTGAGAAATTGTTTTATAATGCTGACGAGCGCGCACGACGATGCTCGCCTGGGTCGTCGATTTTATAGGAGTCGTGAATCGGAATTTAATTAGCGTTTCAAATGAGT
>NC_051419.1:14056260-14056649 GCF_015228065.2 Penaeus monodon | reverse complement strand
ACGACGCTCGACCAGAACAGTAAACACACCTTCCGTAGTGATGGATAGGTATATTATATTTGCCCGTGTTATTTTCAGTGCGGTTACGAGGCGGCCGTTCCAAATTAAAACCGGACTTCCTCTAAGTGTCCCCCTATTGATCACAGACTAAGCACGATCGCCAACACCGCGAGACAACCATGACTTATGAGAATTTTCGACAATGCATTTCATTTTTTCGATTTTTTTTTTCGTCGCCCCGAGGAGGTGAAAGATATCCCTCGAAACGTCATGTTTCTGGTTGCTCTTTTTTAGTCTTGTTGATGGGATTCATTTTATCTGTTATTTTATCTTTTTTTTTATACACGTGTTCCCGGGTTATTTGTTAATATGTGTGTGTTTCCCCAATG
>NC_051419.1:14055555-14055847 GCF_015228065.2 Penaeus monodon | reverse complement strand
CTCCTTTTATAAAAACCGCTGTCACTGCTGTCAACAGAAAGTGCGGGATCAGTGCCACGGCGATATCCATAAGGTTTCACTGTCGCTATAACAGTAAAAGCACCCTATCACTGTCACCGTTACTAATGTGACATTTGCGAAAAGGAAAGACAGTGGGGCATGAAGAAAATCGTTGAGAATGAAATGCGTGTCCAATCAGTTAGAAAATTAGATGCTAAGGATATGCACTGTTGAACTTATTCAGATTTAATCGCTGATATGCTAGGATATACCAGAAATACAGGAATAAGAT
>NC_051419.1:14054950-14055209 GCF_015228065.2 Penaeus monodon | reverse complement strand
AAGATTTCCTTCATAACTCGTTTTAAAACCGTTTTCTTCTCTATCTCCCTCGTTTTCTTTAGCCGCCATTAATACCCGAAAGACGAATAAATTTTATCGCTGCTTATATACTCCCCCAAGATGCAAGCAACAAGCATAATCTTCCGAGGCTACCCTGCTGGAGACCAAGAGGCGACCGGCGAACAAGCGGAGGCACAAGCACGGTGGCAGATCGCCCGCCAGACAAACACGCAAGCACAGAGAGAGAGAGGGGGGGGGG
>NC_051419.1:14053461-14054429 GCF_015228065.2 Penaeus monodon | reverse complement strand
TCTTGGAAGGAAGTCTTCCCCTGCAATAAAAGAACCTTTCTTAAACGGCTTTCTGCCTGCTTGCTCGTCTGTGGCCATGCGCTTGGAGGCCCACAAGTCATCTGGCTTAAAGACCTCGGCCACAGGGTCAGCGACAGGACTGGACACTGGTTCCTGACTGGTTAACAGTATCAGATAGCTTGAGCAGGTCTGGTGGAGCGCGTCGACGTCGGGGCAGCGAGATCCAATGGGCAGACGAGCTACGGTGTTACACCTACCCACGGGAACCCCCCTCCCCCCCTCTTGCCTACCCTGCCTGCCTTACCACATGTGCCACCCCCCCCCTCTTGCCTACCCTGCCTACCTTACCACATGTGCCATCCCCCCCCTCCACACCCCTTGTCCACTTGCTTCTCTTGACCCCCCGGCCTACCCTGCTCCCTCCCCCCTCTTCCAGTCCTCTCGTACCCTCTTCTCCCTCCGTCTCCTCCATGCCCCTGTGTCACCTTCTCGTCCACTTGCTTCCCTAGAACTCGTACACATTGCCATCTTCTTCCCTCCTCCCTTCCCTGCCCACTTGCCTTCCTCCTCCCCTAGCTCCCCATCTTACGCTCCCGTCCATTTGTCCCCTCTCCTTCTCCCTCTCCCTACCCCCTCCCCTCCCTCCGAGAGTTGCCAAGGCTACCAAAGGGACACGATTTCGTAGCACGATTAAATAGTCGCCGCTGAAATAGGATCCAATTACTCATTCCGGTATTGGTTTTCTTCTCTCTCTTTTTTCTACTCGTTATCATCTACTTTATCCACAGCTGTTCTTTTTTTTCCCACGTTCTTCCTATTTTTTTTTTAAATTCTGGTTCTTTGTCATAGGATGGTGGGGAGGGGAAATTTTAGTCAAGAATCAAGTTCATATTTCCCTTTTCTTGATATACCCTTTTCCCATAATCCTTCTCGAAATAATTTAATCTTCTTCCACCTTCTCCCTGTCC
>NC_051419.1:14053188-14053412 GCF_015228065.2 Penaeus monodon | reverse complement strand
CTTTCCCACTCCGTCTTATACTACCTCACCCTTACCCAAATTCACTTCCTCTCTCTCATTCTCATTCTATTTCTCCCTATTTCTCTTTCTCTTCCCGATCACTCTCTCTCTCCACCTTTTTCTCTACCCCTCTAATCTAACCATGTCCTATTTCTTGTTCTATTCCTCTTCCATTTTCATCTCCGTCTGCCATATCCTCCCCTAATCTCCTCGTTTTTTACTCT
>NC_051419.1:14052701-14052864 GCF_015228065.2 Penaeus monodon | reverse complement strand
AAGGACGGCAGGACATTAGGAAACAAAACGGCAGGTCCCCGAAAAACACCTTGGGGAACGCCAGCACAGTGAGCCGCTGTTGGTAGTATACATCTACAAGGATATCGCGTGGGAACTTAGCTTTCACCCCCCCATTCCCCTCCTGCCCCGTCCGTGTGGAGTC
>NC_051419.1:14052383-14052456 GCF_015228065.2 Penaeus monodon | reverse complement strand
AAGAGAGGTATTTATTTATGGGATGGAGAAATAAGGGAGAAAAATGAAGAGAAGAAAGAGATGTAAAGGAAGG
>NC_051419.1:14052145-14052364 GCF_015228065.2 Penaeus monodon | reverse complement strand
CTGGATGGAAATGAGAGGAGAAATGATAAGAGGGATAAAGAGGGAGAGGAGAAAGAGGAAAGAAAGGCCGGCCTGCACACTGCGTCATTCCTCGAGACCTGTGATTGCGTAATTGCATAAGCAGGCGGTGAGGTTTTTGGTCGACCCATTTGGGATGAAAAGTTGGGTATCTCCTTCCTTTATCTCTCTGACTACATATGGATTTGTTTGCTAGTTTAG
>NC_051419.1:14051509-14051836 GCF_015228065.2 Penaeus monodon | reverse complement strand
CAAGTACATATCTCCAAAGGTCATTTTGATGCAACAAGAAGCAAAGAACACCAACACAGCCTCAACGAAATCATCCTCCCGAAGAAAACAAAGATAGACGCCAGATAGAAGCAAGAATGCAAAAATCCTTCGCGCCCACGGAGAGGCAAAACGAGATGGCGAAACCTCCCCTCTGCCTTGGGAGGATCGAGCGAGCCAAAGGGAGTGTGTGGGAAAGCTGTGGGCGATGAAGGGCGGTCGGAAAGCAGAGGAATGCGTTTGGGGAATGAGGGAGAGCTTTGAAGGGATGGGCGGGAGTGTGCGGGTAATAGGACCTTGGGACAAGAA
>NC_051419.1:14050203-14051346 GCF_015228065.2 Penaeus monodon | reverse complement strand
AACAACAGAGAGGAGATCAAGCAGACAGAAAAACAGAGAGAAAGAGAAAGAGAGAAACATGAAAAACAACACCAACAAAAAAAACAAGAATCCAACCCCCCAAAAAAGTCAAATAAATAAATAACTAAAATAGGAAAAAAAGGAAGAGAGAGAAAAAATATAGAAATCCCCTCCTCAAAATACAAACTTAAGCCAGACCAGCACTAGAAGAGCCAATCAGCTGAGGTCACTGATGATATCTTAGGTCATAAAAATCAGTATCATTTTAGAAGGATATAGACCAAAGTGATGAGAAAGGGGGAGGAAGGGAGGGGAAGAGAAGGGGGAAAGGGAGGAGAAGGAAGGGAGAGACAGAAGTAAGGGGGAAGAAGGAAGGGAAAGGGAGAGGAAGGAAGGAGAGGAGAAAGGGGAGGAAGGGAGGGGAAGAGAAGGGGGAGGAAGGAAGGAGAAGGAGGGGGAGGAAGGGAGGGAGAGAAAGAAGTAGGAGGAAAGAAGGAAGGGAAAGGGGGAGGAAGGGAGGGGAAAGAAAGGTAGGAAAGGAAAAAGGAGGAGGGGGGTAGTGAGAACGGCAGAGGGAGAGAGAGAGGTAAGAGGCAGGAAAAAGAGAAACGAGGATTAAAGAGGGAAAAGGCAAAGGAGAGAGGGAGAAGGAAGAGAAAAGGAGAAAGATAAGAAATGAAGAAAAGTGGGAGAGAATAGAGAAGAAAGAGAAGGGAAGAGATATAGCGTAGAGGGGAAAAGGAGAAGGAGGGATAAAACAGAGGAACCAGAACAAGTAGGAAGAGATAGAAAGGAAAGAAGAAGGCACAAGACGATGAAAATAGAGGAAGGGAAAAGGGATGATAAAAAGAAGAGGAGAAAGATAGAATGCAGGAGATAAAATAAGGAGAAATAAAGAAAGTAGTGAAAAGGAAGAGAGAAAAAAAACGAAAATAGGGAAGTAAAACATAGAAAAGGAGAAAAGAAGGGAGGAGGATAAGATACGAAAAAGGGAAGAAAAAGGGAGGAGAGAGAAGAGGAAGAAAGAATAATTCGAAATAATGCAGAGAACAGGAAGAGAACAGAAGAACGAAACTGCAAGAGAGTAGAAAATAGAAGAGAGATAAAATTTAGGATAAGAGAAGGTAGGTGGGGAAGGGGGGG
>NC_051419.1:14049789-14050091 GCF_015228065.2 Penaeus monodon | reverse complement strand
TAGCAGCCCAAATTTCTTTCCCACGTGATAAAAATCTGTCCAAACCCCGGGTTCCTTTTTCTGCCGTAGAGGAAATGGTGTTGCTTCCCACTCGGCCAGAACTGGATTCCCTTTGTATGTTTCTCAAAGGTTACTAGTATTTTAGAGATAGGATTCAGTTGCGTACACAAAGGCTTGCAGGTGAGAACTCTTTGTGTATGTGGTTTTGTGTGTGTGTAGTTTATGTTAAAGCGTTTTTTTTTCTCTCTCACTCGCTCTCTCAAGGAAGTACATGCGAACGAGATATGCAAGTAGCATTGAAG
>NC_051419.1:14049192-14049449 GCF_015228065.2 Penaeus monodon | reverse complement strand
GAAACTAGATCAGCCTTAACTTTTTGAGCTACATACACGTAAATCGAGCAAATTCCCGCAACAGTTGCTGAACTGGTAAGAGCAAGGAATTGACATAATATATTATGCTCGTCAAGAGAGACAAATTGAGGGTACATTTTTTCTTTTCTTTTTTCCACGTTTTTAATGGGGAACTTAAAAATATAAACGGTGATTTTACATTGGTTGTTCTCGCTAAATGCTCCTTTTGCGGTCGTTAAACTCTCTGTAAGTTTGTG
>NC_051419.1:14048800-14049121 GCF_015228065.2 Penaeus monodon | reverse complement strand
CTAAGTGGAGTTTCGATGCCTATTTTTTTTCACATATTCATTTTTTTGTTTGTATGATTGATTAATTAATGTATCTATTTTCATTTTGGCATTCTTCCTTTTGCTTAGAATCGGCTGATAAGAACAAAATAATAAAACATTTAAACAAGAAATACATGAGAACAAATGGTCCTTAATTTCGTATTTTTATATAAGTGTTTCGTATTTTATATATATATTTCGTATTTTCGTGCTGTGTCTCGAAATAAATAAAATTGGACTTATTCAGCTCAAGGAAAATCGTTTTTATGATCAGAAGATCGATGTCTGTCGATTCCTTTC
>NC_051419.1:14048365-14048693 GCF_015228065.2 Penaeus monodon | reverse complement strand
CCAGCAAGCAAATAAATTATTTAATAAAATAGCATTCGTTATTATAGCAATTATAACACACGGCCACACCCATTTAAGCAAAAGCCAATAACGAAGCGAATACCATCTGGCCAACGCTACAGAAATACTCCTGCTCTTTATTCAGATGGCTCGCGTTCTACCATCTGTCGGAAGGGGCTACTGAGCAAGAAAAGGGTCCAAGTAGCCTCGGGGACTACTGCACGTGAGGTCCAGCAGTTAGCTACCACTCAGGGGCCCTAATTACTTACTGGGAGCCCTAATTTCGAGATCGTTAATAGCTGGTGAGTGGGTGTTAGAACAACCAGCC
>NC_051419.1:14048239-14048318 GCF_015228065.2 Penaeus monodon | reverse complement strand
AAATTTTATGGGAGACGTTTCAAGAGCCCTGCTTCTGCCGGGCTTTGGGTTTCATGATTTATGTTGAACGTACTTAAAC
>NC_051419.1:14047213-14047311 GCF_015228065.2 Penaeus monodon | reverse complement strand
AAACACAGAACGTATCTGACTTGCCTTCCATAATCTTCTTCCCTTATACAAAGAGCTACTTGATACCCTCCTTGGCCCGGACGCTTTCCCCCTGCCAG
>NC_051419.1:14046930-14047162 GCF_015228065.2 Penaeus monodon | reverse complement strand
GTTTTGAGTCCCATCCTCCTTAGTGTCTTAAGTCTCCCGTTTTATCAGTGTCTTAAGATCGGGATTATGTCGTTAGTCTCGCCTTGTTACCACAATAGACAGGTCGAAGCTGGTCCCTGGCAAAAACCACACGGCTCACCCTGCTCCCCACCCTCCCTTCCCTACCCTATTACCCCCTCCTACTTCCCCTTCTCCTCCCTCCCTCCTATCCCTTGCGAGACCTGACGCTGAG
>NC_051419.1:14046545-14046798 GCF_015228065.2 Penaeus monodon | reverse complement strand
GTAACGTGACCTGATGACGCGACCAGGTGATCAGGTCTTGAGGACTCGACCTGCTCTTACCTGACCTCGCTTGGCTCATGGTCGCCGGTGCCAGGTCATGGGATCGGAGGATGGGTCTTAGAGGTCTTTCGTAAGAGTCCTTGAAAGGAAGGAGAGGGGGAGGGAGGTGGAAGGGTGGGGGGAGTGTGTGGCTGTTTGAGTGCCCCCTTTTTTAATTTGTTGGGCTGAGGGGAGTTCTATTTTTTTTCGAAGA
>NC_051419.1:14044820-14046404 GCF_015228065.2 Penaeus monodon | reverse complement strand
CCTCCATCCCTCAATCGCTCCATCCTTCCCTCCCCCACCCTCTCTTTCTTCCTCCCCATCCCTTTTTCTCTCCATCCCTCTTTCTCTCTCTTCCTCTCCTCCCCTCTTTCCCTCCCTTCCCTCATTCCCTTTTATTTATTGAGATAATTCATGACACCAGCGGCCCTCTCTCATGACTTCAATTTGCCTCATGACCAAACGTGGAGGACAAGATCGCGAAGTAAACATTTTTTTTCTGAACTTTTGTTTGTCAGATGATATCACAAAAGCAGGAGGAGGTGAGGATGAAGGAGAAAGGGGGAAAAAATAGGAAGTAAAAGAAAGGAAAAATGAACAAAAATGGAAGGAATTGTAGGAGGTGAAGAAGGAGAGAAGTTTAATAAAAGAAAGGGAAAATAAAAGAAAGAAGAAGGGAATTGTAGGAAGAGGTGATGAAGGAGAAAGGAAAAAAAAATAAAATAGGAAATAAAAGAAAGGAGAAACGAACGAAAAAAGAAAGAATTGTAGGAGGAGGCGAAGAAGAAAAAAAGGTAATATAAGAGAAAAAAATGTAGGAAGAAGTGAAGAAAAAAATAAATAAAAAGAGAAATGAGAGAAAAATAATTGCAGAAGGAAATGAAACAAAATTAAATAAATAAAATAAAAGACGGAAAAGAGAAAAAAGAACGTATTGTGATAAAAAGGAGGCTTTATTTGTACTTTCTGAGAAGATCCTCTTTACCTCTCCTTCGAAATCAAACTTTTTTAAATATCGGTACTGTTTAATTCGAAATATCTTTTCCTTCTGAACCAAACATTCTAAGATATTATTTTAAGAATATTAGCTCCTAAGCCAAATATTTCAAGTTAAGATAGAAAAAGTGAATTATGTCTAAATATTACACCTTTTGAGTATTGTCTCATGCTACATATAATTTCTTCTAACTAAACATTTCAAGATATTATCTTAAGAATATTAGCTCTTAAGCCAAATATTTCAACAATATCTAAATGTTTTAGCTTTTGTGTATTTCTGGTTCTACATATAATTTCCTTTGAACTAAATATTGAACTATATTATCTTAAGAATATTACCCCCCTAAGACATATTTCAAGTTAAGATCAAGAAAGTTATCTATATCTAAATATTATCTCTTTCTGTATAGTCTTATTCTTAGCAATATTTCCTTCTAATTTAAATATTTCTAGATGTCATATGTAGAACATTATTTCCTAAACTAGATATTTCAAGTTTAAAATCGAGAAAGCAATATACATCATCCAAATATTACCTCCTTTTGAACCAAATATTCCAAAATATTATGACAAATATATAAACTCATACCATACGTCAAATGTCCAAGATTCAACAGATATTAGAGATACAGATGAAAGGTATCATTTTCTAAATATTAAGGAACAACATAGTAAATATATATATTCACGAAGTATCTCCTTATATAGCAAATAGTCCGTTACATAAAAAGAAAAAAAATATATAAGAAAGATTATCTCCTTATAAACCTAATACTTCAACTTATTCTCGAAACCTTGCGTCATCATCCTATATAAGAATGAGGAAGAAGGGAGAGAAAAATAAAAACT
>NC_051419.1:14044524-14044672 GCF_015228065.2 Penaeus monodon | reverse complement strand
AAAAGAGTAAGCGAGAGAGGAAGCTAAAAAGCGAGAGAGAGAAAGCTCTTTTCAAGAAAGTAGATTAAGAGAAAGAGGAAGAGAGAGAAAGAGAAAAAAAACTCTTATTTACACTTTCCCTTTACTTCCTTCTTCGAAACCAAACCAA
>NC_051419.1:14044246-14044497 GCF_015228065.2 Penaeus monodon | reverse complement strand
AAAAAAAAAAAAAAAATCCTCAATTTACAGCAACCCGACAGAGATTTCTCACGTGGAAATGTTGCATTGCCTCTTGATGAATCGCATCCCTGTTGATGGACATTGCAAGAGATGCTGCCTGAGGTGATGGTTATGCAGAGGGATGTCTCATTTCCCTTTCAGATGAGGAGAAAAGGAGGGACTCGTCATTCCTACAAGGATTTGGTAGGAGGGCTGTGGGGCTCGGTCTCAGGGTGTCGGCAATGTAGAAT
>NC_051419.1:14043359-14043796 GCF_015228065.2 Penaeus monodon | reverse complement strand
TTTTTCTCTCTCTCTTTTTTGTCTGAAGGTAAGTATCCTTATAAAAGGTAAGTATCCTTATGCGTCTATTTTATTTTACGTTTACATTTCTATTAATTATCATTACGATCTTCTGGGGGGGGGGTGTCATTTTATCCAGTCATTTATCCATTTATCTATCTATTCGATAGACTCACTGATCACGAAACAAGAAAGATAGAGAGGGAATACTTGTAGAATTGACGGTCAGTGGAATATCAGGTCGATTTTTTTTATTCTTTTATAAAATTGATTAATTTATGATCTGTGAGGAATTACGTAAATAGTGGAAATGTTTTGCGAAAGAGAGGATGAAGAGAAAGAGAAGGATAGATGGGATAAATGATGGAGGTAGGATCTGTTTATAATGATGTCATGAGGGAAAAGGAGATGGTATTATAAATTATAGAGATAAATAA
>NC_051419.1:14042944-14043269 GCF_015228065.2 Penaeus monodon | reverse complement strand
AACCCGGAATAGATAAATTTAGATAATAATTAAACAACGATTATTTTTTAAAAAGTATAAAAATACAAACAATCACAAAACACAGTAAAAGAAGGTACACAGGACGAGAACGAATGAGAAGAAGGAAGATCATGAGAGAAAATATAAAAGAAAATGAAATGAAGAAAGAGGATGACTTGTAGAAATCGAAGAATGAAGAAATAAGGAAGTGATATGAGAGAAAAAAGATGGATATCTGTTGACTTTGAAACTAGTCTGGCCTTTCCTTTGAGGACTTGTGGTGTGGCCATCTGATATTTGTGAACAATGAACAGTTATGCCTTTA
>NC_051419.1:14041928-14042017 GCF_015228065.2 Penaeus monodon | reverse complement strand
ATCCCTCGTTGGCAACCTCATAGAAAACAGGAAGAGGACAAAGCCAAGTGTTTAAAGAGAAAGCCGTTCTTACGAGACAATAAAGGTTT
>NC_051419.1:14041512-14041710 GCF_015228065.2 Penaeus monodon | reverse complement strand
CTACGCGTGCGAACAAAAAAACAAAAGACTAACACGTGTTTCTCTCTCCCGCCGGTAGAGGGCGAGCGATGAAGGGGGACTTGGGAGCCGTCATCGCAGAGGCCTTGGCTTTTGTTTTCCTGTTCATTTTTATTCCTCGCTTTTATTGGCTCGGATGAACGGGAATCGTCCGCGTGTGGGTCGGTCGGTCGTCGTAAA
>NC_051419.1:14041032-14041138 GCF_015228065.2 Penaeus monodon | reverse complement strand
AAACCAGCCTCGGGAGTCAATTTGGCCCAGTTTGTCGGTCTGTCGGGCGAGTGGGCTTCGGTGGCGCCGCCTTTTCATCGTTGGGGTGTTGGGTGTTCTGTCTCTC
>NC_051419.1:14040380-14040491 GCF_015228065.2 Penaeus monodon | reverse complement strand
AAGATCACGTAATTCATATACTTTTTACGATCGCAACGCTTAAACGTAGTTGTAAGAAAAAAAAAAATACGTGTTATGATTGATTCAAAATATTTCCTTTCCAAAAAAGAT
>NC_051419.1:14039607-14039966 GCF_015228065.2 Penaeus monodon | reverse complement strand
TCTCCGACGGGAACCCAACCACACATAAATGTTCTCGTAAACTGCGAGGCTTCAACCACGAGGCCACTTTATAGTTCTTTCGTAGGCTTACTGCGATATCTTTCACGCGATTAATATTCGTGTTTTTTTTTTTTTACTTTTTTTTTTTGCTTCTTCTTTTTCTTTTTTCTTTTTTTTTTTTTGTTTTGCCTTTTTTTGTGCTTATTTTGCTTATTTTCTTCTTGTTTTGCTTTTTTTTTTGCTTTTTCTTTTGATTTTTTAAAAAATTCTTTTCGTTTTTTCTTATCTTTTTTCTTCTTTTTTTCTTTTTGCTTTTCATTACTATTATTTTCTTTTCTTCTTCTTCTTCTTCTTCTTCT
>NC_051419.1:14039252-14039440 GCF_015228065.2 Penaeus monodon | reverse complement strand
CATCATCATAATTTTATTATTCTCTTAGATCGGAATCCTTTGATAAATCACACAATTTTATTATCATTATTGTTGTTATCATTATTAGTGCTCAGTAGAAATGAGATATTTCGACATTGCCTCGTATTTATTATGACCTATACTGCGTATTCCGAAGGGAATACAAAGGCATAGCTGAATTGACACGT
>NC_051419.1:14038680-14038837 GCF_015228065.2 Penaeus monodon | reverse complement strand
TTCATGGCAAGTCTGTTTGCAACAGCCAGAACAAGATTTCATTTTGTCTTGTCGAAGGTCAGCGTATCATCAGCTGATCGAAGTTAGCAATATTAGTACGACCAACAGCGATGTATAAAAATATATTAAAGAAAATGAAAAGCGTAGGATGATATAG
>NC_051419.1:14037945-14038498 GCF_015228065.2 Penaeus monodon | reverse complement strand
CACTCACTGATTATCTGGCGTGATCTCCGACTTCGAGCAAGCAACCCGAAACGTTTTATGCGAAAGGCGGCACAAAGCTTGACTTCAAATTGCTTTAAATCACCCCCACGTAATGGTTTATATGACATCTTATACGCCGATGTGTTGGATAGACGCGATGTATGTTGTAAACGAAGTACTAATGTACTCAAAGCACAGTTCAGGGTTCAGTACATTTGTAACTTAGTACATGCTTGGGGTTACTCTCCAAACTATGCTATAAATTTGGTGTTCTTGATTAGTGGTAATGTTATTTTGATGTATTATAATGATATGCAGGAGAGATTGGTTAAATGAAGTGGCGTTTTATTTAGTATCTTTTACGCTTCAGATGAAGAAGCAATAAAAGATGGCTTTAATTGAACTTGTCTATTGGAACTGCCGGCGTATCTAGCATTGCTATAATCGGGATATTTGCATGATTTGGCGGATTTTCGAGGTCTTGCAAGTGCCTAACTCGCGTATAAATCATTGTATATATACTTTTAATGTTCATATCACGTATAAATTCTCC
>NC_051419.1:14037650-14037834 GCF_015228065.2 Penaeus monodon | reverse complement strand
CACAAATAAATTCTCTCTTTTTCTCTCTCTTATCGTAACACTGTCGTTCCTCCCTTTCATTCTATAAATAGATCCTAGATCTACAAAGAACAGAAAGATTCTCAGAAGCCAAACTGAAAAAAACCAACAGGAAATTTTCTAAACGGAATCAAGAATGTAAAAGATGTTGAACACTAAAACCAAC
>NC_051419.1:14037254-14037625 GCF_015228065.2 Penaeus monodon | reverse complement strand
GTGAAAAAAAAATATATTCAAGGAAGGATATGATTGTACTATTTTTTTCTCCTTTTTTCTCTCTCTCTTTTTTCTGTATTCCCTTTAGCTGAGACGCCATGTTACGTGGGATTATCCTGTTTGATGCCTCCTTTATGACTATACACTCGCACACACGGCAGCAGAAGTTTTAAAGATCTCAGGGTCATAAACGGGCGCCACAATGTACCCCGATTCTACCAACGGCGGCGGACGCGACAGCGGGGGAAATAACAGGGGCCATTTCAACCGCTGGTGACGCGCACCGGGGAGCTGTTGTAGTAAGGAAACAGGGGTGAAGTCCCCTTCCTTTGGTTTCGTTTTGTGCGCGTCTCTCGTGGTGTGCGTTCGAT
>NC_051419.1:14036114-14036449 GCF_015228065.2 Penaeus monodon | reverse complement strand
CCCCCACGATGCACAATCTGGGCAATAAAGCCGCGGCCAGAGCGGTCCCCGCAACACACCCGCAGTGCAAGAAGCGCGCCCAAACTCAAGCTGTATTGTCATCTAACGCCAACTGGCTATAGATTTATCTCGACATAAATGTCTCTCTTACGCGCTGGCCATTCACGCTGGGGCTTTTGTTGAGCTCATTAACCTGTTCTTAATGGCCCGCTGTACAAATATTTATACCCATCATCTCTTTGGTGTATGCGTGATCCCTTTAAAGCATTCGGAGTTAGCACGGGGAGGAGAGTTGCATTTGCATCTGAATTAATGATGAGGGCGATCGTGTGCTG
>NC_051419.1:14034848-14035528 GCF_015228065.2 Penaeus monodon | reverse complement strand
AAAAATGAGAGAAGAGAGAAAAAAGAGAAGAAAAGAAAGAACAGAACAATCAATCAGAAGGACAAAAAAAAAGAAAGAGAAACAGAAGAAACAGAAAAAGAAAAGAAACAGAAGAAGAAGAAAAAAGAAAAAAAGAAAAATAACCAAAAGAGACTAGAACCGAAGAAAAAAAAGGTTCAGGAGAGAGGAATACCACGAGATCTCAGAGAGCACAGCATCCACGTGAGTTTCTAGCCTCCCTCTCTGCGATTTATCAGCGAGAGTGAGACCCCAGGAGGCCACTAATAAAAGCAAGAGCTGAGCCGAGACAGCACACAAGAAGCTGAGATTGAAATCAGTCTCTTTATACAAGGATCGTGAGTATACTTCAAGAGAGAGAGGATAGATGATGCGTGAAGTAAAAAAAAAAAAAAAGAGGGAATGGAGGGTATAAGGTTTAAGGTATAAAGTATAAGGGGGGGGAGAGGGAGGGAGATTGGTGATTTTACGCCTCAGGATTTTTTTTTTAGGGAGAAAAGGGGAGAAAAAGTAGAAAGAAGTAAGAGGTAGATGATTTGGGGAGGGGGGGGTGTTAGGTACGTATGTGTCATGGCGTTTGAATCTGACGTTTATATTTATTATATTGCTTTATCTCTTATAAGAAAAGTCAATAAGAGAAAGAATAAGGAAAAATAGAGGGA
>NC_051419.1:14034328-14034579 GCF_015228065.2 Penaeus monodon | reverse complement strand
AGAATAGGGCAAAACTCCCGGATGACGTCCCGGTTTTAAGACTCACCCTTCTCTCCCCTCCTCCCCTCCTCCCCACCCTTCCCCCTCCTCTTCCCCCTCCCCTTCACCCTTCCCCTTCCTCTTCCCCCTCCCCTCCACCCTTCCCCCTCCTCCCCCAATCCCCAATCTTGATAAGGGAGACGCTCCTCGCCCAATCATACTTACATTCATACTCAGGATTATGATGGTTGGTCTTTCCTCGGATTGCGTGG
>NC_051419.1:14033240-14033828 GCF_015228065.2 Penaeus monodon | reverse complement strand
AAAACCTAATACACAAAATATAAAAAGAATAAGTTAAAGGAAAAAGGGGGCGAGACCTGTTCAAAAAAAGAACAAAAAAAAACGAAATTGTTCACCAACATTATTCAAATTCAAATGTTTATTTTGAGCTGGAATTTTGTGATTATTTTTATGTCTTCATTCATTCGTTTATTTGTTAATCTATTTGTTTTATTAGTTTATTTTGTTTTACTTATGTTTTTTCGTTATTTTGTTCTTTTTATACGATGTTGATTATTCTAACATTACTATTATTTTTAAAGATATATTGTTTTTTAAAAAAATTTAAATTTTATATTTTTTTTAAATTTTTAAATAATTTTTTTATTTATTTTATTAAAAATTTTATTTTATTATCTTTTATTTTATTATTTTATTTTTTAAATTTTATTTTTTTAAAAAAAGGGTTTAATTTATTATTTTTTTGAATTATTTATTTTAAAATTTTATTATCCAAAAAATTTTAAAAATTAAAAATTTATTTTTTAAAAAAAAAATTTTTTTAAAAAATTAAAAATTTTATTAATTTAAATTCATACCCCAAAAACCTTTTTTTTAAAAATTTATTTT
>NC_051419.1:14033005-14033155 GCF_015228065.2 Penaeus monodon | reverse complement strand
GGGGGAAATTTTGCAAAGGGGAAAAGGGGAAAAAAGGGGAAAAAAAAGGAGAAAAGAAAAAAAGGGGGAAAAGGAAGGAAAAAGGGGGGGAAAAAAATTAAAGGGGGGGAATGGCAAAGGGGGGAAGGGAGGGGGGGGGGGTTTCTTAAA
>NC_051419.1:14032471-14032650 GCF_015228065.2 Penaeus monodon | reverse complement strand
TGAAAGTAAAGAGGAGAGGCAAGAGAAAAAAAGGTCCGGAGATTTAAAAAAGGGAAAAAAAAGAGAAATCGGGGGTTTTGAGGGGAAAAGGGGATAAAGGAGAGGTGGGAAGATGAAGAGAGAAAAAAAAGCGGAGAGAAGGGTAAGGAGGAAGAGAGGCAGAGGAGGGATGGGACGTA
>NC_051419.1:14032207-14032313 GCF_015228065.2 Penaeus monodon | reverse complement strand
GCGGCTAGAGTACTTTATAGCGTGATATTTTGACTGGAACATCTCTCTAGCCAGCTTCTTTGCTTTTCTTGATCTGCGTTTTTTTCCTTCCTTCGTTATCTGTGGG
>NC_051419.1:14031618-14031856 GCF_015228065.2 Penaeus monodon | reverse complement strand
ATAATATTTTTATTATATAAAAAAATTTTTTAAAATTTTTTTTTTTTATGTTTTAAAAATTTAAAATTATTTCCTATAACAAAATTCTTATTTTCATTTCGTCCAAGGGAAAAATTTTCACAAACCGGTTTTCCAATTTAAAAAACCCAAAAAAACGGGACCCGTCCTTTAAAAAGGGGTTCAATATAAAAGCCTAACCCAGCTGGAGTCAGCCCCCGGTTGGTGTTGCTAGTTTGGA
>NC_051419.1:14031268-14031388 GCF_015228065.2 Penaeus monodon | reverse complement strand
AAACCGGTCGACGCCTGGCCGATCCTCAAGACGTCTTCAAGGAGCGACTTCTTGCAGCCTATCATCTTGAGTGTAGTCGTATGTTAATGAGAAGACAGCGGCCTTTTCCTCCGGTTGTTC
>NC_051419.1:14030465-14030865 GCF_015228065.2 Penaeus monodon | reverse complement strand
GAAGTGAATATACGAAAAAGAATATAGGAAAAAAAAAACACACACACAAAAAAAGAAAACAGCAATAAACAAACCCAAAATATAAACACAAATAAACAAAACAAGATATAACTCGAAAAAAAAGGAAACGAAAGAAAAAGAAAGATAAACACAAATCTCTTCACAGCTTTTCAAAACAAATCCTTCGCACAGCACACAAGATAATGTACATACGCCAGTGTCTTACAAACAGCCTCCTTCTGCCTCCTTGAAGACGAGGGTCGGCCCGTGGAAGCTGTCTTGAGACATCGTGAGATTTTTTTTGCTTTTTTTTTGGAATTTCGTAACATCTTTTTCGTTCTCTGTTTGTGATTTTTTTTTTTAGAATTTTCGTAACACCTTTTTTCGTTATCTGTTTGTG
>NC_051419.1:14030275-14030422 GCF_015228065.2 Penaeus monodon | reverse complement strand
TAGAATTTCGTACCATCTTTTTCTTTTTCTGTTTGTGATTTTTTTTTTCTTTTTTTTTTAATTCGTAAAATCTTTTTCGTTTTATTTTTTTTTAACACCTTTTTTCGTTTTTTGTTTGTGATTTAAAAGACAAAATCTTAAAACATC
>NC_051419.1:14030126-14030215 GCF_015228065.2 Penaeus monodon | reverse complement strand
GGGGGGGGGGGGGTGTTATGATTTTTTTCTTAGCACTTGCGACACTTAGATACAGTTCAGGATTTAATAAGTGTGGATTGTGAGAAGAA
>NC_051419.1:14029769-14029987 GCF_015228065.2 Penaeus monodon | reverse complement strand
ATGGAAATGATGCTACTAATACCATATATATTCACGCATTTATAATGACGATCATAATAAGGGTGATATCAACATCAAATAAACGACCAGTACCATCACACACATCCGTGAGAGTCAAAGTGAAAGACAAAATGTTCCCTGAATCAGCACAGGAGAGCTTTGGCGCGAGGGAGTTAGAGCTTGACTGAAGAGACACCCTTTAGCTAGCTATTGTCCAG
>NC_051419.1:14027910-14029197 GCF_015228065.2 Penaeus monodon | reverse complement strand
TTGAATAATCTCCGCTCATGACGGCTTTATCTCGGCTGCGATCTGCCTGCTGAGTGGGGAACGACAGGAGAGGAACAGGCGGGGGGGAGGGTTGCTATAGAGGAAGGGAGGAGGTGGGTGAGGGAGGGAGGAGGAGGGGTGAGGGAGGAGATAGGGGTGGGAGTAAAGGAGGAGGGGGTGAGGGAGGGAGGAGGGGGGTGAGGGAGATAGGGGTGGGAGTAAAGGAGGAGGGGGGTGAGGGAGGGAGGAGGAGGAGAAGAGGAAGAGGGGGGTGATGGAGGGAGGGGGATGGGTGAGGGAGATAGGGTAGGGAGTAAGGGGAGGAGAGGTGATGTGAGGGAGGGAAGAGGATGGTGAGGGAGATAGGTTTGGGAGAAGAGGAAGAGAGGAATAGGGGAAGGAGAAAGAGGATAGAGAAGAGAAGAGGGAGAATAGATAAGGGAGATAAAATGAGAGTAGGGGAGAGGGAGACAAGGGAAGGAAGAGGATGGGTCAGGGAGATAAGGGGGAAGGGAAGGGAAAGGAAAGAAGGAGTGAGAGAAGAGGAGGAGGAGATAAGAAGGGAGGAGGAGGAGAAGAGAGGATAGAGGAGGAGATAAGGAACGAAGGAGGGGAATAAGGAAAGGAGGGGGAGATAAGGAAGAAGAGAGAGGAGGAGAAAAAAGGATGGAAGAGGGGAAAAAAGAAACGAGGAGGGAGCAGGGGAAGGAGAAGGAGGAAGAGAGAGAGAGGGAAAAGAGGAGGTGATTGAGGGGGAGGGAGAGAAAGGGTGAAAGAAGAAGCAGGCGGGGGGGGGGAGGTCAAAGGTCAGAGATGGCAGTTGGATATTTTGATCTGATGGGAAGCTGAATAGATGGCTGAAGGGGGGGGAGGGGAGTAAAGAGGGAGAGAGGAAGAGAGAGACGGATTAAGTGGAGGGGAAAGTGAGAAAAGGAGAAAAAGTAAATGAAAAACAGAGAGATAGATAGTAGAAGATAGAGAAGAGAGAGAGAAGGGGAGAGAGAAAGAGAGGAGAGAGAGGAAGGGGAGGAGAGAGGAGAGGAGAGAGAAAAAGAGGAGGAGAGAGAGAGAGGGGCGAGAGAAAGAGAGAGGGGAAGGGGAGGAGAGAAAGAGAGGAGAGAGGGGAAAAAGAAAGGGGAAAAAAAAAAAGAGGAAGAAGAAGGAAAAGGCGAAAAAAAAAGAAGAAAGGAAAAGAAAAGAAAAAGAGGGGAGGGATAAAAAAAAAAGGATATATAATAAAAGAAAAATGATTATTAGAAAAAATAAAGGGTAAAAATAAAAATTTAA
>NC_051419.1:14027278-14027757 GCF_015228065.2 Penaeus monodon | reverse complement strand
CTTTTGCATCCGTGTTATATTCCCAGATTATCCCTCTTTCACTTACCCTTCGTGACATTATCACTTCATGTCACCTCCCCCCCCCCCTCCACGCCATGTGACACCCCACGCCCCACCCCCTTCAGTGACCCCCCCCCCGTCCGGAAACTTACGCCCGTCTAAGTATTACAGAAAGTCAGATCCTCCTCATGCAAGAGCTTGTTTGACCTTTGACCTGTGACCTCGACAGATCGACTATCCCCCCTCCTTATCCTCCTCCCCCCCCCTTTACCACTGCCTCTCTATTTCCCTTTCTCCTTTTTTCAGTCTTCTTTTTTTGTCTTCTTCTTCTTCTTCTTTTTCACGTTGTTTTCTCTTTCTCATTTCCTGGTTTTATTTCTCTCTTTTATTCTTTCTTTTTTATTCACCTTCATTCCTTTGTTGCTTTTGCTCCTTTATCTCCCCTTCTCACACACCCAGATTCTTCTTTATTTGCCTTT
>NC_051419.1:14026758-14026822 GCF_015228065.2 Penaeus monodon | reverse complement strand
CCCTAACACCCCCCCCCACCCCACCCCCCTGCACCCCTATCGAGAGGGTCAACCGCCCTCGACT
>NC_051419.1:14025650-14026737 GCF_015228065.2 Penaeus monodon | reverse complement strand
CGGCTTTCGGCTCTCAAAGGACGCTCAAGCCGAGACAAATTTCTATTATGCGAACACGCCAATGGCGAGATACGAATGCATCAACTAGAGTAAAAACGGCTGTGAATGGGTAGAGCCTTGTTGGGGGTGTGGGGGTGGGGGGAGGCGAGGGAGGAGGAGTGATGGGGGGTGATGGGGGATGGGGAAGGGGGAGGGGTGATGGAGGAGGGGTGATGGAGGAAGGGTGATGGAGAAGGGAGGGGGTGATAGGGGAGGGGGAGGGGGAGGAAAAGAAGAGAGGGAGGGAGAGGAGGGATGGAGGGAGGGAAGATAGAGAGGGAGGAGAGAGATGAAGGAGAGGGGATGAAGGGGAAATGAGATAAGGAGGAAAAGAAGAGAGAAAGGGGAGGGAGGGGAGAGAAAGGGGAGATGAGGAAGGGAGAGGGAGGGAGGAGGAAGGGACAGGGTTGGGGAGTGAGGGAGGAAGGGAAGGAGGGGTAAGGAGATAGAAAGGGAGGCATGTAAGTAAGGGTGGTTAGGAGAAGGGAGGGGAAAAGAGGAGTGCGAATAGGAGGGAGGGGAAAGGAAGAGGGAAAGGAAAAGGAGGAAAGGAGGGAGAGAATAGAGGAGGGAAAAAAAAGAGGGAGTGAGAAAATGGAAGTAGGGAGAGAAAGGGAGGGAAAGAGAAAGGGGAAAAGGAAACAGAAGATTATGAGAAAGAATAAAAGATGAGAAAAATGGAGGTAAAGCAGAATAAAAAATGAATAAATGAATAAAAAAAAAAGAATAACGATGAGATTTGATAGAAGACAAGAAGATATGAAGAAAGAAAAAAAAGACGTAAACCAGAGGAAAAAAAAACAAAAACAAAAAACGAAAGAAGAATAAAGAAACAAAAAAAGAGATTAAAAAAACACCAAATAAAATAAACCAGATAAAGATATAAACTAAAAGAAATCCAAAGACTTGTAAGAACGGGAGAGGGAGACACGTGAATGCGCATTCTGGATTCATGACGTGGCAGCCTTACGCGAACGCCATTCAGCCAGGGAGATGGATCGGGGAAATGGAGGTCTCTAAATCTCCCTTTTTTTAAGCTTTTTTTATC
>NC_051419.1:14025376-14025442 GCF_015228065.2 Penaeus monodon | reverse complement strand
ATTCTCTTTTTTACTCTACGGAGGAAAGGGGCAAAGAAAATAAGTGAGACATACATCCTCTCTTTC
>NC_051419.1:14024240-14024593 GCF_015228065.2 Penaeus monodon | reverse complement strand
AGGAATCTTTATTGAAATCTCCTAAATCTTCTTAGCGCTTCCCTTTGCGGGTATGGAGATCCTTAAGGAGAAGTGGGGGGGGGGGACTTGCTGGAGTTTGGGGGGGGAGGACTTGCTGGAGTTGGGGGGGGGGGGGAGAACCTGAGGGGGTGGGGGCTTTGTTGGATGGGAGGGGGGGGGGAGAGAACCTGAGAGGGGGATGGGGGTACCTGAGAAAAATGTTGGGGTACTTGATGAGGGGGGGGGGGGGGAATCGCAAAGGATTGGGGTACCTGCTTGGGGGTGGGTGGGGGGGGGACCTGACATAGGGTGGGGATGGAACCAGATAGGGAGAGGCGAGAAGGAAAAAGAGA
>NC_051419.1:14024083-14024202 GCF_015228065.2 Penaeus monodon | reverse complement strand
ATGCATGATGAGCATGGGAATCCTGCGGGAGAGGGGAAGGGTATGGGTGGTGGGGAAGGCGGCTCCTTTTAACGACAGTTATAGGATGTAGCGAAAGGGAACTGAGGAGAAAGAAAAAA
>NC_051419.1:14023803-14023920 GCF_015228065.2 Penaeus monodon | reverse complement strand
GACAGTTAAAGAGAATTTTTGCTTTGGGTTACATGATCCCAAATTTTTCCCCGCATAAATTTCGAAAACCGTAATATTCCCGGGACCACATTAACATCTTATAAGGGAGGACAAAGC
>NC_051419.1:14023405-14023771 GCF_015228065.2 Penaeus monodon | reverse complement strand
TTACACTTTAAAAACCATTCCCAAACAAAACACAAAATTAACAAAAAAATATATATTATATATATAAGGGAACTGAAGAAAAAAAAGGGAAAACCCCGTCCCTTTGGATAAAAAAGGGCCAGATATAAAGAAATTTTACCAAAAGCTTTACGCGATAAAAAATAAGGGCCTACGAAAAGCAATTAATTTTTCCCCTTTAGAATTGGTAAAAGCTTATGGGGGGAAAACCCCAAATTTAGACGGACAAACAAGAAAGGGAGGGTTCGGGGGGAAAGCGAGAAAAATAAAAAATTAAAAATTTTTTTTTTACGGTGTGTTTTTTGGTGTGTATGTGTGTTTTATGTAGGGTTTTTATGTATGGGTTTT
>NC_051419.1:14022963-14023231 GCF_015228065.2 Penaeus monodon | reverse complement strand
AAAAGGGGGTGGGGTTTGTGTGGGGTGTTTTGGTGGGTTTGTGTGTCATGAATAATATAAAATGAAAAAAATTTTCCAAAACCAAATGATGAAAACTTTTGAAAAGGCCCAAAAATTGAAATTTTTCCATGAAAATTTATATGTAAGCAAAAACCCCAAAAACATCCCAACGCAAAACAAAAAAAATATCCCAAACAAACAAAAAAAATACTTTAAAAAATTCATGGAAATGCACTTTCCCCTTTTTTTTACACCCAGGGGGGAAACC
>NC_051419.1:14022523-14022937 GCF_015228065.2 Penaeus monodon | reverse complement strand
CACAACCCAAAAAGACAACGCCAATATTGAAAAAAAGAGACAGAAAGAGAATACAAAAGTGAGAGAGAAAAGGAGGGTGACCCTTACAGTTCCCCACGGCCACCTCTAGCAGACACTGAGGTCAGGTCCAGCGTTTCTCATGCTTTTCAATTACAGTGTAGTCCCCCCTTGAACAGCGTGGAAATCGCGGACTAAGAAATGTACCCCGTTTTCTCTCGTGACAGCAGGGGAATTTGATACGTAATTACGGGTGATATAAGGATCCATGTTGCTTCGACTTGCATATAAAATTATTGGTCCCTTTGGGGTCTTAGAGGTAAAACAATGTGTGAGAGAAAAAAGTCACATTGTGGGACGGAGCAGGAACTTTTATCGAAAACAACATTTCAAACACTTGACAACCCTGTAAAATCA
>NC_051419.1:14021506-14022321 GCF_015228065.2 Penaeus monodon | reverse complement strand
CTCCAGTGCCTCTCCCCACTCCCTCCCCCTTTCCCCCACCTCTTCCCCACCTCTCCCTCACTCTCCTCACCCTGCCTCCATCATCTCATTCCCTTCTCCCGCCTCTCCCCTATCACTCCCTTTCTCCTTACCCCCTCCTTCTCCCCACCCTCTTCATCCCACCCTCCTTACCCTCCCGCCCTCCTCATCCCCCCCCACCATCCCTTCCCCACCCTCTACCCCCTCTCCTCTCTTCCTCTGTTACCTTCCCCACCCCCTCTTCCTCCTCCTCCTCATCCTACCTTCTCCCATCTCCCTCCCCCCTTCCTCACCCATCTCTCCCCCAATCTCCCCCTCCCTACCCTCACCCACCCTCATCCCCATCTCCCCTCTCCCTCCTTCACCCTCCCTACCTTGCCAACTCTCCCCTTCCTCCCCCTCCCTCACCCACCCTCACCCTTCCTAGCCTCACCCATCCTCACCCTCACCCACCCTCACTCTACCCCCATCTCCTTTCCCCCTCCCCCTCCCCCCTCCTTCCCTCCCTCCCTCCCTCCCTCCCCTCCCACCCTCTCTATTTCTCAGATCGTATCAGCCACAACACCTAATATTTCTCTATCAGTTTCCTGCGTCCGGATCGACTAAGAGATCTGTCACGGGCCCTTCCCTTGCGTCATCGTGGATAAGGGAGATAACAGCATCCCAATCCCGATCTGATTGGCACTCCACCAGCGCCGCCCATCGGGTGTTCTGCAATTGCAAAGTCTAATCCAGTTACTCTGAATGGCGGCCGCGTAGGGGCGATCGCCTCTCCTCGACCCTTCTCTCCCTTCTAC
>NC_051419.1:14021172-14021338 GCF_015228065.2 Penaeus monodon | reverse complement strand
CTCTTCCTGTTCCTCTTCTTCTTCTGTTCTCCTACTTCTCCTTTTCTCTTCCACTCTTTCCTCTCCGTCTTCTCTCCTTTCTTCATCCTGTTCTTTTCTTCCTTTTCTCTTCCACTTCCCTCTCCTCCCCTCCCTATTCCTATATTTCTTCCTCCTCTCCTTTCTA
>NC_051419.1:14020061-14020344 GCF_015228065.2 Penaeus monodon | reverse complement strand
AATCCAGACTGACAGACGGGCGCGCACCTCGATCTAATCTCCTTCAGTATCGCACTTTATCAAAACTTTATCGGAGTTTATCAAAAACAATTTCCTTTTGATGTTCATCTTGAGAGAACGTGGACTGAGCTTCGAAAAAAAATGGAAAAAAATATTATTCCTTATTTTGTGAAAAATTCTATTAATATTGTTTTATTTTTTTATTGCGTTATGGAAGGTTATTGTAAGAGCCTATTAAAAGATATAATGATCATTTTTTATAGTCTTCAGGTAAATTTTGGAA
>NC_051419.1:14019854-14020012 GCF_015228065.2 Penaeus monodon | reverse complement strand
AGAAAATCATGTTTATTGTTATTACGTTTTTTTTAATAGGTTGGTGAATGAACCAAAGGATTAGAAGGAAGAAGAAAAAAAAAGAAAAAGGGGGGGAGGGGAATATGGTGGGGGGGGGAGTTCGGAGGTTAATGGTTTGTATTTTATGGTCGCTTTTT
>NC_051419.1:14019509-14019588 GCF_015228065.2 Penaeus monodon | reverse complement strand
AGAATCTAGCGAGAGGAAAGGAACATTTAAAACCTCCCAAAATGAGGCAAAGTGATGGGGTCAAATCATCTTCCGACCT
>NC_051419.1:14019137-14019331 GCF_015228065.2 Penaeus monodon | reverse complement strand
ATCTTCCTTCTGCTTAAAAAAAAGATAAATGAAATAAAAAATAAAAGATAATCTTTTTGTGCAATTTGCTTAATCCTCCCCCCGCCCCCCGTGTGTCTTTTCCTTCTTCATTATCGTTGCTCTCTTCCCTTCGTCGTGATCTTTCAACCTTTGCCTGAAAATGTCTTTGTTTGTTTGTTTGGGAGTTTTGATCA
>NC_051419.1:14017663-14017785 GCF_015228065.2 Penaeus monodon | reverse complement strand
GTGAGGTGTGCAGGCATCCCGCCTTTTCATCGCGGAACTAAATCCCAAAATCTCCTCAGTCGAAATCCCTTCTCACTTAAAAAAAATCGCCGCGTGACCCGTAAGTGATAATTACGGTGCAT
>NC_051419.1:14017003-14017185 GCF_015228065.2 Penaeus monodon | reverse complement strand
ACACGACGATAATATATTCATTGCGAAATTATTCCAGGAACTAATTCCTGCCCTTCCTTCGCCCGGTTGCTAGAGTACAAAAGATAGCTAATGCGACGGGGATGTTAAGCTCAAAGTTTTATAAAGCATTGCTATTATACGCTCAGATTACATTAGTTATGCCTTAGGTGTGGGTGCTCTGC
>NC_051419.1:14015960-14016272 GCF_015228065.2 Penaeus monodon | reverse complement strand
TGACAACAAAGAATCAACAATACAAACACCAGAAAAAAAAGAAAACGGTAGATTGAAAACCCGAAAGAAAACGGACACTAAGGATTTTCTCTAATTCATAACCCGGATTGAGTTGAGATGTACCTCGAGACGTGTGTTACGGCTGAAGACATGCTACGCTTATTACAGGAGCTGTAAATCCAGCTTATGTAAAAGAGACAGCTAGATACTCTCGTTCGGGTGTGATAATTCTAGGCTCGTGGGAAATCCTTCAAAACGTATGGGCAATTGGAGAGGGTTTGGAGGAGGTAAAGGCGAGAGGGAGAAAAAAGT
>NC_051419.1:14015376-14015636 GCF_015228065.2 Penaeus monodon | reverse complement strand
CCAGTTGAAGTCCACCAGAAATTTTTATTCCGTGACCAGTAATCTCCCCTGAGAGTAATAAATGATTATGAATGTTGAAAGTTATGCAACAAGCGTGACTGAAGTAGCTCCTTTGACATGGTGTAAAATAGGGAGAATTATCTTGCAAATTTAACTTAATTGCATTCTCCTAGGAATACGCTTAAATTAATAAGGTTGTTGGATCTTCGTGATATTATTAGGTGTGTGACAAATCCTTTGATGAAGACGGTGTATGTTCC
>NC_051419.1:14014305-14015316 GCF_015228065.2 Penaeus monodon | reverse complement strand
AAATACCAACGTAAATCTGATGTGTGTTGTTTATTGGAATATATGTTGTGGAATGTGGGAATTCTGTGTGGCTGATTTATTAATTCGGGAAGTTTTAAGATGGAATTCTGTGTGTGTGAATATCTAAGCATTTTTTTAAATAACTTTTTTATCATTTAGTTTTATTACTTTCATTGTTTTTTTTTATGCATAGAGAGATGGACGAAATTGGAGACTCTCTGAAAAAAAATATGTAAATGAATACGGACGAGAAAATAATGTTAACAAAAATATAAAGAAACAATGAATAATGACAGAATAATAAATCATAAATAAACCAACCAAAAAAAAAAAAAAAAGATCATGAAAAATATAGTAACAACAAATATTCAGTAGTTATTTAATTTGTTAAAGATACGTTTCCAACAGTAATAAACAGATAAATTAGACATAGATGCTAATACATCATACTGTATTATCATCCACGTTCTTACAAAAGTACGAGGCTCATTATTCATCTGATTAATTTCCCGGATTTGCTTTTGAAAATCACTGTCATTATGTAATAAGAATGAAGATCAGGATTATGTAGATTGGGAAGATAATGATAACTGTAAAGGCCTTGATGCTAATGTTAATTATGATGTATAGTAGTTGTGACAAGAATAATAATATGATCTATTAGCATATTTTAACAAAATGATAGATAGGGATCTGCATTTGCAAGGATTTTAGGAAAGATGATAACTGTAGAAATTTCCTAAATAACGATAATGACCATATGAAAATATGATAAAATTGTAGTAATGTTACTCACAGACAAACCAAAAACTGAAAATGAAATAAAACCTTTTCAAAAAATAATTTCTGAATTATTTTAGATCACGATTCATCCACGTGGAAATCAGACTCAACTTTCTTATATTTCTAATTTTAGGCTCGTGATCCTTTTTCATCCCCCCCCCTCACCACCCCCTTCCTCCCTTTCCGCCCCTTTCCCCTCTGTGCCCCTAAAACCACCCTTAATTCATA
>NC_051419.1:14013451-14013820 GCF_015228065.2 Penaeus monodon | reverse complement strand
TCTCCTTCGAGTCATGGTCATTGCGCAACCCCCGTGTCTTGCCGTTCCAGGTTCACTTTTGCGGGGTTCTGAGGTCAGATTCCGGGCGGAGGTGGGAGGAGAAAGGGGGGGGGGAGAGGGGAAGAGGGGCGGGGAGGAGAAAGGGGGGAGGGGGGGAAGAGGGGCGGGGGGAGAGGAGCGAGGAGGAGAAAGGGGGAGGAGAAAGGGAGAGGAGAGGAGGAAGAGGGGGAAGGGAGACGAGGAAGGAGGGATAAAGGGAGGATGGAAAGGGGAAGGGAGAGGGAGGAGGGAGAGGAGAAAGGAGGGTATGGAGGAGATTGAGAGAGAGGGAGGGAGAGGGGGAGCAGAAAGGGAAAAAAGTGAGGGGAT
>NC_051419.1:14013125-14013296 GCF_015228065.2 Penaeus monodon | reverse complement strand
CAGAGAGAAAGAAATAAAAAAAAAGCGTCAAGAAAAACACACGATCTCCAGGAAGGAAAGCAAGAAGCATCTCCCACGGTCAGCGGAGGCTTCAGAGACACACGAGAAAGACATGAAAAGGACTTCTGAAGGAAGCGGTGCATTTCAGCCTCAAAAGAGACGCATTTTCTT
>NC_051419.1:14012434-14012737 GCF_015228065.2 Penaeus monodon | reverse complement strand
GAATCAGCCCATAAAGAGGGAAAAAACCCTCCCCCCCCCCCACCTACCTCACCCCCTTAAAAAAAAAAAAAAATCCGTAACTCATGTTTCCAGGTAAAGGTGTGATAATGAAGACGCAGCAACAGCAGAAGTTAAGAAAAGTGAAAAAAAAGTAACCAAAAAGGAATTAAAAGCAGAAGAAAAAAAAAACAAGAAAAACACCAATGAAGGGAAGACGAGCGTGTAAATCTTAAGAAGAGGAGAAATTTTCGCTTTAATGGGTCTTGTCATCGCGCTTGACGGTGTGGGAAGATCGCCCGAGAC
>NC_051419.1:14011857-14012073 GCF_015228065.2 Penaeus monodon | reverse complement strand
AACACACACCCAAATAATAAGCAGACGTGGAAGTGAAAGTAAATAAAACAATCTCAAGAAAGATTCCAAATTACACTTAATTTTCATTGCACAAAATATCATTTGGTGTGTAATCCAGTCGCCGATTATTAGCCTCAAGTTTCAAGTTACACCCAGACCACTGTGAAATGAAACTCACTTTGTTCTGATATGAAGCCATCATTCTAGAATTCTAGA
>NC_051419.1:14011256-14011677 GCF_015228065.2 Penaeus monodon | reverse complement strand
TTGTTATTCCAAGTTATTCTAGGTTATGTTTTGTCCCAAGTATTCTGTCTTCACAAGTTTACTAAATTTATTTTAAGTTATAAAAAGACATCCTAAGTTCTCTTAAGTTTTCCAATTGCCCTAAATTACCTAAAGTTGTCCAAGGTCATTCAAATTTCTCCTAAGTTATCCCAAGTCATCTTAAGTTATTCAAAGTTATCCTAAGCTATCCTGAATTGTCCCGTTACCTTAGGTTATCATAAGTTTATCCCAAGTCATCCTGAGTTATCCCAAGTCATCCTAAGTTATCCAAAGTTATTCTAAGCCATCCTAAGTCCTCTACAAAGAACAGACATTATTGCAGGCACATGCTCTCGTGGTTTTAAGTTCCCCAGGGTGTATAAAAGATCCAAACTTGACTATCGAATTTCAGACTTGAAAA
>NC_051419.1:14010939-14011010 GCF_015228065.2 Penaeus monodon | reverse complement strand
AGGGGGGGAGGAGGAGGAGGGAGAGAGATATGAGATAAATGAAGAGAGAGATATATAAAGTAAGGATTGAT
>NC_051419.1:14010573-14010826 GCF_015228065.2 Penaeus monodon | reverse complement strand
ATGTCAGTCTAAACAGATTTTCGTTAAGCGAGGCTCTCCGAGTGTTGAACGGAGGTGATATTAAATCGGTTCTTGTGCTTCGGGGATCGTTTGTTTGTGTTGTTTGTGAATTCAGGATTTGCTGGGTATTTTCTGGGGGGGGGGATTGGAGTAGTCAGTTCGTTTCGTTTCGGTGTTTTTTCAAGGAGGGTATTTTAGGGTATTTTGTTTATATTTAATGTTTGGCTTCCTTTGTGCTCATGAGGTGTCGTTT
>NC_051419.1:14010160-14010282 GCF_015228065.2 Penaeus monodon | reverse complement strand
CTTGCATGAATAAAGTGTATAAACTTATCAATTCACATATACGTATACATACAAACACACGCATAAACGATTCCCAAATTCATACCCGGCCGGGCGAATCTACCCTACCGCCCTAACCCTCC
>NC_051419.1:14009146-14010086 GCF_015228065.2 Penaeus monodon | reverse complement strand
CCTTCGGTTCGAAGCGAGTGAATCAGAGTGGAACGAACCCAACGAAGCTTCAACCTTCAGCGTTCGAAGCCTTACCGGTCCCCATCCGAGTCAGCCGCGGGCGGAGGAGATACAAACCTTGATTGAGGTTTTTGTGGGCGGGTATCAAGTTTTGGGCGGCAAGCAGTGTCTCCGGTGACCAGGGGCGGCAGAGTGGGTGGGCAGGGGAAGGGGAATAGCTTGAGTAAGGGGAAGGAGTAGGCGAAAAGGCAAGAGGAAGGGGAAGGGGTGAGGAAAGGGGGTAGAAGGGAAATGGGGAAAGGGAGGAAAATGAGGGAGAAAGTGGATGGGGAATGGGGAAAGGGAGGATAATGAGGGAGAAAGTGGATGGGGAATGGGGAAAGGGAGGATAATGACTGAGAGACGTGGTGGTGCACGATGGGTAGGAGGAAAGAGGCAGACCGGGGACGAGAAGAGAAGGTGAAGAGAAAAGGAAGGGAGGAAAGAAGGCAAACAAAAGGAAAATGGAAAGGGAGATAGATAACAGGGAAAAGAAAAGGAAAGAGAGAATGACACGAAAACTGAATAAGCAAAACGTGTATATACAAAGAAAAAAAAAAGAAAAGATACGAGAGGGAAATCAGAAAAACCTGACGAAGAGGCAAGAAAGGCAAGGCAAGAGGCGAGAAAGACCCCTACTTGACTCTCTCGCCCAAGATAACAGAGATAACAAAAGGTCAACGATGAGACAAAACACCTGGGGAAGATAGTGCTATTTTTGTTGCAATTGCTTCTCCGCGTGGCCTTCCCAAGGCACCGGAAATGTCCTGAGAATTACGAGGCGGAAAAAGGTAAGAATCTTGATGGCGCTCTCTTATCTTCTTATCAGGATGGTCGGTCAAGATAGAGGGACGATAAGATTATACGATGGGAATTTTTATGACTGTATTTATATTTAATT
>NC_051419.1:14008412-14008757 GCF_015228065.2 Penaeus monodon | reverse complement strand
TATCTGGGCACTGACACACACACGCGTAGCGAAATAAAAATTCATCATCTTTATAAAATTGCGAACAACAGCCAGCCATTCTTAATATAAAATTACAATATTGTACTTAAGATTAAGTAACGAACTGCTTTAATACCACTGACTCCGGAGCCACAGTCCTTAGCCAATGAGGAATCGTCTGTGTAAAACGCCAAAAAATCGATTCCTTGGATTTGGGTTGCCAGCTAGTGATATTACTTTACCTACTGATGTAACGTTTCCCTTGCGTGCGAGTGCGTGGGGTGGTGGTTTGTGGTGTGGGGGTGTTGTGGGGGCGTGTGTGTTGCGTGTGTTTGTGAATTAAAT
>NC_051419.1:14008013-14008178 GCF_015228065.2 Penaeus monodon | reverse complement strand
CAATTTCTGTTTCTCAGAGTTACGATAGATAAGAAAAGTATTTAAAAGTTATTTTTCATTCTCAAGATAGCGATGGATAAGAAAAGATAAAAAATAATCTTTAAAAAAAAATCGAGCGCTTGATTTGACACGTGATTCTGTCATTCATCCCGAGTGTGGGCCGGC
>NC_051419.1:14007600-14007722 GCF_015228065.2 Penaeus monodon | reverse complement strand
AAAACCCACACGTACAGACACAAAACCCGAGTTCCTCCGTCTCCTGGCTCAAATGTCCGCGAATTTAGATCAAATGCGGTCTCTGCGGCGCGCCAGGGAGGACAAACGAGTCACTACTGCAG
>NC_051419.1:14006901-14007073 GCF_015228065.2 Penaeus monodon | reverse complement strand
TGAAGGCGTAAGGAATAACAATCCTCTCCATCACCAGCACTCCTTCTCCGCCAAAACGTCTCCCCCACTCTCCCCCGATCGCGCTGGAATGGCACCTTTTCACCCCGGTCTGTTGAGGGTCCCAAATACAAGGCAAACATTAAGTTGGGAAATCTCTGTGGTGGAAACTTTA
>NC_051419.1:14006515-14006700 GCF_015228065.2 Penaeus monodon | reverse complement strand
GAATAGTTTTAGTTAATGTTCAGTACTGTTACAATAAAAAAAAATATCATTTTTATAGGTAGTATCAATATTATCATCACCATTTTCATCACTATCACTATCATTTATAAATCACAACCATAAGAATGCAAATGAAAATCTCCTCTAAATATACACGAGTAAATTGATCTGCCTGAAAGTTGGAA
>NC_051419.1:14006103-14006468 GCF_015228065.2 Penaeus monodon | reverse complement strand
CAGCTCACGTAATGACAAACCTCCCGGCTTGTCTCACCTGTACCCAGCTGTACCCTGCTCACTTTTCTCACGCCTCGCGTCTCTTACCCGGATATTGATACATGGCAACTCCCTACCCAGTACAATGTAAGTAATTTTATAATAGATTCATTAAAAAAAAAATCTGGTATATCTACTTCTAGAAAATACGATTCGTGTGATTATCATCATATTTCTCTTAATAAGGTATGTGGTATGTTTAGTCCATACCCTTTTTCTTTTTCTATATGACAAGGTTCCGTGGTACGTATCAAATCACATAAATGCAATTTGCATGATCTGAGATGCATACATGACAAGATGTGACACCTATATTCTTTACGAGG
>NC_051419.1:14005913-14006035 GCF_015228065.2 Penaeus monodon | reverse complement strand
TTTTAAAACAAGCCTTTTTGTACTGTTCCAACAATATGTTTTTTGATCCGTACCCAAAAGCAAGTATGATCGACTTAGACCACATTAGGACTTGCTGATATACGAGTCTACCTTAGTAATAT
>NC_051419.1:14005627-14005860 GCF_015228065.2 Penaeus monodon | reverse complement strand
GTGCCACAGCCGCAGACACTGTACCCAAGAGATTCTGAGTTTATACTATACTGTACCCCCGGTAGTCTGTTCATTGCTAATAAAGCATCTGTAACCGCAACTTAACCGCACTTGCATCCGCTTCAACACCTTTTAAACCTATGTATTCACAGTTTGTAGGGTTAGATTCACTTGACTGTTTGTTTTCCTTATACGTATGTGTATAAGTACATGGACAAAGCAGAAAAGGGAGA
>NC_051419.1:14004848-14005566 GCF_015228065.2 Penaeus monodon | reverse complement strand
AGTAGAACGAAGGAAAAACGGGGCGTTGGAAAAAATAAGAACGGTATATATTAAAGAAATTTGAAATGAAGATTAAGCGTTCGCTGCTAAGTACATAATGTCCGATATATTAAAATAAACGGGATAGGAAAAAAAGGCCTGTGAAAAGAAAAGAAAAAAAATACTGGTAAAAGAAAAAACAATAATAAAAATTAAAAGAATAGATTAGTAAATTCAAAAACCGTTAATAAAATAATCAAAAATCAACTAGACTCTAAACTAAAGCGAAAAAAAAATCCTATTCAAAAATAGAATAAAATAAAATAAAATAAAAAAAAGAAAAAAGAAAAAGAAAACGGAACACAGCCTTGGATCGAATACAATTATACAAAAGGAAAAACTCGCGCCAAATTGCCCTTGGCTCGGTCACGTAATCTGGCCAAGCGCGCCGTCGCCTGATACCCGATCCCTTTCAACTGCTTCAAGAGCCATAAATAAGTTTGAACCCCGGCGGCCAAGGTGGTTCCGAGACCGTCTTGTCATTATAGACATTATGGCCTCGTCTCCGTTCAGATTATCGCGTCTTTAGGGATCAAGTCCGTCCAATTTGTTATTTATGGTAAGCGAGGGTGTTCCGTTTTCTATGTTTGGGCGTGGGAGGATCGCCTGCAGGAGAGGAGTGTCATAGAAAACGAGGTGTGTGTGGGGGGGGTCTGGAGTTCGAGGTGGGTTACGGGCC
>NC_051419.1:14004195-14004683 GCF_015228065.2 Penaeus monodon | reverse complement strand
GCCTTTACATGGCACGTTTTAAAAACAAACCTTCTATAAGCATGATTCCATAAACATTATATGTTGATAATGTTTCTGCTATTCTGCAATCAGTCTATTCCATCCATAATTCACTTTCGTTTCACAATCAACAACGAAATCATTCCTTTATCGACTCGTCCACTAAT
This sequence comes from Penaeus monodon, assembly GCF_015228065.2. Taxonomy (NCBI): domain Eukaryota; kingdom Metazoa; phylum Arthropoda; class Malacostraca; order Decapoda; family Penaeidae; genus Penaeus; species Penaeus monodon. The sequence continues at coordinate 14,004,516 of NC_051419.1, read as the reverse complement.
TCATTCATGATTTTTCTTCCATTTCTTTACACACAACGACACTCCTTGCCAAGTGATTCTCATATCCAGCATCCCTTCTCAGATACTCCCGTGGTTTAACGTAATCTACTAGCCACTAGCGTACGTTGCTAGTCACTTAAAATATCCACAGGAGAGTCACGGGATATTTGATTTTCTTCTTGTCCTTTCCTTGTTCTTTTCTTCTTGTTTCGTATTTCACTTTGTTCCTATATCTCCCTTGTTTGTGTTTTTTTTTGTCTATGTCCACTTAAATAAAAAAAAAATGAATCTAGTTGTGACTACTTGACAACATCTTTTTTA
>NC_051419.1:14003602-14003724 GCF_015228065.2 Penaeus monodon | reverse complement strand
ATTACACACATTTCTCCAAACGATAATACGACTCGACATAACGATGCTGCTATCCGGCCCGGAAAATGTATAAATTAATTAATACTGTCGCTTTGTATCATCGTAATAGGCCTAAAGGGATT
>NC_051419.1:14003386-14003583 GCF_015228065.2 Penaeus monodon | reverse complement strand
CTGCTTAGGCTCAACATCCCGCTGTCTACAATCGCTACAACAGCTTGTTTATGATGTGGTCTGTCCTGTCGCTTTGTGTATAAATAAATTCGATATCAGATGCGCCTATAAAAGTTATGGAAAAGGACTGGAAGTATGAGATTAGAGGCGATTAGAAACCATAGGGATTATTAATCAAATTGTTAATCTAATGTGGT
>NC_051419.1:14003052-14003207 GCF_015228065.2 Penaeus monodon | reverse complement strand
AGAACGTCTTCAAACAGTCCTAACTTTGCGTGTCAGCATCACCGCAGCATCCTTTAAGACGAGCTCGGAGATGCAGCCTCAAATCAGATAAAACATCTTGACTAATACCTCCAGACTCATGACATACATTAGAGTAAAAAAAAAAATAACACGTC
>NC_051419.1:14002882-14003002 GCF_015228065.2 Penaeus monodon | reverse complement strand
TATATGTGTTCGTATCCCGATTTAGTTGTCAAGCCGACCGCGAGGGGGATACGAGAAAAAATATAATATAATGCGGTCGTATCCCAATTTAGTTGCTGTACCGATCGCTAGGAGGATACG
>NC_051419.1:14002355-14002859 GCF_015228065.2 Penaeus monodon | reverse complement strand
AAGCGCTCGTATTCCAATTTTAGTTGTAGCGCCGACTGCTAGGAGGATAAAAGAAAAGAAAAAAATAGATTGCTCTCGTATCCCAATTTAGTTGTATCGAACGCTAGCGGGATAAGAAAAAAAGGCGCACGTACCCCAATTTAGTTGTTGGTCCGACCGCTAGGGGGACACGAATATAATAAATTTGCATATAAAACAAAACATACAACGGTTACTTAAGGTGTGGTTACGTGTGACAATATGATATATGAGCCTCTAGATCAGAGAGAGAGAGTTAACAAATATGAGCTATAATTCCAGAATATGCTATGCTATGGATGGGTGTTTATTAAATCATTATTTACACGTTTTTTACAAGAGATGGAAGTAAGATAGTAAAGTACAAATAGCGGGGCTTTTATGTAAGCTGTCACTGTCTCAGCTTCTTTCTCTCAATCTTTTATCTCATTAAAAAAAAATTATATGTATGTTTATTATTCCTTGTACGTAGGATTATCATGGGTC
>NC_051419.1:14001894-14002117 GCF_015228065.2 Penaeus monodon | reverse complement strand
GTGCATCTTCAGACAAACAAACAAACGAAAAAGAAGTCAGTTGCATCTTCTGACACAAACGAATTTTTTTAATGGACGTCCCCATTGCAAGGTTGCATCCCAAGGTATACTCTCTGATGTTGCAAGACAAGACAAGAAGCTCAGCTGTACCAAATTGCAGAGGCGTCAACCTACCCATACATCGCAGGTGTTTTATCGTTGCAGAATCTGACCTCTGTGTCAA
>NC_051419.1:14000846-14001175 GCF_015228065.2 Penaeus monodon | reverse complement strand
ACGTCCACCAAAAGCAACGAGAAACGAAGAGCGAGCGATAAAAATGACAAGCTTGTCGCCCAGCCCACCTCAGGAAAGTGAACATCCATTTTTTTCGCCTCCTTTTTATAGTCACAAGTTTTCCTCGGGGTGGATGGTTGCCTAGTGCCTAATTTTGATATTTTTTTCTTTCTTTCTTATAAACCTTATTTGGAAGTTAATGATACGTGTTGTAAGGCATTCCTGGAGGTTTTAGCAGATTTGTGATTTTTTTCGATCCTTTTGAAAAATACTCATTCTCTCTTAGAATCAGTCAATAAAAATATGAATAAAACGGCAACATAAATCTT
>NC_051419.1:14000568-14000746 GCF_015228065.2 Penaeus monodon | reverse complement strand
ACTATTCCTTAGAAGATAAACAATTTCCTTTTTTTTATGTGTGTGTCGGTTCAGTTAGCAAGACCTTACTGGCTGAGGTTAGGTGCGCCCTACTATGAAGACGAGAGTAAAAGTGCACGTATGATCTTGTGGTTTAGATTCATGCAGATTTGTTATATATATTGTGTGTATGCATTCT
>NC_051419.1:14000079-14000232 GCF_015228065.2 Penaeus monodon | reverse complement strand
AGGGAGATTTCAGAGATAAAAGTTCCAGTGTTGCAACTTAGACTGAAAAATGCTGACTTTCCCCATCTGATAAGCGCGAGAGTCAAGCTTCACACTGAGAGTTATTCAGAAGACGCCTCTGAAACACTTGTATATTATTCGTGTTTCTCCTGT
>NC_051419.1:13999802-13999915 GCF_015228065.2 Penaeus monodon | reverse complement strand
ACAACAAAAACAGAAACCAAGACAGCGCAAGACACCAGCCTCAAGAAAAAAAAAAATAAGGTGCGATATGGTACACAATTTTGAATTCTTTTAAAAAGACTATAGCAACTTAG
>NC_051419.1:13999543-13999754 GCF_015228065.2 Penaeus monodon | reverse complement strand
CTTCCCCCCTTCCTTAGACGTTCCCACCGACGCGTGAGTCATCAAAACGAAGCTTCGAGACGAGATGAATGAGCTTTCATAACCTCACTCGGAACCGCCTCTGCCTTATGCTTCACTGCTTCATGCACGTAGGTGAGGCAGGTTCGAATCGGGTGAGGCAGTTTCGAATCAGGTGAAGCAGGTTCGAATCGAGTGAGAAAGTTCGAATCGG
>NC_051419.1:13999029-13999103 GCF_015228065.2 Penaeus monodon | reverse complement strand
ATTTCCTTTTAAGAACGACAGTGATCCAATAAATGGGCTTGTGGAGGAAAGGAGCCAGTTAAAACATCACTAAG
>NC_051419.1:13998652-13998783 GCF_015228065.2 Penaeus monodon | reverse complement strand
ACAATTTACCTATACTAAGTGTTTACCATTATATCTCGTCCAATACACATGTGATATACAATTGAAAATACAACAATCCTTTCTCACCTTAAAATAGATGCAACAAAACCCAATCAAGCGTGGAAGGACGC
>NC_051419.1:13998230-13998499 GCF_015228065.2 Penaeus monodon | reverse complement strand
CTTAAATGTATCGTTGATTTGGTCGATCATGCAAAATCCTCTAAGACAAATTAGGAACCTTCTTCTATTTTGCACAATTAGTGTCAAAATCTATCATCATATCAGATTTACAACGTATATGATAACTATACTGTTGCTGATGCATCGTAGAAAGAACTCTGTACAGCATCTCCAAATCTGTCTTGATCAAGATTGATTGATATAGTTTAGATGTCGAAAGTGTTGCAATAAAACGCCTATTATTTTAGGAGAATGTTTAGTATTGCCTT
>NC_051419.1:13997927-13997992 GCF_015228065.2 Penaeus monodon | reverse complement strand
TAGATAAAAAAGACCCATGATAATCCTACGTACAATGAATAATAAACATACATATAAAGAAGGAA
>NC_051419.1:13997583-13997729 GCF_015228065.2 Penaeus monodon | reverse complement strand
AAAGGCCAGAACTTAATTCAGTTTACTTGTATATGCATATTGCGCGTACAAGCGAGCACAGAATCTCTATATGTATAAAGTTATTCATGAGTTTTTTTGTGACCATGTTTGTATGTACGAGTCATGTATACAAATTCCTCTAAACC
>NC_051419.1:13997204-13997543 GCF_015228065.2 Penaeus monodon | reverse complement strand
GGTAATGAATTAGAATGTAAACCCAGTCTTTAGTTCCTAGTTAATTGGAGTTCGAAAGTGCGACGTTACAGTTAGCTCCGCGCTGTAATATTTACAAATGTGCGGCTATCAATAAAATCCTCTCGTACTGAAACCAGAAAGTCCAGGCATATGTTTACGAATGTGCAGACAAAACGAGGATGTAAGTGATCACGGACGAATTTAGATAAGACGGAAAACCTTATTCGCACAGCTATTAGTGTACGAATAGTGTGAGAATGTGGCCACCTGCACGTATCGAGGCTTTGCTTGTACCCAAAACAGTTGCTGAAGCTTTGTGTCAGTATCTCACGCCCATTT
>NC_051419.1:13996390-13996566 GCF_015228065.2 Penaeus monodon | reverse complement strand
CGGCGATCCACTTTTCGAAATGTGTCGCCACAGGTGTAGGTAATTGGCTGTGATAACCAGGGAGGGTGAAGGGTTGATGGTAGGCTGTTAGGGTGATAGATTGAGGTTCTGTCTATTGGCGGATGAGCCTAAGTGACATTCACTGGCAGGTGAGCGGCGGAGGGACGAGGTAGGCG
>NC_051419.1:13995863-13996160 GCF_015228065.2 Penaeus monodon | reverse complement strand
TAATTTCTAAAGAAAAAAAAACTAAAACGTTGTTATTTATGCAGCCTGGTGATGTCTGTTCGCTGTGTGTAAATAATATAATGAAAACTTTTATGTTACACTTTCGTTTTGGAAGAGAAGGGCTGTGCCATATAAGGAGATAGAGCCCCGTAGGTTTGATCCATGAAGGGACTTTCTAAAACTAATTCGAAAAATATAAGAAAAATGAGAGAAAGGGAGACATGTAGACAAATTGCAAGAATAAGTACGAAGATAAAGGAGAAAAGAAAACAATAGATTGAATAAAAGTTCTCATTG
>NC_051419.1:13995474-13995556 GCF_015228065.2 Penaeus monodon | reverse complement strand
ATAAGTGGACCCTTGAGAACACAAGGTCGCTTATTAACTGAGTTTAAGGGACACATTGAACCCTATCTACGGACTTGGAGGT
>NC_051419.1:13994467-13995197 GCF_015228065.2 Penaeus monodon | reverse complement strand
TCCACCCATGTCCTCATAACGGAAGGAGGACGGCCCTGGACTGTCCCATGTTAATGCAGACACGACCTGATTCTCTCCTTGTGTTATGAATCGGCGGTGTCTTCAGACGAATACAAATTATCTTGAAGAAATTTGAAAGGAAAATGAGACCATTTGGTGAGATTCCACCCGGAGATTTGGTTGTCGATATGGTGGTTTGTGTATGGTGAATATTTTTAGTTTTATGGCGTTGCATGAGGGTGAGATGTTCAAGGTTCGATAAGTATGTATGGTGGTTGGGTATAGTGAGGATTTTGCTTTTTATAGTGTTGTATGGGGAGTAACTGTTCATATATGGTGATTGTGTGTAGTGAAGCTCCTCTTATATATGGTATTGTCTGGGGATTAGCTAATCATGTATGGTGATTTTATATGGAGAATATATTATTTATGATATTGTGTGAGGATTTCCTATTCAAAGGAAGTTTCGAAGCAGATGAAGGTGCTTATAAATGGTGAATCTCCAAACCTTTTTTGTAGTGAGTACAGATGATTTGAATTCAACAGGATGATGAGGGTTGATATAAATATGGTGATTGTGTATGGTGAATATTCCTGTTGTGTAGTGAGATGAATGCTAATAGAGTGGTATCGTAATGTAAATATGGTGCATAATGAAGGTCCCTGTTGAAAATGCGTGGATTTCAGGGTAAATATGGATATAGTGAATGCGTATGGTGAAGGGTGCCTG
>NC_051419.1:13993751-13993950 GCF_015228065.2 Penaeus monodon | reverse complement strand
GCTTTATGAAGTGGTAACAGAGATAAAAGTTAATTTTATGAGAATTACATATCATTCCAGAAAATGTAATTATGTTATTACTGTTGCGATGTTGCAAAGGATAATGAAGGATTGTTTTCTTTTCAGATGATTATGAAAAATTAATGTTGAGAATCTTATGTATAAATGATAAATCGAAAAAATATGATAAAATTTTGGT
>NC_051419.1:13993431-13993558 GCF_015228065.2 Penaeus monodon | reverse complement strand
ATCCTTTCTCCTGTTCCTCTTCTCCGTCTCTCCGCCTCTTCCCTCATTCCAAGCCGCACATGCGCCCAAGACGTTAATGATTCTTGAAGACATCTGTAAACTACGAGAAATATAAAACGCTTCGTAT
>NC_051419.1:13992550-13992665 GCF_015228065.2 Penaeus monodon | reverse complement strand
ATGGAAGAGATAATATATATAGCCATTGCTTATAAGTTGCAGAACTGCTTCATTACGCTGGCAGAGCTGCAACACTCCCCCTCCCCCATTACCCCTCTCCCCCCCCCCATTACCC
>NC_051419.1:13991877-13991954 GCF_015228065.2 Penaeus monodon | reverse complement strand
TGCCTTTGATACTCGCCGCCCATTGACTGGCCTCATATACATAATAGTCTTACTTACGAGACTTCGGAATAAACTAT
>NC_051419.1:13991336-13991490 GCF_015228065.2 Penaeus monodon | reverse complement strand
TCTCATAAAAGTAATGACCTGATTGGCGGAAAGGGTGACGTCATACGAAACAATGTACAGAGGCAAATGATTCTTGTTATTCAATTAGCGAGACCAGATGGTGCCTGGGTGGGTGGGGGAGGGGGAGAGGGAGGGGACCATGGGAGGGGTGAAT
>NC_051419.1:13991093-13991167 GCF_015228065.2 Penaeus monodon | reverse complement strand
TATCAATACATAAAGTGATAAAAGTGAAATTGTACAGGAACACAGAAACAAAACAGCGACGCTGCAATAACACT
>NC_051419.1:13990530-13991012 GCF_015228065.2 Penaeus monodon | reverse complement strand
CTGATCACAAACTACGACTCAACGATAAAAGCTAATCAATGCAAATTAAAAAAAGAAATAAAGTGAAATGCCAAAGGATAGATAGATAAATAGAGAGTGAGAGAAGAAACCATGTAAATACTAACCCCCCCCCCCCTTCCCCAACACACACACACACTCAACCAACAACGAACAATTAGACACGAAAGAGTTACGAGCCTATATAAAAAAAAATATATTCTTATTTCTCTCCCTTCTTTTATTTATCCTAAGTACTATCTTTAAAAGATTTCTAAGTTAATAATACTACAATTTTGAATTGAATTTTCGTCTTCATCCCGCCTGCTAATTTCTCAACTTGTTTACATTTGTATCGCCATTTCATTTGCAAAACATCGATAGTTACATTTAGTTTACAACCGCCAAACAAGGTACCTTTCAAGAAAGTTTTAGGAACGTTACCCAACGCCTACTTAATCTTATAGGAATTTTACTGCTGACTT
>NC_051419.1:13990322-13990443 GCF_015228065.2 Penaeus monodon | reverse complement strand
TCTATTTTTGCTTGTTCATTCGAAGAGTTTAAAGGAATAGTATTTTCTTGTAGTTCATCAGTGTTGCCAAGTTTAAATTTATGACTTGATGTGAAGGCCCGCGTCTCTAGTTTATTTTGAT
>NC_051419.1:13989743-13989812 GCF_015228065.2 Penaeus monodon | reverse complement strand
GGTGGGAGGGGGAGGGGCAAAAGGTGAAAAGAAATAGCGAGAGAGAAAATTTAATAATGACAAATACTT
>NC_051419.1:13989037-13989719 GCF_015228065.2 Penaeus monodon | reverse complement strand
CAAGACAAGCGATCCACCAAGATGTTGTGGGAAGTGTCTCGTAATTCTTGAAGTTAAAGACGATCTGTAACTCTGCATTTCTTAACTTTTTTCTTATCTTCATATTCCCATTTTCTTTCTTTTCTTCTTCAAATTCTCGTTTTCTTTTTCCCGTTTTCTTTCTTTTCAATTTCTCGTTTTCTTTTTTTTCGTTTTCTTCACTTCTTGGCTCCTTTTCTTGCTTCTTTTAAGGGGGAACTTAAGCATGATTATTTACGTTCTAAATGCCCAGGAAGACATAGAGATTTGTTTGTTATTTTCAGTTGTCTTGTTTCTGAAATTTGTTGATGATGAGGGGAGGAGGGAAGGACGGAGGGTAGAGATAAGGTGGAATAAAAGATAATGAAGATGGGGGAAAAGAGTGGGAGAGGAGAAAAAGGGAAAATGAGGAGGAGAGATGAGGGGAGGATGGGGGTGAAGGAGAAATAAGATAAATTGAAAGAGAAAGAGCGGCAGGGCGGGGCTCGAGAAGAAACACAGAGGAGAAAAAAGAAAACAGATGAATGAATGAGGGAAAATTGGCAATAAAATGAGAGAAAAGGAAAGAAAGCAGAGAAAAACGGAAAATATGAATAAGATAAAATACAGATGGATAAATGAAAGAATAGATAATAATAAGAAAAGTTGTTTGGTTTGTGAAACG
>NC_051419.1:13988781-13988888 GCF_015228065.2 Penaeus monodon | reverse complement strand
CTTGCTCCATTTCCAAAATTGGCATCTGACTCCTATCCCCTCCAAGGAGTCAGTTTGGAAACAATGCTCTCTTGACAGACCAGTCCTTAATGGGCATCTGGTATTGG
>NC_051419.1:13987808-13988114 GCF_015228065.2 Penaeus monodon | reverse complement strand
ATCCCCCATCGTATTTCATAAATCGACTATCAATCAACACTAGTTACCCCACAAATTGTCCCGTATTCATAAACCATTCAAAATTCAAATATTTCGCGCGATAGGATCAATAAAATTCCCAGGGGGTTTAGCCAGTCTGATGATATGAAAACCTCGGGGGGGTTTCTAGCTGGTACTAGGGGTGCTGGGGGGGGGGGGTGATGGATCAGACACTGGGGGTTCTATCCATCTCTATCCCCAGCTTTTTTTTTCTTTTATTCTGAGATTTTTTTTTTGGGGGGGGGAGTGGGGGAGACGAAATTTGTT
>NC_051419.1:13987282-13987362 GCF_015228065.2 Penaeus monodon | reverse complement strand
ATGATGTTATCGAGGTAAATGACGCCAGTGGGAGGAAATGCCACCCCCCCCCCTACCATTAATATCTAGTTTTTATCCCG
>NC_051419.1:13986964-13987110 GCF_015228065.2 Penaeus monodon | reverse complement strand
GTACACACACACATATATATATATATCGCAAACTCTTTTTGCCAAGGACAGACCTTGAATTTTGAAATGTTTCGTCTGTTCCCGCTCTTTCCGTTTTGGGAGCGATAGAGAAGAAGATAAGGAGAATTGGAGTGAGAGAAGAGGGG
>NC_051419.1:13986269-13986489 GCF_015228065.2 Penaeus monodon | reverse complement strand
AAGTTAATAGTAATGATCACAATAATGGTTGTTCCTAATAGATATATTATTACTTAATGACATTATTAGATATGAAAGATTTAACAGTTATTATCATAATTTAGTTAGTTAATAAGTCTGGGATTTCATTGCACAATAAGTATTATTTAATATCTGAGTTCATATCAAATTTTTTCATTTATTATTTTATATTAATTGTATATTGTTGTTTTTGTTATTT
>NC_051419.1:13985581-13985668 GCF_015228065.2 Penaeus monodon | reverse complement strand
GAGCTTCTATTTACCTTACAAAGACAAAGGGAAAGAAATGAACAGTTTCCAAAGGTCGAAAGGCTGGTGAAAGTCTACGACGCTTGT
>NC_051419.1:13984771-13985366 GCF_015228065.2 Penaeus monodon | reverse complement strand
TAACAATTTGATTATCTTTTGCGTCGTTTTTTGTCCATCTTGGAACTTTCTCTGCGTCTGCAAGCACTTTTCTCGCTCTTTTGTGTCACCTCACGAGACGGAGAGGTGTGAGCAAGGCCTTTTTTTCATTTTCATTTTTTCTCCCCTTTTTTTATCGGTTTATATTTATTTTTTTTTTTTTTTCTCTTTATTTTTTTATTTTTTTTTTATCAGTTAGTTTTCTTTCATTTTTCTTTCTCTTTATCATTTTTTCTTCTTTTCTTTTATCAGTTTTTATTTATTTTTATTTTTTTATCAGACATTTTTCTTTTTTATGTGTTTTTTTCTTGTTTTTTATTAGACATTTTTCTTCTTTTTTATCAGCTATTTGTCTTTTTCTTTCCCGTACTTTTTGGTTTTATTTTGGTACCTCTTCGTCCTTCTGGAGACATGGCGTAACGTTGCAAGTTTTCACATATTTCTATTTTTCGTTTCTTCTTTTCTACCCTTTCCTTTTCTTGTCGTACCTCGCTTTTTTTATCCATGAAGAGTAACATTATTTTTACTCCATTTTCCTTCTTCCTTCTCCCCCTGTCACCCCCACCCACCCGCTTTA
>NC_051419.1:13984338-13984641 GCF_015228065.2 Penaeus monodon | reverse complement strand
TTTTTTTCTTCTTCGTAAAATCATGCGTTCCATTCACCCCCACATCACAAGTTATCGTATGTCAAACACGGGTGAAAATTCTCGCACAACCAGATTCCTGTAATTTTTCGTGTCTTCAAGCAGTACCCAACAAGCAGGACTGCTCTACTGCTCGCTCCCTGGGAAACGCACTACCCTGCTGCTCCCTTACGAGGACTCAGGCTGTACATCAGATACTCTGCTCAAGGACACGTGCTTGGAAACGTGCTTTTCCTGGTAGACGTTGTGGATCTTGGGGAGAGAGGAGGTCCAGACAGTTGCCTC
>NC_051419.1:13983997-13984094 GCF_015228065.2 Penaeus monodon | reverse complement strand
GGCGATTGTGGCATAATGTTCCTTGTATTTTGGGGGTTATTTGGGTGTTGGGTCGAAGGCAGGGAGAGTGAGAGTGAGAGGAAGGCAGAGGACGGAT
>NC_051419.1:13983621-13983911 GCF_015228065.2 Penaeus monodon | reverse complement strand
CAAACAACCGAACAATGAAACAGCGAAACGACCGAACCTTCAAACAATCAACAACCAAACAATGAAACAACGAAACTGAACCACCAAACAACCGAACAAGCAAGCAACCAAACAGCCAAACAACCCGACCACCGCACAACCAAACAACCCGACCACCGCACAACCAAACAACCCGACCACCGCACAACCAAACAGCCAAACAACCCGACCACCGAACTAGAACCCGTTCACAGCCCCTTATCTCCGACCCCCATCGGCTACCGAGATTCATAGGCCTACACGCCAATGCA
>NC_051419.1:13983217-13983359 GCF_015228065.2 Penaeus monodon | reverse complement strand
AGGGTGCATTCCTAGGCCTACCCGATGGAGATCCACGACCAAGATTTATCGAGAACGCGAGCCTGATTTATTTTCGGAAAAGTGTAATTCGGGTTGGGGTCCGGCTATGAAATTTTTAGGTGTTGCCTTTTTTTTTGGTTAA
>NC_051419.1:13982944-13983180 GCF_015228065.2 Penaeus monodon | reverse complement strand
TTTGTTTCATTATTTTGTTTTTGTGTTTTTTTTTTCTAATGTTATATGCCACGAGGGTGATGGTTAACGAAAGTCGATCGAGTTGATAAGGTATCTAACTTAGAAAATGATTAGGCCTATAAGTACGTAATGAGATTTACCTGCGTATAAGGAAAATAAGACAAACACTTATAATATAAAGATGATAAACTTATAAAGTAAGGTATAAAAAGATGAAAAGTTTGAAAACAGACGAT
>NC_051419.1:13982500-13982739 GCF_015228065.2 Penaeus monodon | reverse complement strand
TATTCATTAAATCATTATAACTAATTGTATTATCCCGACATCTTATCTTTGTCTATTAAATATATTGATCGGATTAGACCTTGAATTTTTTTGATTTTTAATTTCCTACTCCACTTGAAAAAGTTTTGTGATTTTGTCTTCTTATTTATTTTTTTCTTTCGTTTTACGTTATCTTGACATTCGTAATCTTTTTACTCTATCCCACTCTGATGACTTCTTGATTTTCTTCGTATTCCATT
>NC_051419.1:13981664-13981950 GCF_015228065.2 Penaeus monodon | reverse complement strand
GAGGGGGGGAAACAAGCGACGGTGTCACCCGGGGTCAAGCATCAAGCCTGTATTTACACGACGTTTTTCTTTTTGTGTCAGAGGAATGGACGCTGGGGTCGATCTGCCTTTCATGGAGGTCCGCACACACAGGGTCTCTGCCTCGCGTGTTTGTGTCCGTCGAGAGCAAGCTGATCGTTCGATTTCCAATCCAAATAACAGAATGGAGGGCGGTGTATTGGCCGGTTATCTGATGGTCCACGCTTTTTTTCCTCGGGGAGGGCTGTTTTGCAAGGGATTGGGGAGA
>NC_051419.1:13981159-13981293 GCF_015228065.2 Penaeus monodon | reverse complement strand
CGTATGCAATGTATAGCCTAACAGGGTTCTCAAACACCTTTCTGTTTTTTTATCGCGTGGTAAATCCTGTTAACTAAATAAATCCTAAAATCCACCTGAATGGCTTACGGGCCGCGTTGTATTTGCCCAACACA
>NC_051419.1:13980925-13981125 GCF_015228065.2 Penaeus monodon | reverse complement strand
TTCCCTGACTGATGCAATTGGCCCGAAGTAAGTTTAATTTTTTTTTTCTCTCTCTTCCACGCCACTTTCTTAACTCTTTCCCTCCTGTCCAATCTCCTCTTAAGTCGCCCGAACCAAAACACAAATCAGCATTTGCGTTACGGTGGGTTTCACTTCACATACTCCTGCATTAGGCTTAATCCATTTGGCGAAGATAAGTG
>NC_051419.1:13980763-13980874 GCF_015228065.2 Penaeus monodon | reverse complement strand
TGACAAATACACATGTTCCTGCATGTATCTCTCTTTGTTCCTCCATTTCATTTCTTTTTTTTCCTTTTCTTATTGTTTGTCTTTAAAGGTCTGTCTACCTATATAGTTATT
>NC_051419.1:13980175-13980302 GCF_015228065.2 Penaeus monodon | reverse complement strand
TATACAGTAGCCAATTCACACTTAGCGCGGCATGTAACGAGTAGCCACCCATACCACCCACGCTAATGGAGGGTTTAGGTTTCACGAACATTACTTTTTTGTTTTCTTTATAGAGCGGGCCTCGTGT
>NC_051419.1:13979533-13979812 GCF_015228065.2 Penaeus monodon | reverse complement strand
ATACGTGTTTTGTAGGCTCTGATCTCCCTTCATTTAAAGGGGTGAGATCGTGGGTGTTGTTACCTTGAGGAAAGTGACTGCGATTGTGGCCTTTGAGATCGTGGATTGTGGCCCGAGTATGGAATTGTTTTGTCATGGCCACTTTGCCTTTGAATAGATGCCTTGTTCGTATATACTGTTCCTTTGGTCCTGTGATATGGTAATCCTATTTTCAAAGGTTCGGCGAATGGTATCATCAGAGAGGTGTGAATTTCGGAAAGTGTTATCTTGTAGAAACGG
>NC_051419.1:13978712-13978970 GCF_015228065.2 Penaeus monodon | reverse complement strand
ATTCCTCGTCCTTCTATCTTTTCAAATTCCCTCTTTCTCTCAAAAACAAAAGACAACGACCCAAAATGTATATTAAAAAAAAAAAAACTCTTTTATCCCTTCCCCCTCCCTCCTAGCCCCCCCTCCCTCTCCTCCTTCCTTTTCTTCTAAATACATATTACTTTGCCTTCTTAAAAAAAAAATTGACCATTCTTTAAGAAACAGGTATATATGGACATCCAACAGAGCGACGTGAAAGCGATTTGTATATCCCTTCCA
>NC_051419.1:13977765-13978480 GCF_015228065.2 Penaeus monodon | reverse complement strand
GACCATTCTTCGCCAACGTTCGAAATCTGAGGCGAAACAAGAGTTATTCTTTTGTTGTATCGTCGAGGTCGTGGCCAATGCATAGTGTGGTAATAATTACTAGGGGAGACCAGCCAGGGTCTTCCGCCTAATGCTGGGGATGGGTTCTTAAGGGTTTAAGGGAGGGAGGTGTTGGGGAGGGGGTTGGGGAGGGTTCTTGAGGGTTCTAAGGGGCTTCGGTGTTGGGGAGGGGGTTGGGGAGGGTTCTTGAGGGTTCTAAGGGAGGTCGGTGTTGGGGAGGGGGTTGGGGAGGGGTCTTGAGACCTACTAATGGTATTTGGGGATGTGGGGTGGGGTTTGGGACCATGGAGAGGGTTAAGGGGAGATTCTTAAGGGTTTCTAAGAAGGTTGGGGAAGAAAAATGAAGAGGGAAAATGGGGAAGAGGGAAGAGGGGAAGATCTTGGAGAGTGGGGAAAGAGTGAAGAGGGGAAAAGGGTGAAGAGGTGAGAAGGGGAAAGGTGGGAGAGGGGGGGAGGAAATATAGGAAGGAAGAAAGGGTGAGGGGAAGGTTGAGGAAGTGAATTGGGGAGGAAGGAGGGAAGAGTGGAAGAATGAGAAAGCTAGGAGGAATAGACGAAGGAAGGATGGGAGAGGGGAAAGGAAGGAGAATAAGGGAGAGGGAGAATCTGGATAGAGAAGTGCGAAGGGTAGAGGAAAGGAAAGGAGGAAATATGT
>NC_051419.1:13977479-13977577 GCF_015228065.2 Penaeus monodon | reverse complement strand
AGAAATGACCTGTACTGAACAATGTCTCTTATTTAAGTTCCTTGTCATTTCCATAGAGGAAGAATTTGGTAAGAAATTGCTCTTGTAGCCTCCCTCAG
>NC_051419.1:13977351-13977430 GCF_015228065.2 Penaeus monodon | reverse complement strand
GAGTCAATACAATAGAAATCGATTCTACGCACGTGTTTTGTTATGTAAAAGTAACACTATTATTTTGATCATACTACAA
>NC_051419.1:13977169-13977261 GCF_015228065.2 Penaeus monodon | reverse complement strand
TCTTTTTTTGTATGTTAATATGGAAATTCAATAAAAAAAAACATTAAAAAACGATTCACGTATTTCTAACTTATAAACACACATGAGGCATC
>NC_051419.1:13976260-13976331 GCF_015228065.2 Penaeus monodon | reverse complement strand
TAAAAAGGAAAGGAGTGAAAACCTAACCAGCCAGATTAGGGGCCTTAGACCTCCCTCTGCGTCGGTGAAGG
>NC_051419.1:13976098-13976218 GCF_015228065.2 Penaeus monodon | reverse complement strand
TCGACTGGTCCAGGACCCGCCCTCAGATCGCCAGACCGCAGCCCAGGACCAGGAAGGCATATCCTTAAGACCCTTTTTTTAAGACGTTTCTCGATATGCTTTTGGTCTCAGTCGTTGTCA
>NC_051419.1:13975032-13976079 GCF_015228065.2 Penaeus monodon | reverse complement strand
GAGTCGGTCGGATTTTTATTCATTATTATTTTTTGTTTGAGTTGGTCGGATTTTTTTTCTTTTAAGATTGGTAATAGTTATTAATACAGATGGAGATTCTACGATGTGATATAATTGGTATTATTAATATTCTATCATTTTGATTCTGTTTATCTCTTTCATTTGTTTGTCATTTGTTTATTGTTATGATAGATTTTTTTTTTGTGGGTGTTTTTTCTCTCCCTGTCTTTCTTTTTATCATATTTCTTTTCCTCATTCTCTGTATTTCTCCAATTATCTCTCTCTTCCTTATAAACACTGGCTACTGGGACTGAATTTGCCGTCGGTAAAGAGATATATACTCTCCTTAAAAATAAATCAACAAATAAAAAAAAGGTATATGTATATATTCTAAATAAATAGAAATATAAAAAAATGGAAAAGAAAGATATTCTAAATAAATGAATAGATATATATCTGAAAAAAAGATCGAAGAATTTTCTTTCGCCGAGCGGCAGATAGGCCGAGCGTAGGTCGAACCACAATCCTTTCATTTTAGCGTCTCTCAAATTTAAAAGGATTCTGAGGCCGGGAGGGGGGTTGAGGGGGGAAGGGGGGGAGGGGGAAGGAGGGGGGTGTCGCATGGGAACGGGGGGGGGTGGGAAGAGGGGAGGGGGGAGGGTTTAAGGGGAGGGGGAATGAGGGGGATGTCGTTTGGGAGTGGGTGGAGGGGTTAAAGGGAGGGGGAAGGAGAGGGGGTGTCGTATGGGAGCGGAGGGAGGGGTTAAGGGAAGGGGGGAGGGTGGGATGGGCGGGAGGGGAGGGAGAGGGTGAGGGGGTTAATGAGAGGGAGGGGCGGTAGGGAGGGGAGAAATAGGGGAGGAGGAGGAGGGGGGAGAAAAGACGGGGAGGGATGATGGGGAATGGGTGGGTGGGGAGGGGGGGATGAGGTGGGGAGGGGGATGGAGGGTATGGGTAGCATGGTTTGGGGGGGAGGACGGGAGGAAGGGGGGGAGGGATGGAAAACTGGTGGTCATAAATATGAATCTTCCGCCCAGGGTAATCTGG
>NC_051419.1:13974699-13974780 GCF_015228065.2 Penaeus monodon | reverse complement strand
ATAGAAAAGTTGCTCGTTTACGAAAGGAAAATAAGGAAAAAAAATCTTCAGGAAAGAAAAAAGATAATCCATATTAAAAAG
>NC_051419.1:13974056-13974480 GCF_015228065.2 Penaeus monodon | reverse complement strand
CCCAGAAGGATATCCACAACCCTTCCCCTTCCTCTCTCCTCCCTCCTCCTCTACCCTTCCCCTCTCCTCCTCCTTCTCCCCTTCCCTCCATCCCCCTTCCTTCTAACCTTCCCTCCCTCCATCCCCTTCCTTCTCCCCTTCCCTCCCTCTCCCACCTCCCACCTACCCCTCCTCCTCCCCTTCCCCCTCCTTCCCTCCCTCCACCTCCCACCTCCCCTTCCTCCTCCCCTCCCCATCCCTCCCCTTCCTCCCCCCCATCCCTCCCCTCCCTCCCCCAACCACGCCATAAGTCTTCAGACAGGTGACGGGGATGGTCTTCGAGTGCAGTACCGCAGCACCCTTTCATACCCCTGATTACGAGAGGCTGGGACCGACTGTCTTCCTCGCCTCGTTATTGGTTCAGCTCGATGGGCGGTCAGCGAAG
>NC_051419.1:13973849-13974002 GCF_015228065.2 Penaeus monodon | reverse complement strand
TGGAAGGGTGGTTGGAAGGGGTAATAAGGGTAAGAGGGGGGGTGAATGGGGTGAATGGGGGTTAAAAGTAGAGAAAAGGTGGGGTTGGAAGGGTAAAGCGAGAGACAGAATAAAAAGACATGATATGGACTATCAAAGATACGAGAAAAAGAG
>NC_051419.1:13973308-13973467 GCF_015228065.2 Penaeus monodon | reverse complement strand
CGCGCCAAACCTGAATTACTCTCTTAGCAAGAAGTCAAAACGTCAAATTGCACCATTCTTCCCTTACAAGAGGTAACGACTCTACAGAATCGTTACGGGCATGTAATGAATGATATTATGTATAAAGCAACAAGGTTAAGCCCAACAAAGTACATTCAA
>NC_051419.1:13973025-13973260 GCF_015228065.2 Penaeus monodon | reverse complement strand
ACGCACAGTTACCTCTTTACCGACGACGGCGAGCTTGGTCCAATAGCAAGCAATTTACAAAGGTTTTTACGGTTTACTATGTTAATGCTTTCACGGGTCCTCCCCCTCCTCCCCCCCCTCCCCCTTTTCCCCTTTTACCCCCTCCCGCTGTGGAAAATTGAGGAGAGAAAGAAGGAAGAGGCATAGGGGGGAAGAAGAGGCAAGGGAAAGAAATTTGGTGTTTTATTGCTCGGTA
>NC_051419.1:13972938-13973005 GCF_015228065.2 Penaeus monodon | reverse complement strand
AATCTCAGATTTGAAAGGCAAATGGCATTTTTTGTTTTTTTAATTGTTGGAGGCACATAACACTTGG
>NC_051419.1:13972554-13972852 GCF_015228065.2 Penaeus monodon | reverse complement strand
CCTCCCTCCTCCTCCCGTCATCCCCATCCCTTCCTACCTCCCTCTCCACTCTCCTCCCTCTCCTTCCCTTCCTCCCACCTTTCCCTCCCTCCTCTCCCTCTCCCCCTCCTACCCTTCCCTCCCCCATATCCCCCTTCTCCCTCCCCCCCTTCCCTCCCCCATCTCCTTCCCTCCCTTTGCTTGCTGTGATACAATTTGTCTTTCTTTTCGCCCCGCCTCGACACCCAGCCATTGTGGAAGTGGGCGAGAGGCGAAGCTGCTCTTCAAGCGCTCTGGCGGAGGACGACCCAGAGAGGTA
>NC_051419.1:13971734-13971862 GCF_015228065.2 Penaeus monodon | reverse complement strand
GGAAAATGTGTGGTATCAGCAATGAAGATTAATAGCGAGATAGGGAAGGTATTTTCTTATTCGATATAAAGTTAATCAACACTGCTGAGTTACACATTGTGTATTATCATAATTTCAGTGTGATATCC
>NC_051419.1:13971529-13971616 GCF_015228065.2 Penaeus monodon | reverse complement strand
ATTCGATTCTGTTACTGTCCCTCATAACTATTATTCATATTTTCCTTCTTCCATTCAGTTATTCCAAGTAATTTCCTCCTCGAGCAG
>NC_051419.1:13970369-13970681 GCF_015228065.2 Penaeus monodon | reverse complement strand
TGTGACAAGTACGCAACCCCTCCCTCCACCCCCTTCCACTCACCCCCACCCTCACTCCCCTCCACACCCACCTCCCAACCTTTCCCCCTACCTCCCTCCACCTCTCACCCACACCCACCCACCTCCACCCCTTCACATCCCTTCTCAGTCCCCTCCCCCCCACCCCTCTCAACCCCCTCTCCCTCCACCTCCCCCCCCTCTCCCCCCACTAAGTCCTTCATCGGGGGGGGGGGGGTCAACACCACATTCCTCCACATGATTCACTTCTTTGAGCTCCACTTACACCGCTAATCATCTTGGGCTAAACTTGAT
>NC_051419.1:13969188-13969683 GCF_015228065.2 Penaeus monodon | reverse complement strand
TTTCATATTTCATATTATCCTCACTGTTCTGTAAAATCTAATGAATTTAATAGCTATGGGTGCAATTAAAATGAAGTACAACTTGAAGAAGATTTCATCATTTTTTTTTTATTCTTTCATCAAGATATATTAAGCATCATTTGGTTTTAATTAGGACCTTCTAAACATCTCATTCTTTCATTACAGTCGCTAATAATTTTCTCTCCTGTCTTTCAACTCTTATATATATATGTTGAAGGCATATATATAGTTTCTAATGAACTAAAATTGCATTCGGGTTATTGAGTTTTGATACCGAGAGTCAAAATCTAGAATATATGCTTGTGCAATCTAACTATGCTGAGTGGGTATATTTGCCTTTGATAGATTTCTTGCTGTGATGTGAATAATAATTTCTGTTTTGGTCTGATGTGGGTAAGAAGGTTAAGGATTATAAGGTAAAGATGATTTCTTATGGTCATTATGAAGGGTTTTTACAAAGTGGTTTAGAATCTG
>NC_051419.1:13968652-13968780 GCF_015228065.2 Penaeus monodon | reverse complement strand
ATGAATCTAAAGTCATTAGTTTATGTAACTTATGTACACCTATTATCACCCGTGTGTTTTTATGACTTGCCACTAGTAATAATAATAGCAATACAATTACAAATGAACCTGATGCTAGGGGGAGTAGA
>NC_051419.1:13968311-13968425 GCF_015228065.2 Penaeus monodon | reverse complement strand
CTAAAGCGGCTCACCGAGGACATGCTTCAGTGCACAAACCCCCCGAAGCTACAGGATTAGTAGCTATGCAGGTGACATGAGCTTTGCCAATAGTAAAGTTTGCAGCTGGGATTT
>NC_051419.1:13967385-13967645 GCF_015228065.2 Penaeus monodon | reverse complement strand
AAACAAAACACATTCATATAAAACATCCACACATTTGTTATTTTGTCACACACACTGTACATAAAGGCCCTGATTATTGCAGATACCCACGTTATCACTTCATGACATAAAATCCTTGACAAAAACACAATGCAAGAATGGCAAGTGTTGAGCGAAATGCACCTACTTTGCGTTGAATTTAGACTTCCGTTTTTTAACTGATAATATATGCAAAATTTGAAGAACAAAAGCATTTGCAAGTCAACGGAAAATGGCATAGA
>NC_051419.1:13966987-13967271 GCF_015228065.2 Penaeus monodon | reverse complement strand
ATAACACTTTTGAAATTTGCAAGTCATCACGTGTAAAGGATTTACATCGATACTATTGTAATTAATTATCTCAATTTTGTTAATTACCGTTGTCAAAAACAAACAAACCAAAAAGAAATTAAAACTAAGAAGTATATTTCTTGTTCACCTGAAATATATTTATCGATATGATAAGAATGCCCCTGTTGCTAAGACTCACATACTGACTCTTATATAAGTATATAATATAAAAATGTCAGAAGGAGAGAGAGCGATAAAGGGAGGGAAAAGGACCTAGATGAAAA
>NC_051419.1:13966472-13966651 GCF_015228065.2 Penaeus monodon | reverse complement strand
GTTTTTATCATTTCATCATTTTCCTCCTCTGATTCATTATCACTATTTCCAACGTTCTCTCTCGGCGTATCAGTACTTTCTATCTGTTTCATTATTCCCCATTTTTATATTTTTACGTTTGCTGGCAACACTTTCGCCTTTTCTCTCTCGTCTCTCTTTTGGAAAATGAGGGAGAGAAA
>NC_051419.1:13965694-13966115 GCF_015228065.2 Penaeus monodon | reverse complement strand
TTCATTTTAGGGAGAATAAACATCCATAAAGACCGAGAAAAGATAATAAGTGTTTTTTGTTTTCTTTTTCTCCATGTGTCGTTCCGTTTCCGTTCAGGTAAGGTTGATACTATCCTTAATACTATTTTCAGATCATATATCACACTATCAAACCGTATATTGTGTGATTAAGTATCAAATAATAAGTATTTTGTTAATGCTATAGTGTCTTCAGCGACGACTGAAGTATTTGAAGTAATTAAATAAAGTTGAAGTCGCAAGTCACAAGCACCCACCAGAATCTGGGCGAGGGCCGACAACCCACAGGAAAATCGACAGTTTTACACCAAAAATGTCGCTCGAAACACGTCCTCTGTCCCCGCTCTTTCAAAATCTCGCGTCTTGCATCGAAGAAATGTTGGTGTGAATGAGTAGCACTGAT
>NC_051419.1:13964173-13965533 GCF_015228065.2 Penaeus monodon | reverse complement strand
ACCTCACCTCCACAACCCCCAGTCGCGTTCCAACCACGTCTCAAAGCTTCCCCATTTTCCGAGTCCATGAAAGCACTCTAAATATGGAAAGAAAGGGTGAAGGTTTGGCCCGTTTTTCTTCTCTTTTTATGGTTCGGTCGACCGCAAGGAGACCGCCTTTGGGTTCTCGGCGCCCCCGTAACGGAGACCTAGCGCAGGCTTAGCGGAGATTTAGCGGAGACCTAGCGGAGGCTTTTCGGAGATTTAGCAGAGACCCAGCGGGGATCTAGCGGAGACCTAGCGTGAACTTAGCGGAGATCTAGCGGAGACATAGCAGAAACCTAACAGAGGCTTAGTCGGAGGTCTAGCGAAGACCTAGCGGAAACCCAGCGGAGATCTAACTGAGACCTAGCGGAAATCTAGCGGATACTTAACAAAGACCTATTGGAAACTTAGCGAAGACCTAGCGGGGATACAAAAGGGGCGTAGCGGAGACCAAGGAAATCTAGCGGAGATGGAAAAGAAACGTAGCGGGGGAAGAAAGGGAATGTAGCGGCGACGAAGGAGTGCCTAAGCGGAGTGGTGGCGGAGGAAACTGAGCCGAGAAGGAAAAGTAAGGGAGAAACAAAGAGATGTAGCTGCGATGAAGGAAATGTAGCGGAAAAGGACAGCTGATGTGAGGGAGAAGAAAAGATGTGGCAGTGACGGAGGAAAAGTAAGGAAGACCAAAAAAAATGAAAATTGAGGCTGACGGAGATAGGGCGGAATAAGGAAGGAGACGTAGCGATGTCAAGGAGACTTAGCGATGACACACGAGCGGCATAGCGGAAATAGAGGTGATTTGGCGGAAATAGAGGTGATTTAGCGGAATAAAAAGATGAGAAACGTAGCGGAATCAGGGAGGATGCGAAAAGCAGCATGAACTTAAGAAACTTCACAGAGACCTAAAAACGTATCGCGAAAAGTATCGCGAGAATGAAGCACATACTGAGAGATGTAACATAAAGTGCGAAAAAGTAACTAGAACGTAGCGGAAAAAAAGAGACTACGGGAGACAACACTTAACAAGGACTAGCGAAAAAACAGAGAAGACGTAGCAAAGAATGCAACAGACACGCAAACGGAAACAGACAAGACAGCGAAGAACGCAACAGACACGCAGCGGAAACAGACAAGACGAAGCGAATTCGAAAGCGCCACATCCGGGCCACCCTCTCCGAACAACGCCATCCTCCCCTCATCAGCACGCAGGCCGAGCGCGTGAACTGTTACTTGTTATTCTGCATTTGCCCGAGCGCGGCGCCGGGACCCCGAGAGGCCTAAATAAGAGAAGGGGCGACGGAACGCTTCCCCGCGACCGCTAATTGTCCCGGTTCTGTGC
>NC_051419.1:13963285-13963683 GCF_015228065.2 Penaeus monodon | reverse complement strand
GTAATACTGCTTACATCTATATTTTCTTTTGAACAGCATCATTTTAACTAGTAGTAAAAACAAGATCATAAAACATTTCGCTTCTTCGTCCGATAAAGACAGAAAAAAGGAGAGAAAAATTAACACTTCTTCGGCCTCCTAAATAGGCCTACCCAGGCCTATCGGAAGGCGAAATCTCGGGCCAAAGTCCATTGATATTTTGATTAGGTATCGACCTTCGCTTCGAATGGGAGTAAAGGAGACGATAAAGCGAGCGTTATGCGACCACAGCCTCGGCGAAAGAGGCCTCTCGCTATCCGTCACCGAAAGCTTTACTGCTTCGTTCAGATTTTTATAGGCCTAGGAGTTGTTTAGAGCAGTTTGGAAAGAGAGAAAATGGGGGACAGTTCTGTTTGATG
>NC_051419.1:13962765-13962947 GCF_015228065.2 Penaeus monodon | reverse complement strand
ATTACTTGCAACAACATTAAGAAAGAAAGGAGGACCTCTTCCTTATTCTTCCCATAGACCTAATGTGGCTTTCAACCCCCTCCCCCCCCCTACTACCTTTTCCTAGGCCGACGATAATCAAGGCCTACATCCGACACTCAGTGAAAATTACAGATGTTGTACCAACTCCTCTTCTTCGGCCC
>NC_051419.1:13962430-13962726 GCF_015228065.2 Penaeus monodon | reverse complement strand
GGGGAGGAGGAGGAGGCTTAGATTAATCAACATATTCTTTTCTTGTAGGCTATTAAGGCTTACATTCCCGTGCTTTGAGCGTTGTGAATTCGCCCTTATCTCTCTGTGACTGGAGAGAGGAGGCTATAACGGGTTATCCGAAATGGCTGTTAATCTAACAGTATTTAGATGAATAATTAGCGATACACTAGTATGCTCTTTCAAAATAACCTACGTCTGTATTTATTATCGATGGAAATCTAGTCAATAAAGTAAACTGTATAATAGGAAAGGCGATATAAGTCAAATTAATTTTA
>NC_051419.1:13962277-13962353 GCF_015228065.2 Penaeus monodon | reverse complement strand
TTATTCCGCGCGAATTTTTTTGAAAAGAAGTCTAGCAAAAAAGGAGAGTTTCTTTAAGGCCTATACTACGGCCCGA
>NC_051419.1:13962048-13962255 GCF_015228065.2 Penaeus monodon | reverse complement strand
AGGCCTATGCAAGTTTCACGCCTGTCTGGTCCGCTTTACGTTGCAGGAGGCACCGCGGCTCTGCTAATCTTGTCCTTCTGCCTCGGTTCTGTTTGGACACTTCCCTGGCGTGTCCTACTTAGGTGAAGACACACCTCAGTGGTCTTTCTTTCTTTTTTTTTGGTTTTGGATTCTGATGATTTATCTGCTTATCAATTTTGTCTGTTT
>NC_051419.1:13961233-13961661 GCF_015228065.2 Penaeus monodon | reverse complement strand
CATCGCTGATTGAAATTCTTTTCCCGGTAGACCACGATACGCCGTTTTCTATAGCTTTAATAATGCGTCCCCCCCGAGGTCGACCAAGCATAAATAATCAAGATAATGTGTAAGGAGGGAGAGGAGCCGAAAGCAGCTGCGGGGAGGAGTCAGTTCTCCACTATACATTTTTTTTTTTTAAGGTTTATTCCATTTATCTTCTTCATTCATCCCTTTTATTCATTTTGATTCATCTATCACTTCGATGTGAAAGGGAAAGAAAACGGGAAACTGTTTGGACTATTTTTGTTGCGAATTTTCGAGAGTTTTATCATCTTCTGGTGTTTGTTTTTATCTCGTTTCGCTGTTTCCGTTCGTGTTATTGTCGCGTATTATCAATTCGAAATCGTTTTAATATGAACGTTCAAGATTTCCATTCTTCTCAGCAA
>NC_051419.1:13960488-13960785 GCF_015228065.2 Penaeus monodon | reverse complement strand
TGTATATACATTTATTGCTTATATCGGTAGGTACCTGTATGTATAATGGAACATTACAATGATAAAATATAAATCCTTAAACTTCGAAAAGGCAAGAAAAGTGATCAAGCAACGCCATCTGTTGACACTTCAGATAACCAGAAGCTTCGACGTCGAGAGACCCATTGCTGCCTATCTATCCTTTGTCTTCTCGTAGAATCTCGCGGTTTCTCGTTAAAATTTCCACTCCCGCCCCTCCCCCCCTACCGCTCTTGGCCCTAGCCTATTTTCTTGTATTTATTCTTCCTCGTTTCGTCT
>NC_051419.1:13960022-13960260 GCF_015228065.2 Penaeus monodon | reverse complement strand
ATTAGCGTTATCGCCCACCCGAAAGCAGAACAGGTTTGAGTAGAGTGAGAGAGAAAATTCTAGTTATCTTTCGTCGTCTGTTACCCCTTTCTTCTCCCCTCCCCCTTTCCCCCTACCCCCCTCCCCCACCCACCAAGAGACGCGGCAACCTTCCGACCTCAATTATTCATATTTTTGTTCTGTTAGGTTTGCTTGTTACTTCTTTTTCCTCATATTTTGAGGTTTTGTCTGATTATTT
>NC_051419.1:13959770-13959834 GCF_015228065.2 Penaeus monodon | reverse complement strand
TTAAAATATATATGAAAATGAATAAATGAGAATAACATACTGCACTGCAATTTTTATTTTCCAT
>NC_051419.1:13959466-13959639 GCF_015228065.2 Penaeus monodon | reverse complement strand
CTTCTTCCACCCTTCATTCATTCCTTTCTGCCACCCTCATACGTCTTCAAAAGGAAAGGCAACCACTCAGCAGCGTCTTGGCAGAAGACCTCAAGACGGATCTTATCTCGTGGGTCAAGAAAATGCGCTTTGACGGCGTTTTGAAACCTGAGAGAGAGAGAGAAGATGGAATT
>NC_051419.1:13958636-13959105 GCF_015228065.2 Penaeus monodon | reverse complement strand
TGATGAGGGAAGAATAAGGAAGAGGGAATAGAGAGAGAAGAGGAAGGAGAAGGAAGTGGGGATGAAGTGTCGGGAGAAAGGGAATGTGCAAATACTAGGAAGAAAGAATGAAAATGGGAAGAGGAAAGGAAGACAACAATGGAGAAGGAGAAGATGAAGAAAATTGCAATGGAGGAAGAGACTGAATGGAAAGTAGGGTAAGGAAATGGGGGAAGAGGGAGGTGGCAGGATGAGAAGGAGAGGGAGATGGGGGAATGAGAGGAAAAATGTGATAAAGGAAGAGAAGAAGGCGTAGGTGATGATGATGGTGTTAAAGCTTTTATGATAGTGATGACGAAAAGGAAAGCTTTTAAAGATCGTGTTGACTATTAGTGTTCATAAAAATGCGGATTAAAAGAACACCAATCCTTCCACAGATCGGAAAAAGCTAATAAAATTCAAGAACATTATCGTTCTTATCCTCATGTTG
>NC_051419.1:13957691-13958448 GCF_015228065.2 Penaeus monodon | reverse complement strand
GGGGGTACAAAGTCCTCTTAACTCTAAATTTACAGAAGCGCCAGAACGCGGCGGGCATAAGCCACTAGCGAAGTGACACGTGAAATCACCTGAATGACAACGAAAGACAATAAACTTCGATAAGATCTGGCACGAAAGGAAGCGCGCGTGCCCTGATTGGCTCGCTGATAATGAAAACTCTCGTACGCTCCGCCCCCTTTTTTTGTCTTCAACCAATGAGCGTGAAGCTACCGGTTATGTTGCGGGAATGGTCTAATTTTGCTAAATGATCTGATTCGGAGTCAATTTGGATCGACCAGGGTGTCCGTAGCTGATTTTGAACGATCGGTTTTCGCTAATTGATCGATATTATATGATTTTATCCTTTTTTTTTCTTTCAGACTTCTTGTGTTGTAAAAATCAAGTTGATATTATATTCTCAGGCGCTGATGGAGACCTTTTTTTGCAAGAATGAACACATGTACAAAAAACAACATATGACGGTGAAAGATGAGATTATTCAATATGTCATACGATAGTTCGGCAAATAACAATCAACGGATAATCATACCTAGAACACAAACACACATTACGATAAAATATAATAAAACCACAATCCACAAATATCCACGACTATCGATCCCCCCCCTAAAAAAAAAAAAGAATAATAATATCCCAGATCAAAACCCACAAATCCACACTAATATCCACACAGAAAAAACACACCCCAATAAACACAAAAAAAAAACACTCATTTCCTTCCACATAAATACAAGTA
>NC_051419.1:13957119-13957653 GCF_015228065.2 Penaeus monodon | reverse complement strand
TTTTTTTTTCCTCCAACAATCTGTTCCAGCGATTAAATATTAACGCGTGTGTCTATTCCGTAAGGCCTACTCAGCTCTACCCCCCCCCCCCCACGAGAGTAGGATGAGACAACGGACAAGGAAGAGCGAGGAAATCCTAATAAATGTGAGGAGTATTATAGGTTAGTGATCCATATATCAGATAGAGGGCGCTGATTATCGTAAGAAATTTGGAGTAGATGGATTGAGGGCAAAAAGATGTGACAGGGAAGTTTGATGAATGGCGTGTGGCATAAACCTGGCCATTAGATTCAGCATAACAAAGATATAATTGATTATGAATATTTAAGGGTATTCGTAACCTTAATGACATTACGGATGGGGTGAATATATTAAGGGTTTATCTTGATATACGGAGGTAGGGGTAGATTTGTTATTCTATATGCTACGTGTCTGCGTGATATTGAATTAAATTTATCAATATCATTATTGACGCTTTTCCTTTAGCTTATGAAAAAGTGAATAAATGACAACATTCACATCGGATCTGAATCA
>NC_051419.1:13956526-13956910 GCF_015228065.2 Penaeus monodon | reverse complement strand
TTTTAACTGAAAAATGTCCAAGAGCGTTAAGCCATCTCTCATTGTCTGCGTGGCCATTACGAAGCAGGCAGGACCTCCTATTAGTAACATTGTGAACCTACACCTACGCGCAGTCATTAGGTTAACCCCATTTGTTAATCTAATGTAGTCTCGCACCGCTTCTTCTGTCTGTACGTTCCCACACTCGCACGCAGTCGCAGACACGTGGGTGTTTTGAAGACGTGAGTGTATATACGTTTTCGCTCGTGGTGTATCGGGGGAGGGTTTGATAAGGCTGGCGGTTGGAGGGTGGCGAGACTGCGGTCTTAAGGTCTGGACGAGTATGTTAGATGGGAGGAATGCGATCTTGATATATAGATAGATAGGTGTGTGTGTGTGAGTATG
>NC_051419.1:13955740-13956445 GCF_015228065.2 Penaeus monodon | reverse complement strand
GTAATTAGCACGTGTATATGAAGACATACAGAATTGTCCAATAGAAGAAACGGGAATTTATATATGAACTAAGTAAATTCGTAGAAGAAATACAATTTTGGACCCAAACACATTGTCAGCCAATTAGGCATTATGACAACCATTTGTTCAGCCGACTAGCCAATCTCACACAAATAGAACATATAATCTAGCCACCGACTAGCCAAGCAAATAATGACTAGTTTTAGAAATCCGACTAGCCAGATAGGGAGAAATAACAACAATAGCGGAATGTAGGTAAAGCACGGATGGTTGGGGGGGGGGGGGAGGTAGAAAGGTAGGGAAAAGAAAAAGGAATAAATAGAGATACAGAGAGAAAGATGGAATGAAGAAGGTAAGATTTTTTTTTTTTTTTTACGAGAAAGAGGGAAGAGAGATCATGGAAGAGGAATAGACAAGGAGAAGAGAGAAAAGGGAAGAGGAAAGGGTAGAAGAAAGCAAAGAAAGGAGGAAAGGGGTGGGGGGGGGGTGTCTAAGAGAGCTGCCCCTACCATAACGAATCGCATTACGCGCTCATGGTGGCTTGTCAAATCTTAAAGCACAGTTTCAGTACGTAATTGTGTTATACAAGCGGAGAATTTTTTGTGGTTGGGCTCACAAACTTGTTTATGTGTGTACAGTGATATGTGTACGTGTATGTAGGTATATATGTGAGTGTCGGCGAGT
>NC_051419.1:13955367-13955579 GCF_015228065.2 Penaeus monodon | reverse complement strand
ATAAATATTCACCCGACGCATGTCAGATATAAAGTACTAAACAGTTAAACAGGATAACTACTTCAGAAAAAAAACGCACAACAAATTGACAAATAAAAAGAATCTCACATTGATGTCTACAATAACCACATCATAGAAACCGCTTCATTGAATGATCAAGTGATAAGCCTACCGTATATGTCTCTGCAGTTAGTTTTTTGAGTAGCGTATAC
>NC_051419.1:13954950-13955324 GCF_015228065.2 Penaeus monodon | reverse complement strand
AAAAAAACCTTTTTATACCACGAACGCGAGTTGCGACGAGTTGCCATTTAGTCCTTTTTCTCGCCGATTTCTTAGTTTTTTTTTAACGATTCACCTGGAAATCTCGACTTTAACTCCGCGTGGCAAGTTTATCTGATTGTTGTGATCAAATCAAACATCAGCTGTCTGTTAGTTTTCGTTTTTCCTTGGATTTTTTGGTCATTTTTATATCGAGAAATATGTCGCATTAGCGCATTCAATCAGTGCCGTTGATTGGATCTTATCTCACGTTTTTTGTATCGTTCTTATTATCGTTTTTTTTTTTAATCAGCGTTTTTCTACCTTCGAATCCGCGTGAATCCGCAGAGAACCGTGAGAATGGGAAAGACGTCACA
>NC_051419.1:13954809-13954931 GCF_015228065.2 Penaeus monodon | reverse complement strand
CATTACTGAAGGGAAAGGTGGAATGTAAAACACCTGTTTATAAGGTCGCTTTTCAAGATATGATGAAGATGAATGAAAGAAGGAAAATGTCGTTATTTGTCTCTGATTCTTTTGACAATAAC
>NC_051419.1:13954360-13954470 GCF_015228065.2 Penaeus monodon | reverse complement strand
TACAGAGTAATACATATATTGATAGACAAATAGATGGACAGAAGTGTTTGGGTGCATGGAGCTTCACGAATATGCGTTTGTCTACACATTACACAAATTTGAACCAACAG
>NC_051419.1:13954002-13954134 GCF_015228065.2 Penaeus monodon | reverse complement strand
ATCCCTTCACCCTCTCAACCCAATCCCGGCGTTTCTTAATTCAATCTTCGGCACGATTTTCAGGGCTGGCTTAAACCGGCGTGGATTGTCGACATTGTGCCTGCCTTACTCTCACGCGAGGTGCCGGGGCGA
>NC_051419.1:13952959-13953444 GCF_015228065.2 Penaeus monodon | reverse complement strand
AGGGATTTTTAAAAGAGAGCGGAAAAGGAAAGATAAGGAAAAAGAGAAAAAAAAAAAGAAAAAAGGGAAAAGAAAGAAAAAATTTAAAAAAAAAAGAAAATATAGATAGTTTAGATGGGATAGATAAAAGAGAAAAAGGGAATGAAGGAAATGTAGTAAGAAATTTTTAAAAAGATGAACAAAAAAATTTCCATAAAAAACAAAAAAAACATGATTCCCATCACAAAAAAGAAAATTTAAATAACAAAAAGAAAAATTAAATACGAAAAATTTCCCCCCCTAGCGTAGTGAAGACCCCGCATATGCGGAAAGGGAAAAAAATTTTTAATTTTTTCCAAATTTAAAAAAAATTAGGCGGATTAATCCTACCTGAAAACGTTATATTCTTTAAACTAAACTAAGGAAATTTTTAAAAAAGGATGAACTTTTTTTTTAAAATTTTTTTTAGTTTTTTCGTTTTTGAAATTTTTAAAATTAAAATTGGG
>NC_051419.1:13952151-13952708 GCF_015228065.2 Penaeus monodon | reverse complement strand
TGTGCATAATCGGGGTGAGGACTTAAAAAAAATTATATTCAAATCGCAACAATTTACTTTTTTAAAACCGCGTTTCAAAAGAATTAATCTTATTTTCGCATTTTTTTTTTTCACTTGGAATTATTTATGCTATTATATTTCATAGGTTTTCCAGGTTATTGTACTTTCACTGAATGAATGTATATATATATTGTCTATTTTTTTACCTCAAATTTGGGGGTCGATCGGGGAAACCCAAAATTTTTTTTAAAACCGGGCGAAATTCTGGATTATAAATTCTAATGAATTTATTCGGTTTTTAAAAATTTCTAAACGCTTGTCTATCTATCGGGTTTTGGGTTTTTGTTCGCGCGCGGTTTTTGTTTTGTGTGTGGTTTGGGGGGTTTTGTGTGTTTTTGTGTTTTTGTGGGGGGTTTTTTGTTCGTGGAAAGTTTGCCCTTTCGTGTTTGTTTTTACGTACATATACGAATATAAACATAAGATCCCAGAAAATTTTTTTTCAAAGTACCCAAATTTTCCCCTCTATCCCTTTTAAAAGTGTAAAATTTTTCGTAGGG
>NC_051419.1:13951749-13951966 GCF_015228065.2 Penaeus monodon | reverse complement strand
TGGTTTTGCATGAGTGCGAGGGTGCCTTTCATTCCAAAGCACTCGCAAATCAATCTACATCTACAGCCGTGTATCCATGCATGTAGTCACCTCATAGTAAATACATGCGTGAGACTATAGATACCAACTAGAGAGAAATCCGACCTTTTCCGGGAAAAATTTAGAAAAACCCAATATAAAAAATTTTTTAACCCAATGGAAAAAGGAAAAAAAAAAA
>NC_051419.1:13951248-13951396 GCF_015228065.2 Penaeus monodon | reverse complement strand
CAAGCCCCGGGGCCCCCATTCCCCTCGCAAATAAAATCTACTCTCCCGTTTCCCTTATCCCCCCTGTTTCTTCTCTTTCCCTGGAAAAACCCCCCAAAAAAAAAACCCTTAACAAAAAAAAGAAACCTTTTCCAATTTTTTTAAACCC
>NC_051419.1:13950919-13951116 GCF_015228065.2 Penaeus monodon | reverse complement strand
TTCCCCCAAAATTAAAAAAATTTTAATTTTATTTTTTAAATTTTTAAAAAAATTATTTTATTTATATCCCTTTTTTAAAAATCTAAACCCCTAGGGGTCACGTTTAATCCCTCCCAAAATTTTTTAAACCATTTTCTCAATCCCTTACCCAATTTTTCCCCCTCATTTCTTCCCCTTCCCCTTTTTTTTTTCCCCTT
>NC_051419.1:13950724-13950813 GCF_015228065.2 Penaeus monodon | reverse complement strand
TTTTTTTCCCCTACTTTTTTCCCCCTAGGTATGCCCCCCCTTTTTGGTTATTTTTTAGGAAATAATAAAAGGGGGAAAAAAAAAAAAAA
>NC_051419.1:13950149-13950334 GCF_015228065.2 Penaeus monodon | reverse complement strand
AAGCCCCTTATAGGTCAGTTCAGCTAATTCCCCGATCCGGCAAAAGACTTTTTAAACCAGTTTTCGATCTGGAATAAACCGTGCTTGACCACAATTAGTTACGTCCTCAGTGCGATTAGCCATGTCCAAGCAACGATTAGGTTTTTACTGGTCAATTAAAAGTACAAGGCAGGGGATAACTTGGC
>NC_051419.1:13949908-13950100 GCF_015228065.2 Penaeus monodon | reverse complement strand
GGAAATTTGTCTTATCTGATTTTTTTTTTTGAGGGGGGGGGGGGGGGAAAGGAGAGGGATGTTAAAAATAAAAAGATAAAAAAAATGGAATAATGTATTTGATCCTGACTTGTTTCGACGTATGGAATATGCCGAAGCGAAATGTGAAAGATGTATGAGAGGTGGATATGATGGAAAGTGAATAGGAGAGGA
>NC_051419.1:13949159-13949473 GCF_015228065.2 Penaeus monodon | reverse complement strand
TGACGAGAATCAAATCGAGATAAGAAAGGAGGGAAAGAGAGAGAAGAGAGAGACGAGGAAAGCGAGGAGGGCGGGACGGACCGGGAGAGGGACGGCGGAGGGGGAGAGGGGAAGAGAGGAAGGATTTGAGAGCGAGAGAGAGCAGGAGAGAGAGAGAGGTGAGAGGATGGGGGAGGAGAGATGATGGGGAGAGGAGGAGAGACAAGAGACGGAGAGAGAGAGAGAACGAAAGACAGAGAGAGAGAGAGAGAGACATATGGACCACATAGAAAGACGAGAGAAAGTGGAAAAGAATAGGCAGAGGATAGATAAAT
>NC_051419.1:13948860-13949112 GCF_015228065.2 Penaeus monodon | reverse complement strand
TGTTGCGTGAGAGTCGAGACGTAAAGGTTTGAGAAGAGAAGACGAGAGAGAGAGAGGAGATCTGATGAGAGAGAGGACGAGAGAGAGAGACATATGGACCCATAGATTAAGAGAGGACGAACAGTTGAAGAAAGGAGAGGGATTATAGGGATTGAATAGATGTAGATAAAGATAGATAAATAGAGAGATAGATTAGAGAGCGAGGAGAGCGATTAGAGAAAGTAGAGAGAGGAGGAGAGAGGATTGATGGGC
>NC_051419.1:13948669-13948766 GCF_015228065.2 Penaeus monodon | reverse complement strand
GAATAGGGACACAGGGACACATAGGGAAGAGAGAGAAAGTGAGAAAAGAGAGTAGATAAATATGAGAGATAGATATTGAGTTTTTACTCTTTCGATG
>NC_051419.1:13948404-13948573 GCF_015228065.2 Penaeus monodon | reverse complement strand
ACAAAAAACACGCCAAGATTAATATAAAATTCACCGTCAACATATTATAAGATTCTCTCGCCCTCGCCCACGCAACCTGCTGTGTTATTTCCCTTCTCTTCTCTCCATATCTAGCGCTCCTCTTGGCCATTAATTATCCATACATTTCAGGGGAGACCCGTTCCACCCT
>NC_051419.1:13947963-13948072 GCF_015228065.2 Penaeus monodon | reverse complement strand
CAAGGCGGATACGAGAACCCCCCGCCCCCTCTGCCAAACACCACACGTGCCCCCCCGCACACGGCTCCTGAACACTGCAGCCAGAAAACGGGCATAATTCTGCTGCAAC
>NC_051419.1:13947618-13947727 GCF_015228065.2 Penaeus monodon | reverse complement strand
AGCTATACACAATAAATACAGATCTATCTTATTCTTGCACATTTTTATCTGTGTATCAGGTTATGCAATCAAACATGAATGAAAGAGATAGTGATCAAATCTAGTGTCA
>NC_051419.1:13946913-13947011 GCF_015228065.2 Penaeus monodon | reverse complement strand
ATATAACCCCCCCACATTTTTTTCTCTCTCTATCTCTAAATCATCACAGCCTCCCCTTCTCCCTACAACCTTCAACGAACAGGTAGCATCTTCGTCCA
>NC_051419.1:13946782-13946886 GCF_015228065.2 Penaeus monodon | reverse complement strand
CGTCAAGATTCCAATCTTGGGATTAACCACATGCTGACGGGTGCGTCTCCTGAGCTAAGGGTGGCCTCCAGAAGCCTGTTTCACTTTCTGTATCTTTTTTATTA
>NC_051419.1:13945424-13945976 GCF_015228065.2 Penaeus monodon | reverse complement strand
AACTCCTTACGATCACCATTCCCGGAATTCACAGTCTCTAATTTTCGCGTTCCTCTAATTGAAAAATATTCTACCCGGGCTAATTAGCTCCTCTACCTTTGCCATCTGTCGCCATGATACAGGGATCCGAACACGCGATTAGTCCCATGATTAGGGAGGTGAAATGTATAATCATCGCACATTAAGTCCGCGAATGATCAGTAATTATTTCGTGTTTTTTCATGTATGTACACTGCTTAGCATTGCAATTACCTTTTTTGGCGTGATTTAATTTTGGCGATGTTCGATTCGTTCGTAATAAAAGGTCCGTCGGTTTATTTCCGCCGCGTTCGTCTTGTGAAATGTAAAAGCAAAAATAATTCATTTATTTCAAGAATAAGGAATAAGTTATAAGTCTTTGAAGATATAGAGTCTAGATTATCATTAAATGACGATGTTTTCTTTTTTTTTCCTTTCTGTTATAGTGGGAATTAATTAATGCATGCTATAATATGCGATAAAAAGGGATATGGAGGATATTTAGCATTCAAAACCCCAGAATGAGGAATGAAA
>NC_051419.1:13943917-13944274 GCF_015228065.2 Penaeus monodon | reverse complement strand
ACGCCACACAAAACGCACATAATTATGACATATATACTGAATAGGCCTTCCCGCTGATCTTCGTTCTAAACCAGCGTGAAAAACGATATATTTCTATTAAATATATTTCGTTATAGGTGGTCACGCCGTGGGCCGTTTATGGCGGTACCGCACGTAAATGTTAACTTTCTTTCACATATTTACGATGTGGTGGAAAGGAAAGTATTTGTGTATATGTATGAATGTTGTGTAAACATTTTGTGTTTGTATTTTTTTATGATGTATATTTGTTTTGTCTGTTGGATTGGAATAGATGATTTCGATGTTTAGTATGAGAGACTAATTATGAGAGTAAGTATAGGGGTTGAGCTATGTAGG
>NC_051419.1:13943353-13943833 GCF_015228065.2 Penaeus monodon | reverse complement strand
ATGAATGATAGGAAAAAAATATTTAGCGTACAGCTGCCTTTTGTTATTATATATGTACCTCTTTATTTACTCTGGTTATTTTCATTACAATACTGTATTTTGGCAGTAGAATTATAACCTAACAAATTCGTAAATTTTAGACATTCTACACGCTCTTCAAACTAGAATCTCAGCTTAGTTACAACGTAAGATCTGTCTCACAAAAGAAATCTGATGAAATCCGTATATCTTAAATGAAAATAATTCTAATAAATCAAAGAAGACATTTTTCATTCTACTGTAAGATATATTGTATAAGATATATTCATATTTACAGGTGGCTTTGTGAAAGGAAAAGATATGTTTATGGGGATTTTTAATTTATTTCGGTCATGTGTGCGAGTTTTAGAAAGCTGTGTTTCCGTAAGGATTAATTCTTCATTTATAATTAGTATGAGATTTATGATAATAAGAAATTATCTATATCAGTTATATGTAATT
>NC_051419.1:13942733-13943073 GCF_015228065.2 Penaeus monodon | reverse complement strand
CACCCGAGGAGTCTCTCAACCATTTTTAAACAAGCAGCCTTGTGTTCAAAGACACAAATACTAACATATCTCGAAGACCCGCCCACGAAACGCTTTAGTCCGCCCACGCCCAAGACACTACGGGCGTTTTTAGCTGATATGGAGTTAGGTGCGGGAAGGGCGCAGGTGGGATGAATGGGGGGAGGTAGATAGGAGAGAAGAAAGAGGAGAAAGGAGAGATGGAGATAAAGAATTTGAAAGGAGAGATTCAGATGGATAGGTAGATAGGTAAGAAAGATGGACGGGAGATTGGGGGATAGGAAAATGGAGATAGGTTGGCTGATAAATTTAGAGAGAGAGA
>NC_051419.1:13941446-13942623 GCF_015228065.2 Penaeus monodon | reverse complement strand
GAGGAGGAGAGATGAAAAAAGAAGAGATAACAGAAGACAAACAGATACACAAATAAAACCAAAACCAACAAATGAAAATAAAAACAACGAAGAGATAAAAAAGAAGAAATAAAAACATCGCATAGAAATAGACAACAACAACATCTATCTAGACAATAAAACGGATAAATTCATTAAGAACGTAAGTGCGTTGTGAAAAGAGGAGGTAAGAGGGAGGAAAGAAGAGAAAGAAGGGAAGAAAGAAGAGAAAGAAGGGAAGAAAGAGGAGGAAGGAAGGAGGAAAGAGGAGGAAAGAGGAGGAAGAAGGGAAGAAAGAGGAGGAAGGAGAGAGGAAAGAGGAGAAAAAAAGGAAGAAAGAGGAGGAAGGAGAGAGGAAAGAGGAGAAAAAAAAAGGAAGAAAGAGGAGGAAGGAGAGAGGAAAGATAAGGAGAAAAAAGGAAGAAAGAGGAGGAAGGAGTGAGGAAGAAGGAGAGACAAGGAGGTGAGGGAGAAGGGAGGAGGGGAAGGGGGGGGGTGCATGTACAATCCTGGGAGTGGGAATTCCCTCAGGCGACAGCTGATGAGGCAGAGGACATGGCAGATCCGAGGGAATGAAGGAAGAGGAGGAGGAGAATGAGGAAGAGAGAGAGAGGACGAGGAGGAGAAAAGAGGAGAAAATCAGGGAAAAAGGGGAGAAGTATGAGGAGGAGGAGAATGAGGAAGAAAGAGGGGGGGGTGAGGAGGAGAAGGGAAAAGGAGAAGTATGAGGAGGAGAAAGGAAGAGAAGGAGGAGAAGGAGAGGCGAGGGGAGAAGGAGGGAAGAAAAGAAGTATGAGAAGATAGGAATAGAAGATGAGGAGGAGAGGGAGGAGAGAATGGGGGGGAAGGGGAAGGGGAAGTATGAGGAGGAGAGAGGAGAGAATGAGAGAGGAAATGGAGAAGCATGAGGAGATAAAAAGACCTGATAATAGGGAAGAGAGACGAGAAGAGATTAAGAAAAGAGAAGTGTCTGTAGGAGAGAAAGAGAGAGAGATGAGGGAAGCGTTAAGAAAAGAGGAAGAAGGGAATGGAGAAGGGGAAATAGGAGAAAAAAAGAATAAGGATGAAGAGGAGAAAGAAGAAGAGATGGAATGGAGAATTGTAAAAAAGGGGGAAAGAAGGCGCAGAGAAGAATGAGGAAGAAGGAGGAAAAGGAATG
>NC_051419.1:13941179-13941275 GCF_015228065.2 Penaeus monodon | reverse complement strand
ATAAAATACCGAAATACAGACAGACAGATTACCGCAGACATGACTCCAACATCCAAAACCAACAAGGCAATCGAAAATTCGGACTCTAAATTGGAC
>NC_051419.1:13940258-13940704 GCF_015228065.2 Penaeus monodon | reverse complement strand
TGGGTCGTGGGCGCAGACACAAGAACCCAAGATGCCGTGATAGATGGCACTCTCTCACAAGAAACCAAAATAGCGAAAAAAGGTCATATATCATAGTTTAATGCGTTCCTAACACCATTCAATACACCATTATCTATTCCATTATCAAGAATCGCGATCATGTACCATATTCTTGTTCTCAGTACACGGTGCATATCGGTAATACAAATCTCAAATATCCTAAACATTCCTTTTTATCCAGTTATCCATTATTCGTATCTTTAATCTTCATCATTTTTTTTTTCGTGCCTTTTTACCTTCAATCGCTTCCTTTTTACGTAACAAGGCAGTTGTACTTCGCAACAGTTTCGACACAGAAATTGCGTTTTAACTTCGTTACCAATTATGTGCCGTCGACAACCCCCGATGGAGATTTTTATGCGGAAGGTATGCTTGATTCTTTCGTA
>NC_051419.1:13940091-13940189 GCF_015228065.2 Penaeus monodon | reverse complement strand
CTCGTGTTCTTCTTCTTCGTTGTGAAAGCGATATAGGCATCCTTGTAGAATTTGTATTGAAACCTTTCTTTATTACGTTCTTATATCTCTTTTGTATG
>NC_051419.1:13939700-13940068 GCF_015228065.2 Penaeus monodon | reverse complement strand
TACATTTATCCTCATTTTCTCATTCTTCTCCGTCCGTAACACTGGTATTGGTATTTTTGTAAAATGTTACTCATTCCTCTCTTCGTTACATTCTTATACCTATCTTGTTATTATTATCTTTATCATCAAGATCTTTTTCGTTTACCATTATTATCGTCTTCTGCTTCTTCTTTCTTTCGTTCGTAATATTTTATATCTATATCCTTGTAGAATTGTATTCAAATCTTTGATCATTACATTCTTACGTATATTTTTATTATTATTATCAATGTCAATATTAATTATCAATTTATTTAATTAATTTACCAATATTCTCTTCACATTTTTCTTCGTTTGTAAAAATTATATTTACATCCTTGTAAAATGTA
>NC_051419.1:13939097-13939631 GCF_015228065.2 Penaeus monodon | reverse complement strand
TCTATTTACTATTGTTATTTTTATGTTCGCATTTTTCTTCTTTGTAAAACGATATCGATTTTCTTCGCCGAAAGTGATTCAATATGGTGTCCGATTCGTGGGTTGTTATACCCGTAGATTTTTTCGTCATTTTTTTGTCAGGAAATTGCATTCTCGTGTCTCGTACATAATTTGAAAATAATTATCTCTAATTTCGGGAAACTTTTTCCTCATTGACGTATTGACTTTTCACTCGTTCTAATCTGCTTGGTGAAATGACTATCCTCAATTTTGTATTGCTTGTAAAGACATTTGTCTATAAATATCCATATTGTCTTATCAATTAAACGCGAAAGTACATTGGTGAAGATAGTTATTGTATTCTGAATTCTATTTAATAAGCCATATTTTTCAAATTTTGTTCAGTCCTACTCTTTAGAAAACGAGCAAAGGTTAATGCAGAATCTTGGTTGTATAATGATTACTTTTGAATATACATTTACGATCGTGGACAAAATATTGAAAGTGATAATATGTAGAATCAATTTGGGTATT
>NC_051419.1:13937540-13938997 GCF_015228065.2 Penaeus monodon | reverse complement strand
GTTTATATTTTATTAAAGACTGATGTGGGTTTTTTTCTTCTTATGCTTAGGTTACCAAGTAATAGAGATTTCAACGCTCCTTTAAAAAGTTATCCTCGCCATGTCACCTTGGTTTACGGATTATATTTTTGTATTTTCCCTTCTTTCACACGCTAAAACATAATCACTAAGAATTATTCTTTGGTGACCTCAGGGTTATTTATAGAATAGTCAGGCTTACGTGGTTTAAAAACAACATTTATTTTTCCTTTTGCTAACGAGCGAGGTATGCAATTCGTCTGCATAAGCATTGTGATTAGGCAATATCTCTCGTTTCCTGTGTACTAATTCGTGATTATCATCTTTCCAGGGGAACTAAGGCTTTTGTATGTAAATATGTATGAACAGTTTAAACGAACTTGCTAAACGACGATTCACTAGTACTATATTTTTTATAGTCTTTTTTTGAGGCCAAAGATCTTGCAAATTTCTTGACCTACTAAGCATTTGATCAAGTCACTTAAGCCTTTCCATTTACACGATTGAGGCGCTCACTATATACTTCACTAAATCGAGTTCATATTCATTTATTTGTCTTTACTGAAACGAGTGTTCACCGTGATAGGTAATTGTTCTACCAGTCATATCTGTTCTCCGAAAAAAGTTCAAAACTTTAAAACTCGTGTAGGTTTTTCGAATAGAAGTTAATTGTCTATCACACCGCACTTTCCTTATTCATATATGATATCTTTAATGGGCCGTTGCTATCATAGACTCTATCCGATTTCACATCTACTTGCAGTTATGTACCAGGTGCGCGCGGATACAAAGATAATTTTCTCCCACTGTAACCTAATATGTACACGACGAGGCACAAGTTCCTACCTTAATGCCATGGTCTGCAGGCGAGACATGTTCTGAGGTCATGTTGACAGGCGGCGACAGCTGGGTCACTGGGGAATCACAGGTCAGCGAGGGGGTCACACTGGGCGAGCTGTCACTTACATCCTTGGGATTTTCGACTTTGCAGAGCATATTGTTGTACACCACGGAATGGTTGGACAAGAGAAGGCCACTTGCAGCTTTGTCTGCGAAGGAATCCATTTCAGGTTCACCACATGGGGCTAGCGCACGGGGCCTTTGGTCACCGATTTCAATCACTGTTACGAGTTTGGGCACTGTATCACTAGTCGGACCGACACCATGTATACGTACGTCCATGTGCGTATATGTGCGAGCGGATTGGGGCGGGAGGTAGCGTGCACATGTGAGCGCGTGTGCACTGGGGGGAGTCTCCCACGCATCTGCTGGGCTACCACTCCGCCATGGCCGCCTCCGCCAGGAATGAGGTCATCAGCAGGGCAGCTCGGGCCAAAGGTCTACGGGACAGGTACACCTCCAACCCCACCCTCTGCCGCGAATCCTCACTCGAAGCGCCTCGGGAATTCCTTTCGAGACCAGAGCCGTTCGGGAGAAAA
>NC_051419.1:13936552-13937481 GCF_015228065.2 Penaeus monodon | reverse complement strand
GACCTGAGCCTCTGAACGCGACCAGTCCCTATGCGGCCAAATCGCAACTCTTAACTCTTGCAGCTTGAGAGCATCCCCTTGGCTGACCCCACCGCGACCCCGCGCGCAAACCACCGCTCACCCGTTCCACGCTTTTTAAAACCCCTATAACCCACCGCTATTCCTTTGCCGCTTTTGAAGTTTGATTCGTTTTCGCTTACGTGATTCCCCGATTCTCGAAGATGATGATTGAAAGCTCAATTAGAATGAATGAAGGTCTTCGCGAAATTAAAACCCCGGCCAAATCGGGGCTTGTAGAAACCAGAGGAAGAAGGCCGCGCGTGATTGGCTGGATAATGTTTGTAGGCGGCGCATCTCCACCCCGAGGCAGCCACTGAACGAGAGGTGAATAGCAAGTGACCACTCACACTCAGTTGCTCTCAAGCCCTTGGAAGAGAAGGTTGTACTCCTCCGGCTAACGGAACGACCTCGCTAGCCAGTCATGGACAGCTAGTACTTAATGATTTCCACTTTTTTTATGAAGCCGATTCAGATAGAAACACATGTATATCTATCTACCACACTCTGCTGCGCCGTGGAGTAGTCAGAGACGGTAATAGTAGTTACGGAATCTGAAGGATTTTACAACTTAATGAGGCGACTTTTTTTTAAGGGGGAACTGAAGAGAAGAAGTTGCCTTGCATCATCTTTACCCTGCGGACATAACAGTGAAAGTTCCGGCGTCCACCTTCACCGACCGTCGCCGCTTCCCGCCCTTTGCCACGCGACCTGTCTCTCTTCCCCCTGCTTCCCCTGCATCCCCTGCCCGCAACTGCAACCGCTCGGGAGGGTATTTGATGCTTAAGACAGATGGTGATGATTTGGTTTTTATATTCTTCTTCTTCTTCTATTATTCTCTTGGTTTCTCTCTCTGGTCTTCTCGCTCGTCG
>NC_051419.1:13936447-13936512 GCF_015228065.2 Penaeus monodon | reverse complement strand
GTTTCTTTTCTTTTACTATCTCTTTTTGTAGTATCTTTCTTTCCTCTCCTTCTCTCTCGATTTCT
>NC_051419.1:13936121-13936281 GCF_015228065.2 Penaeus monodon | reverse complement strand
AAGGCGACCAAACCACAGCTTTATCTCACGCGGACCACATTATCATTCATTAAAGTGCCTCTGTGTCGTTACTACCACCTGCTCCCTCCCTCCCCCCCATTTCTCCCTCTCTAATACCCCAACCCCTTTTCCGTCTCCATCTCCTCGCTGAATGCTATAA
>NC_051419.1:13935689-13935857 GCF_015228065.2 Penaeus monodon | reverse complement strand
ATAACCCCCACCCCCCTTTGCCACCACAACTACCGTAACCTAGCCGGCCAACCACACGACTGATGTGTTGCTTTAAATAGTGGCTTACTCACAATTATTTGCCCCGGGTCGTAGCGGCCAAGGAAATATTTCTTGATGGTTGTAGAATATGAATGCGGAGATAGACGG
>NC_051419.1:13930553-13930654 GCF_015228065.2 Penaeus monodon | reverse complement strand
ACACCTCATTAATTCTCCCGTATCATGCAATAATCTTACAGGTCCTTTTCCGACCCATCTGCCACTGCAACTTGCTACAATATCAATCACATATAGCCTTC
>NC_051419.1:13929577-13930457 GCF_015228065.2 Penaeus monodon | reverse complement strand
TAGATAAGATATCGTTACATGCTATTCCAGTTGATAGTCAATTAATCGTTAACACAACGCGTATCCATCAAAATCAGTGCCGCTTCTTATTTGCATGCACACCTTTCGCCAGTTTCCATGTACTGTACATCAGGAGCTGCTATGTTGAAACAATATTAATGGGTCTGCGTGGTAAATAGGTTGATTGGGAGATTATGGTAGAGTGAAATGAGAATTTTGTTTCTGGACAGTGATAGATGTGTGGTAAACATTGTTTCGGGATAAATAAGAATGAAATTCTAATAAAATCGGTGATAAACTCCTTTCATTATCAGTTTTATTATTAATGGTTTGGTGGTTGTGACACTCATCGTAGCAAGGTTTGGAAATGAAGGTTTTCTCGAGGATAATATGAAATTAGTATGGATAATTGTAAAGGTAATAATAGAAATAATGATAGGAAAAGCGACAGCTGTAATGAGTCTTTTAGTGAAATGCAAAGAAGATAATGAAATACAAATTATCAAGGTATTAAAACTAAAACTAATAATAAAAAAAATTCTCCACCCTCCCCTTAAAAACACCAAACAAACAGAATCAACAACAACAGCAAAAAAAAAACCCAAAAAAAAAAAAAATTAACCCCAATAAATAAACAAACCGAAAAAAGAACCAATTAAAACCGAAAGGAATAACGAAGGAATCTGAAAAAGTAAAAAAAAATATATTATCTTTCTTTTTCTCCTTCCCTCCTCTCGCCTCCTCGACGTCTGGGAAGGGTAGTGGATACGCGCTGGACCTTCCCAAGAACTTTCTTTTAACACCAAGGCTTTCTCAACGCTATCACAAACAAAGGTGGAGTTTCTCTTCGATCGAGCGGTCTTTTCTCTGCGTTTGCTGA
>NC_051419.1:13927016-13927160 GCF_015228065.2 Penaeus monodon | reverse complement strand
CCCAGCATCTGTATCACAGACACAATCTCTGCCTTCCATATCATTAGCTGTTTCTTCGTGTCCTGCACACCTGCCTCTCACTTACAGTTTCCTTCCTGTCTTTCCCGTTTTCTATGAAAGATGTAAATTATCTTGGAAATTGGT
>NC_051419.1:13925672-13926714 GCF_015228065.2 Penaeus monodon | reverse complement strand
GGCACAGTACAATCTCAAGCGGCGAAACACAGATATCAGAATGTTTAACAAAGTCGGCCCCAAGTGTACAAACTGTTCAGCATATACTTTTAGCAGATCCAACACAGATGATTAAAACGCCGTCAGTTTCCGTCTCCTGCAAAGGTGTGGCAACAACAACTCATATATCTTATGGTTTACCGGGACAATCAACTGTTGCAACGTATGATGCATATTAATATTCGTGTTAATAAAGAAGACTGATTACCTTACTGTCCTTGTAAATGTAAACCTTTATTTATTTCCCTTTTATTCATTTTTCTTAAAAGTCTGTACGAGCGAGAGACGTGCAGCTGCCCTGTTGAGTCTTTGTTTGTTTACACTGGGATTTCTTGTCTGTATTTTGGTGAATGTGAGAATAAAAAATGTGTTTAGTGTTGTTTTTTGTTTTCGTTATAGTACTCCGGATAGAAGTTATAGCATTTTTTTTCTTTTTTATTGATATTCATTACTATAATCTTATGAAGGAATTTTTTTTTTATTAGTGAAGAAAGTCGAAGACACTATTATCCTGAACATTTCATTTTTACGATAAACCACCACAGAAATCGCAACATATACTTGAAACCAGAACACGAAACTTTTTATTTAATTAGAAACCGATATCGCAAATCACCAGAATTATCTGAAACCAGTAAATAAAAGACTATTTTATTTTATTAGAAACCTATATCCCATTTTCGATATTTCATTTTGTTAGAATCTTTCCTGAAACCATCAAATAAAACTCTTTAAAATATTAATCTTAAGAATTTCATCTTATTAGAAACCCTAATCACCATACATATTTGAAACCACTAACGAAAGCGCATCATCATACTATATAAAGCAATTTATTTTATTAGAAACCGGTATTCTAAATCACTATATATTTTGAATCCAGCAAAAAGACTCATTATGATATTAAACCATTTTTCTCCATTTTGTTTTATTAGATAACGATAGGCCGAATCATCATACATGACTGGAATCGCCTAACGAAAGCCTCCATAAAATTAACAAT
>NC_051419.1:13925343-13925424 GCF_015228065.2 Penaeus monodon | reverse complement strand
CCTAAAATGTGTACTTTCTCGTCCCAGTACAAACCGATGCCAGTTCGCCTTTCTAGTCATATACTTCGTTAAGTCGCAGTT
>NC_051419.1:13924752-13924907 GCF_015228065.2 Penaeus monodon | reverse complement strand
TCTGGCAACTCACCCCAAAGTCTGATTCGCCAAGTCACTTTCGTAAATAAATAAATCAACAAAGGACAATGATAATAATTTGGTACTGAAGGCAACAAAATTCGATTATAAGGAAAAATAAAACACATCTACAAAGTTTGATAAGATAACCACAG
>NC_051419.1:13923503-13924730 GCF_015228065.2 Penaeus monodon | reverse complement strand
TTAACAAGAGATTTAATGAATCGGAGTGTTCCAGAGTCTAGGTTGAGTTGCCAGTTATTCCTTTCCTGATATTAGACGCGCTATAGTACATGTCGAGAGAGATTTTTCGATTTTGGAAACAGATTACGCAATTTTAACATCACTTTTGTTTCTGTTATTTCTCTGTTTCTCTGTAATTGTTGTTAATAACTTTGCATCGAATTTGTATATTGCATCCTCAATAGCCGGTCTGTATTTTATTATTATTATTTTCAAATAACCCTCTGATCATATAAGCCACTGCCCTCATAACCTCCTTTCTCATAACCTACTTCCTCACAACCCCCGCCCTTATAACCCTTCTTTCACAAAACCCTCCCTCACAAAACCTTTCCCTCACAACCCTTCCCTCACAACCCTTTCCCTCACCAACCCTTCCCCCACAACCCTTCCCTCACAACCCTTCCCCCACAACCCTTCCCTCACGACTCTTCCCTCACAACCCTTCCCTCAAACCTTTCCCTCACAACCCTTCCCTCACAACCCTTCCCTCACGACTCTTCCCTCACAACCCTTCCCTCAAACCCTTCCCTCACAACCCTTCCCTCGACGACTCTTCCCTCACAACCCTTCCCTCAAACCCTTCCCCCACAACCCTTCCCTCACAAACCCTTCCCTCACAACCCTTCCCTCACAACCCTTCCCTCACAACCCTTCCCTCACGACTCTTCCCTCACAACCCTTCCCTCACAACCCTTCCCTCACACCTCCTCCCTCACAACCCTTCCCTCACAACCCTTCCCTCACGACTCTTCCCTCACAACCCTTCCCTCACAACCCTTCCCTCACAACCTTTCCCTCACAACCCTTCCCTCACGACTCTTCCCTCACAACCTTTCCCTCACAATCCTTCCCTCACAACCCTTCCCTCACAACCCTTCCCTCACAACCTTTCCCTCACAAACCCTTCCCTCACAACCCTTCCCTCACAACCTTTCCCTCACAACCCTTCCCTCACGACTCTTCCCTCACAACCCTTCCCTCACGATTCTTCCCTCACAACCCTTCCCTCACAACCCTTCCCTCACAACCCTTCCCTCACAACCTTTCCCTCACAACCCTTCCCTCACAACCTTTCCCTCACAACCTCCTCCCTCACAACCCAGCTCACCAAACTACAACCCGGGTGAGCTGGAGGAGCAAGAAAACTTTTGATATATTACCTGAAGACTTGAGAGGGAGGTGGGG
>NC_051419.1:13923036-13923136 GCF_015228065.2 Penaeus monodon | reverse complement strand
TAAGGGATGAAATAAGATGAGAAGGAAAGGAAGAATGCCATAGAGGGAATAAAAAAGGAGAGAGAAAGAGACAAGGATTAAGGAAGGAAGCAAATTGAAG
>NC_051419.1:13921020-13921344 GCF_015228065.2 Penaeus monodon | reverse complement strand
TTGATAACAAGAACAGTTAGGTATTTTAAGTTAATTAAGTTTCATCCTGTCTCGTTTTCAATAAAAGTTGCTTTACTGGACATGATAAATAAGCCAATTTCTTTATGCTTTTCTCGTATTTTGCATAAATATGTTATGCATTTTTAGAAAGTTATTTGTCTTATTTGCTGTTAATGGAAGAAATATGAATAATGATGAAAAGATAATTCCTTAAAGGAATGTTTTATATTTTCAGCTAACTGTAGCGGTAAAAACTATAAATAGATGAAAAATAGATTCTTTCCAAAATGAAATATATATAGATAAAGAGAATTAGAGTGAGCG
>NC_051419.1:13919927-13920355 GCF_015228065.2 Penaeus monodon | reverse complement strand
TGTAACTGTTTTCACATCTTCAATTCTATTTATAGAATTTTCTCATAAAAAAGGCTAAACAAAATAAGATAAATTTGATAAGAAATTTACAACATGTACTGTACAGCGCAAATGTACTTCTGAGCTTCTATATGTTAGATAGAAATGTAAATTTGTTCACATGAATATGCACGTGAATTTGCATCTGTGAACATATCCGTTGTTAGATATTTGTATACATACATGCGTTTAGATATTTACTAAGATATATACTTGCAGATTTACACTGAGAACTCGTACATATGCATAATAAAATCCTACACTCTTACATGTATATGTAAGGAGAGAGATATACACTTATGAATGCGTAAACAAGTATGTTCATATGTTAAGACACACTTATAAACTCACTCTTTCTTCACACTTCGAAAGTCAAGCAGACGAAACCA
>NC_051419.1:13919197-13919457 GCF_015228065.2 Penaeus monodon | reverse complement strand
GTTTAATATGTTTTCAAATTTTTAGTCTTCATTTTTTTTTTGCAAGCGGCAGCAAGATCAAGCAGTATTCCTGTGTGAGTCGGAGGAATCCTTTCGCGATAAATTTGGTGATGTATTTTGCAGATGGACAAAAACGCTGACACTAACAAGCCTTTGGGTGCTTCTTGCCTTAAGAAAAAAGCCATTAGGTTTTGGACTTGTGAAGGACTAACGACAGAAAATAGAGATGTATGTACTAGTAGAAAAATATGTATCTGTTT
>NC_051419.1:13919025-13919146 GCF_015228065.2 Penaeus monodon | reverse complement strand
TGTACATAAAGTACCTCAAAGTGCCAAATAAGTATTCACTTCTCTATTTATTTATTCCCCCGCTCCCTCCCCCCCAAAAAAAAAAATCAGCGATACCCGTTTTGAAAATGTTCTCCAGAAG
>NC_051419.1:13918717-13918977 GCF_015228065.2 Penaeus monodon | reverse complement strand
GTGAAACTCAAGAGAAGGAGAAAAGAGTAATATGCAACAGGCTAGAAAGTTGCAAGCAGAAACTGTTGGAGTGATCAAATGCATGTGCAACAGGAGAGACGTGAAAGACACTTCTTATGAATCAAGTTGAATATGTTTGAATGTTAAAAAAAAATGCTAGAAATATTTTCTTATATAGAAATAGTATTGTTATAGTATTCACATTACTATAAATAATATTTTATATAAGATAGATATCGTGATGTTATTCAGATTAGTAG
>NC_051419.1:13918463-13918669 GCF_015228065.2 Penaeus monodon | reverse complement strand
TTGCAATGTTACTAACATTACCATAAATAACATATCATATAATAACAGAAATGTTATATTATGCAAAATAGATGTTGTGGTGTTGTTCATATTACTTGGATTTATGAGCGTAAGTTCATCCATGTATGTTCGTATGTGAAATTTATAAAAGTAGGAAAGTAATTAATTAAATGGTTTTCGGGTGAATAATTCCAAAACATTTCATC
>NC_051419.1:13916981-13917424 GCF_015228065.2 Penaeus monodon | reverse complement strand
TGATAGAAGTGATGATTGATAATGATAAATGCAAAATGAAAACTAATTAAAACG
Organism: Penaeus monodon; assembly: GCF_015228065.2. Taxonomy (NCBI): domain Eukaryota; kingdom Metazoa; phylum Arthropoda; class Malacostraca; order Decapoda; family Penaeidae; genus Penaeus; species Penaeus monodon. The sequence goes on along the minus strand of NC_051419.1, from coordinate 13,917,370 downwards.
AACCCATCAAAAGGCAAACCACAACTGCTTAGAAAACAACACTTTAAATAAATCCATTTAAGAAAAATAAAACGAAAATCCCATTAATCGCTAATTATATTTCACTGTACAACCAATACGAATAATGACCATGTCCTTAGCTAATTATCCCTCGACACTGCCCACTACGAGCGGTAAATCAAAAGACTATTTTAATACGAAAACAAGATATGAATTAAGAAGCAGAAGACGTCAAAGAAGGAGAGATAAAGTCCTTGATAAAGTTTCTTATGAAAAGTCCAGCTGGAAGTAAAGGTCGTTAGTCCATTATCAGGTCTTTGGGTTAAGTCTGAGTGCGTGATGGTCTTGTAACTGTTAGATCGCTGGGGTTACCGTCACTCTGCGGCTGC
>NC_051419.1:13915785-13915992 GCF_015228065.2 Penaeus monodon | reverse complement strand
CTCTAAGAATAAAACGATTCTTAATTTAGCTACCCTAAAGAGTAAGTGATTTCGAAGAGAACATGATCAGTTATAACTGTATTAACGAATAAAGAAATAGATTGTGGTATTCTTTTTATAAATTGACTGGTCTTTCATCACGAATTATGAGAAAGGAAAATATGATGACATAATATCATTAAGATTTCTGGAAGAATGTATGTAACA
>NC_051419.1:13915356-13915558 GCF_015228065.2 Penaeus monodon | reverse complement strand
GCAACACTTTCACCACACGCTGTCTACTTTGCATCTGAAATAAAGATTTCGACAGCATCTCACATCATCAATAAATACAAACACACTTATTGTTTCTTTGTAACCTCTAACTAGTGCTTGGAGTAAACCTGTACAAAGCATTCTATAAAGAAAGAATGAAAAAAAAGTTGCGTCATTTATCAAGTGAAAATTAATGGTCGTA
>NC_051419.1:13915158-13915335 GCF_015228065.2 Penaeus monodon | reverse complement strand
ACGTTGCACGAAAGTTTGGCTGGTTATTTTGTCTTCAGAATGACCTTTGGGAGGGTGCGGAGAGGGTGAGGGGTGTGTGGTTTCAGCTAATTAGTAAGTGTTTTAGATGGGTCGGAATTCTAGGTCTTGCCTTGAGTGTTTGTGAATGTGTGATACATAAAATTAATGTGTTTGAGT
>NC_051419.1:13914441-13914719 GCF_015228065.2 Penaeus monodon | reverse complement strand
AATTCATACATAAACACGCACACACATTAACGGTCCGATGTATCACTTGATACCGTAGAGATTCTCAGTAGAAAAACAAAAAAACACGCACAAGCCACAATCAGATAACATGAATTCCATTATAAAGCGAAAAAAACGGGAGTAAGTGGACGAGGGTGGCAGGTTGACAACGGCATGACGCAATTGCATACGACGGCCGTAGAGAGATGGTTATCTTTGAAACGACAGTTGAGTGAAATGATTATCTTGGGAAGGATCGAAATAACACACTATTCCGC
>NC_051419.1:13913793-13914326 GCF_015228065.2 Penaeus monodon | reverse complement strand
TTTTCTCTTTTTTTTCTCTCTCTCCTTGTTTTTCCCCATCTTTTTCTCTCCTTCTGTTCCTCCTCTTTCCTCCCTCACTTTCAATTTTTCTCTCTCCTCTCTCCTCTCCTTTTTCTTCCTCCTTCTCTTCTCCTCTTCTTTACACCCTCCTTCTCCCACCTTCCCTTCCCTCCCTCCGTCCTTCTCTCTCCTCCTCTCCTTCCCTCCTTTCCCTCCCTCTCCCCCCTCCCCTCCTCCTCCCCCTCCTCCTCCTCCTCTCACCCTCTCTCCCTTTCCTCCCTCTCTCCACTCCTCTATCCTCCCCCACCCCCTCCCTCCTTTCCCCTCCCCCTCCCACCCCATCCTCTCCCTCTCACCTCAACCTTTTTATCCCAACTTCAAGACAGTTCCAGCCTCCTTCACACACACTCAGGAGGTCCTTCGTCTTGGCACATCCTCTCACCATATCTTCTTATTAAGGAAGAGTTATCAGGGGATGAAATCTTGACTGCCACAGCGGTTGTCTTGGAGGCTGCGAGAGGGCTGATGTCTAT
>NC_051419.1:13912926-13913096 GCF_015228065.2 Penaeus monodon | reverse complement strand
ATGGAAGTAAATAGAATCAAAGAAAAATCTTATATTTGCAAATAAAATTGAAATCTAGCAGGAAAAGAATACTTGATGAAAATGATTAAAAATGAAGGTGTTGACTGTAAAAGACTATTAATCACGCTAAATGCATTGTTTTTGGGGTCGCAAGAATCTATCATCATCTC
>NC_051419.1:13911807-13912039 GCF_015228065.2 Penaeus monodon | reverse complement strand
ACCTCATCATCCCTCATCCTTCCAATCTTTTTTTAGCCTGTATTTCGTCATTTATCAAAATTCATTTAATGTCCGCGTTAACTGATGAAAGCAGAAAATAGGAAGATGAGGAATGGGTGTCGAGGAGAAAAGAGAATAATCATTTATTTTCTAAGATGCTTGATATTTCCTTGAATCGCATCTGTGATTTAGTCTTATCGCTTTTGTGCGAATAGCGAGACCGAGTTATGTT
>NC_051419.1:13911105-13911540 GCF_015228065.2 Penaeus monodon | reverse complement strand
ATCGAATTTTCTAAAATAGTGTATATTTTTTCATTACTCAAGTGACATTTTTTCGTTCTCTTATTCCAACGATTTTTATAAAATAGACATTTGTAGTTTTTTATTGTCCAAGTTATATCATTTTTATTGTTATTTTATAGATTTTTAGGTAGAAATGTTTAGATCATATTTTCATAAAACCAAATTACATTTTTCTATATTACCATTTCCTCATTTCTTTTCATATAAATGCGTAACTTACATTTTTAATTAATTTTTTATCAGCTTGAGAGGAGAAAGAACAAAATATATTATTCAACTGATATTTCCTATGTCTTTATAGACTGCAGTGCTAATTAATTGATTAAGAAAATTACATATTTATGATTATGTAAAATAATTCAGTACCGAGATAAACATATAAATCAGTAACATTAAAAGGGAATGATTAATAGA
>NC_051419.1:13907837-13908174 GCF_015228065.2 Penaeus monodon | reverse complement strand
ACCCGAGAGTCTGTTTACATACAACTCGGAACTTTTAACACACCGAAATAGCCTCTACCTCATCCAGCACAGATAGTACGAGATCCGTGCTGAGTTTGTGAACACTTCGATGTCCGGCTCTGGCACCTTCCTGTCACTCATTGGCAGGGAGAAGGGCTAATGGTGATAAAGATGGAGAAGGGCTAATGGTGATAAAGATGGAGAAGGGCTAATGGTGATAAAGATGGAGAAGGGCTAATGGTGATAAAGATGGAGAAGGGCTAATGGTGATAAAGATGGAGAAGGGCTAATGGTGATAAAGATGGAGAAGGGCTAATGGTGATAAAGATGGAGAAGG
>NC_051419.1:13907593-13907774 GCF_015228065.2 Penaeus monodon | reverse complement strand
TAAAGATGGAGAAGGGATAATGGTGATAAAGATGGGGAAGGAGCACGGGTGGTAGATATAAATGGGGGGGGGGTGTAGGGGGTGAGGTTGAAGGGGGTGGGTGGGATGAGGGAAAAAGGGAGGGAGGGAGGGTGGGAGAGGGAGAAAGGGGGAGGGATAAGGGAAGGGGAGGGTGGGGGAG
>NC_051419.1:13907134-13907422 GCF_015228065.2 Penaeus monodon | reverse complement strand
AAGGGAAAAAGAGAGAAAAAAATCAGGGAGGGAGGAAGGGAGAAATACAGATAAAAAGAATAAAAAAAAATCGAAAATAGAGAGAAGGACGCCTAAAAAAGAAGAATTAAGAAAGGAAAATAGCTGTCAATTAAAAGAAACTTGAAAAAAAGAAAAAAAAAAAAAATGGAAAATACATTGTACAAACCAATATAAATGATGAATAAAACCCAAATAAAAGATATTTTCAAAAAAAAAAAAAATTAACGGCGTTATGCATCACATAATGATTTATTAGATGAGATGTAT
>NC_051419.1:13906875-13906955 GCF_015228065.2 Penaeus monodon | reverse complement strand
AAAACATCTCAATAATAAATCAATGTATAACTAAAAAATATTATCTAAATGCATGTTAAAGAGATCTATATATAAGATAT
>NC_051419.1:13906695-13906814 GCF_015228065.2 Penaeus monodon | reverse complement strand
CAAACCAAGAGAGAAAGAATGAAAGACATATTAAGACATGCAATGACATCAACTTGAAAGCTCTGTAAGTCATTGAATTCATGCAACGAAAACAAGTGACTTGCAACATGAATTTAGCT
>NC_051419.1:13905945-13906097 GCF_015228065.2 Penaeus monodon | reverse complement strand
AAGAAAAAAAGAGATTTTTGTACCAGTGATGCAAGGAAAAAAGATAAACACAATGTTATTGTCATATAACTGACATAAAAATTATTAGAAGCTGTGCCAATAACTTCAATACAATGATTAATTAAGTGTTAAGAAGGGTAACAACAACTGAT
>NC_051419.1:13905340-13905526 GCF_015228065.2 Penaeus monodon | reverse complement strand
CATTAAAGACAACAGCTTATCGAGTATATGAGTTATATGCATCTGCACTTTCTCTTCAGTGTTCTTCTGTTCTTATCTACTGTAAGTGATGATGTGTGAATGGGAAACACTACACTCATATTAAAGCCACGATAGTTAATGTAACATTTTAACTCTGATGCCAAGAGACTGGTGTGTGTGCATGGT
>NC_051419.1:13904502-13905028 GCF_015228065.2 Penaeus monodon | reverse complement strand
ATATTGTAGTATATATCAACAACCGTAATGATACAAATTATTACATGCAAAGTTATTACATACCAAGTTATTACATACAAAAAGGTACTCACACACAAAGAACTTACATTTTTTTTATGCACAGCAAATCCTTATGCAAAAAAATCACATATCAATTATTACAACAAAGTTACTATTTACCAAGTTATTACATACAAAGTTATTATTTCCCAAGTTATTACATACAAAGTTATTACATACATAGTCCGTTTATACAATATTTTCCCTTACAAAATTCTTATATACGTACTCCTCACACATTTTTTCATATACAATATTTCCAATATTTTTTTTTCACATACAAAGTTATCACATACAAATTATTTTATTTATTTATAAGTACATACATAGTCCGGACACAAAATCTTCCATACAAAATTCCTACATACAGACTCCTCACACACAAAGACCTTAATACACACAATTCTTATATACATTTCCTTATACAAAACTTTCACACACAAATAAACCTCTCACGTACACATAT
>NC_051419.1:13904221-13904448 GCF_015228065.2 Penaeus monodon | reverse complement strand
TCCCTCTCACACACAAACCTCTCACACACAAACCTCTTACTTACAGCCTCAGACTACAGCTAACTATCCTGACATATAAAATTATCCAGGTGTTAGTCGGAGAGTCATCAACTGAAGAACTGGTCAGCTGTAAAATTGTGCGTTACAATGTTCTTCCAGGAATTCCTAAGAATTTATGGTGAATACGTGGTTTATCCGTTTTGATTCTGACAAAGTTATAATTATGG
>NC_051419.1:13903825-13903954 GCF_015228065.2 Penaeus monodon | reverse complement strand
TTTTGAGGGGTTGTAATGGTTGTGCAAAAATGTTTTGATTTTGGATTTTGTTGTGGAAATTTTCGATAAATTAGAGTTCTATTGATGCTGCGAAGGAAGGCTAATGAAGTGTAAAAATTGTAGAATAAA
>NC_051419.1:13903575-13903761 GCF_015228065.2 Penaeus monodon | reverse complement strand
AAAAATAGATTTTCAAAAATTTGTTATGATAGATTTTTCTTTCGTAAATGTATGTGGTTATTAATATGCATTATTACTATAGCTATTACAAGGATTTCAACGTTGTTTTACTAGCAATAAAATCTACTAGCTTCATGTACTAAGCTCGGGTTAATTTTCCAGCAAAATGAATTTAAAGCGAATTGT
>NC_051419.1:13903382-13903548 GCF_015228065.2 Penaeus monodon | reverse complement strand
CATATTAATCTTGCTTTCCTGCCTGATAGTTATCATTAAGCCACAATCAAAATAATACTTATTTATATTGTAAGTTGTCACTTTACAGGAGACTTATATCAGGTTATGTTCAGTTGCAGAAATAACATCTTGAAAAACTGCTCAGTGAAATCCTAATATCTATTTG
>NC_051419.1:13902951-13903063 GCF_015228065.2 Penaeus monodon | reverse complement strand
TGTTGCCTCTTTTTTTTTAACGTATTAATCTTCAATATGATATTTATTCTCTGACTTGTAATTTCTTGCTTTTTATTACTTTCTTTATTACCTAGTCTCGTTTGGTCTAAAC
>NC_051419.1:13902629-13902779 GCF_015228065.2 Penaeus monodon | reverse complement strand
ATTCCTGACGTATCGTTCACTGCAACTCGTCTTTTATGGTTCTGCTTATATACTGTCGCCTTTATTCAGGACTGAGGTCTCAGTTAACTGCGAGAATTGTATAAAGCTCTCTAAAACTTTCTTTTATTATACTGATTGTGAAGCGCTTGG
>NC_051419.1:13901526-13902024 GCF_015228065.2 Penaeus monodon | reverse complement strand
CTTCAGCCTTGTAAATCCCGTGCACCGCCTGCTTGAAATTCCCTCAGTGATTTGTATGATAAATAAGTAGCTTGTTTATATTCTCTGACGGACGCAGATGTCAACGACGTACTTGCTCCTCGGCTTATGTTGTTCTGTTGTTTATAGTGTTGCTATGGTTACCAATTCCTTGCCTTATGTTGTTCTGTTTGCTGAGGTTGCTTATAATGTTGCAATGGTTACCAATTCCTCGCCTTAAGTTGTTCTGTTTGCTGAGGTTGTTTATAGTGTTGCCATGGTTACCAACTCATCACCTGAAGTTGTTCTGTTTGCTGAGGTTGTTTATAGTGTTGCTATGGTTACCAACTCCTCACCTTATGTTACTCTGTTTGCTGAGGTTGTTTATAGTGTTGCTATGTGGTGTGTGTGGGCTTTTTTGGGGGTGGGTATTCACTTGTTTTGGGTCATTTTAGGTATTATTGGGATTTGGGTATTTGTTAACGCTTTGATTGTTGTATG
>NC_051419.1:13900872-13901139 GCF_015228065.2 Penaeus monodon | reverse complement strand
AACAATTTCAACAAGGCCTTTCTAGAACGTATTCAAAAAGTCTTCTCAATCTCCCCTTTCTGTTATCATTTTTTAAATATATCGTTGCAACACGAAACTGACTTCAATTAAAACAAGGTCTTCGGTTTCTGCTCCTTGAAGAGGATTGTGTTACTGCAGGTAATTCGTTGAATAAAAAAAAAGTTAGTCTAGAAATTAAAGTACGGTAAGAGTACTGGTTGTGTCTGGAGGTAAATGAAATGACTGGTATGGTTACCTTTTGGACGG
>NC_051419.1:13899964-13900143 GCF_015228065.2 Penaeus monodon | reverse complement strand
TCTTTTTCTACTTCCTTCTACGTTTCCTCCTCATCCCTTTTTGTATCAAGAACCATCTAATTAGTGTTGATATATTAATGACCCAACGAATACATAATTCTATGACAAGAACAGGAGAACATACACAGAATCCGTCAAGAGAACACAAGTACACAAGATGATCTGTACTTTATCATAAT
>NC_051419.1:13899262-13899544 GCF_015228065.2 Penaeus monodon | reverse complement strand
AGGAGAAAAGCCACACAATAACCCATTCTTTGCATAAAACGTGCAATCGAGTGGTAAAACACAATGTACTCAGGAAAACTACGTAAACGAAGGGTGGGGGGGAGGGGTCCCTATGAGGAGGAGTGAGGGGTATAGGATTCCCAAGGAGGAGGGATAGATATTCCCTTTTTCTCTGAAAGGGAGGGGGAGGAATAAGGATAGGGATAGAGAAAAGTGCTATGGTGTCCCTTGAGAGTAGGAGGTAGGGGGAAGTAAGAAGTGTCCTTGTAAAGTAAGGTTAGG
>NC_051419.1:13899063-13899162 GCF_015228065.2 Penaeus monodon | reverse complement strand
AAAAAGGGAAAAAAAGGGGAGTAAGAGAAAAAAAAAAAGGGAAAAGAGGGGGAGGGAGGAAGAGGGGGAAAGGGGGGGGGAAAAAAGGAGAAGGGGGGA
>NC_051419.1:13898648-13898820 GCF_015228065.2 Penaeus monodon | reverse complement strand
CTTCCCCTCCCCCTCCCCCTACCCCCCGCTTTTTAACCCCCACATTTACACCCCCCCCCCCCTCTAGCAGCATCTGGCACGGCTGCTGAACAAGGTCCCGTATGCAATTAACTTTATCTCCGAGCATCAGTGATAGCAAAGGAGGAATTCTCAATAGATTTCTTAATTCTGC
>NC_051419.1:13898151-13898280 GCF_015228065.2 Penaeus monodon | reverse complement strand
TAGCATAGTTCCTCCTGACTGGACTGAAAGCGCACTTGTGTTTATTGCATGGTGTTCGTGTGTGCATGACAGGGAGCTACGTGTCTACACCCTTACCCTCTATTCGATGAAGCACATGAGGAAAAACTC
>NC_051419.1:13896928-13896996 GCF_015228065.2 Penaeus monodon | reverse complement strand
CAAAAAATATCTCAGTGGAAAAAATCGACCCCACTCGACCTAAACTCCCCCCCCCATCGACCCCCCCC
>NC_051419.1:13896380-13896871 GCF_015228065.2 Penaeus monodon | reverse complement strand
CACAGACTCCATCGATAAGACGATTATAGAGGGAATCATTAAAGCAAGAAGTCTCTGCCACACGAGCCTTTTCAGAGTTTGATGCTTGCAATTAGCCACGGTGCATGCAAGACGCGCCGCCTCCTTGCTTGCACGTCTTGCAAGGGTCACGTATTGCAAGGGGGTAAAAAAATAAAGATTAAAAAGGATGCCTTTCTCAAGCACAGGGATCTTGAGTCGAATGCATGAAGTTTATAATAATTATGTTTTTTTTTATTAATGGCGATAATTAGGGTAATTAGTGATGCATTATGATAGGATAGGTAATGGGGTAATTAGTGTGTGTAATGACAGTAATTATTGTTGTTCGGTCATCGTCATCATCACTATTTGCATGCATGGATCTCTATCATTATTTCTCTCTATCATTCTTCAATATCATAGTCGCTATTGTGATGATAATGATAATGTTAATAAGTGTCATCATTCTTGTTACTATGATCATTATCATT
>NC_051419.1:13895396-13895537 GCF_015228065.2 Penaeus monodon | reverse complement strand
TCAGAAATGACGTAACGGGGCCTTGTGTTCTAATACCAGCTGGCATCAACCATCTGGCTTTCTTTGATCATATTTTTCTTTCATTTAAAAATCTATCGTTATTATTGCTATTATATTTATTCATCGATTTCTAAATCTGTC
>NC_051419.1:13895019-13895147 GCF_015228065.2 Penaeus monodon | reverse complement strand
GCCTCGCTGCTTATCAACCAATTGGAATGAAAAAGGAATAGCGATAAGATGAAGGAAATAGAAAAGACAAGGAAGAAAATACGAACAATAGAAGTCGACAACGAAGTACAGAAGGAAGAAGAGTAAAC
>NC_051419.1:13894072-13894346 GCF_015228065.2 Penaeus monodon | reverse complement strand
AGGAGATCGAACGCAGCATCCCCATCTCGACCTCGCATCCGAGCGCCGTCGCAGCGCTTTCTCCTCCGCTCACCTGTAAACCAATCCATTGTATGGGAGTCCCCGCTAATAGAGAGACACTTAGTGAATTGGTTAGGTGAATCCCCCCCTCCCCCCCCCCATCCCAGGGAATTTCATTTGCAAAGTTGAGTTACTGAGAGTCTTGACATGAGTGTTTGGTGATGTTTGAATGGGTCCTATTTAGTTAGGTGGTTATTTTGAGGATATATTTAAA
>NC_051419.1:13893016-13893149 GCF_015228065.2 Penaeus monodon | reverse complement strand
ATTCATTTATAAGGTCAACAATAAGAGGAATAAAAGTATTGATGATAAACGATTATAAAGAAATATTAGAAGAAATAGCTAAAAAGATTCGATATATTTACGACGATAATAGTCAACACAAAAAAAATAATGT
>NC_051419.1:13891042-13891112 GCF_015228065.2 Penaeus monodon | reverse complement strand
ACCCTTCACCATTGAATGAGTTGATTGTGACGACCCCCTTTTCGATAATCCTTAAGCTTACCAAAATAAT
>NC_051419.1:13889561-13889804 GCF_015228065.2 Penaeus monodon | reverse complement strand
TGTAAAATTTTACTCACCTGAATCACAGTCTCTGCACATCGAATCACATGGGCGATCCCTTGAAATGATATGATTTCTGGAGGAAAACAGATAGCATTGAGGACTGTTCATTAAGCATACCCCAGGTCGATATTTTAAAAAATAACATCCCTTATGCATCCATTGTTTTCTTATTACCAATTTTGTCACTAATTTTCCCTCTTAATGTGATATACTTCTATATTGTTTCTATTCCATCCACCA
>NC_051419.1:13889188-13889381 GCF_015228065.2 Penaeus monodon | reverse complement strand
CCGTGCGAAATATACATGGGAAAGTAACGTCCTTAACAACCAAGTAAATGTCCATACAGATTACTAAACCCAGCAATTATGTTTCAAAGGACTTGTTTGGCATTTACGAAGAACTGCAACTGCTCAAACTCCTCGAAACTCTGAATTTTAGGAGAAGCAAGATGTACGAAGTTTTTCTTTTTCTTCTTTTTTC
>NC_051419.1:13884826-13884910 GCF_015228065.2 Penaeus monodon | reverse complement strand
CGAATTACGAAATGAAGGTCATACCTTAGAAATCCAAACATATATATCCACATTTCGCTTGAAAAGACTGTACATAAAAATGTA
>NC_051419.1:13884003-13884617 GCF_015228065.2 Penaeus monodon | reverse complement strand
ACCGCCAAGCCTGGAGAAATCTGATTTGAGACATTTAGCTTCTTGTTAATGATTATGCCCAAGTCTTTTCATTGTTTATGTGTTCAAGCTCTTGTCCTCAAAAGCTTGTAACCAAGGTCATAATCCTGCTGTTCAGATCCCCGTCATATTGTACCATTGTCAGTGTGGACTGTTAGAAACCAACTAGCCATTCCACACGTGTCTTTTTCAGGATCCATTTGTATAGGCTTACTGCTTCGGCTTCCCTTTTAATCCTTTGAAGACCTTGTTGTTATCCGCGATAAGTACAAGGTACTACCTTTTCCAGAGCGGGGGGGTAAGTCGTTAAAGAAGCAAACAAGGAAGTAAAGGCCCAATAAAGCTCCCCTGGGGAACTACTCTGATTTAGCTCTACCCAATGAGAAAGCCTCAGCTCCTGACACAACTCTCACTTCATTGCGTAGGAATGCTCGAATCGAAAAACTTTTTTAAAGCTTCAAAACCCTTTGGGTGGCTCTCTATCACTATTCCGAAATCACAGTTAAGGAACATTGATAGCATCATTTATCCTTGAATGCCTCCCTCCATTCACCAATAACCTTTGATTAATATGAAGAGTAAAACGATGCTTGATA
>NC_051419.1:13881473-13881917 GCF_015228065.2 Penaeus monodon | reverse complement strand
CATCTCCCCCTATTTACTAATTGCCGTAAGGGTGTTGTTGCGTGTCCACCCCCCCCCCTGATTCCCTACCCACTCACCCATCCCCTCCTGTGCTCGACCTCACGGAGGCGTAGAATAACTTATATGGAATAGGTGTAACCTTTTTTCCTAATATATTCAAAAAACTAGTCAATAATGGGAACTACATGAATACGCGTAATTTTCTGCCAAACCCTAGCAAACTAATTAGATACGTTGCAGAAAGATTAGATGAAAAAAAAAATATAGATATTAAGAACCCTCATCATAATTTGTTCTATCCTATCTTTTCTTATTATGTGGTCCGGCCCATCCTCCAGCCGCTACGATTCTGCTCAATGTCGTAACGATTGGCTGAAATAATTAATGATTATAAATGTGATAATAAAAAATCCTAAGATAAAAAAAAATGATTAGGTGGGTTGT
>NC_051419.1:13881239-13881429 GCF_015228065.2 Penaeus monodon | reverse complement strand
GAGTAACATAATTAATTAATGGCTATAAAAAAAAAGAAACGTTGGGAACTAGGGTTATAGCTTTCTGTAAACATGGTCACACTTTCAAGAAAAAAAAACAAAAAAACTAACAATACAAAAAAAAAAAAACAAAAAGGAAAAATCCAACAAGAAACAAAAATAAAAAAAAAATAACAAAACTGGAACAAAG
>NC_051419.1:13880000-13881187 GCF_015228065.2 Penaeus monodon | reverse complement strand
CGTATAAAGTCAGCATAAAAACAATAAAAAAAAAAATAAAAACCATTATCCACTCAGAAAGAAAATAACTTGAAGTATAGGAAAAAAAAAAAAAAACTAGTCGTGTAAAATATACGAGTGTAATTTAATACGATTTTGGACGATTTAAAATTAACACGGTGATCTGGCGGGGGGAGACAGGAGGGACACTACCCACGAGTCTATTCCTATTCTGGTATTTCTGATGTTCTACCATCCCTTATTTTACTATCTTTATTGTCATTATTTGTGAAATTATTAAACACTAATATTAAATTTCTACGCTGTTTTGCCCAACCGAATAGATAACGACGATTACAAGTTAAATAATTAAAAGCACTGTTGATTTTGAAAAAAATTTTATATCAAGTGAAGAACTAGAGAGCTGATTCTAATACATATCATATAAACTTAATGGCTGCTAGTAGTATGGTGGTACTTAAATCGGGGCAATAATAATCACCCGCGACTCCGAGAAACTTTATGGTTCCTCTGGTTGCCTTTCCGCTTTCCTTTTTTTCTTACGTTTTAGCTTAAAAAATCCCCATGGCTAATTCTTTTTGGACCATAAAGACTGTAAACAGTGCGGTGCCTCTGGATTCATTTATATATGGGGTTTTGGGGGTCTCGTTATAAAAACTCCTTTCTATCTCTCTCTACATCTTGACCCTCCTCTTTTTCTTCCATGGATTCTTCTCTCCCCATCTCCAATCTGCCTTCTTTTCGCTCTCCCTATACTTACTTATCCCCTGCTACGCAGGTGCTCGATGCCTTACCTCCCGCCTCTCTCCTCTCTTCCTCTCTCGGATACTCATTTCCTCAACTTATCTCTCTCTTCTTTCAACTGTGTCGTCGGGCTGTGACGTATGGGAAGCGGTAGTAGCGCGTGTATAGTGGCTGTGTGTGTGTTTCCGGGATGGGGTGGGACTGTTTTCTCTCTCGGCTCAAGTCACACACTCTTTTGCCCTCTCTCTTGCCATCCTTTCTCCGTCCTGCTTCTCTCTCAGAATAAGCTCTAACATTCTTCACTCTCCGCCTCCGCCTTGTCCCCCTCATCCCTTCTTCTCACACCCTTCTCGTCTTCTCAATCCAAGTAGTAAAAGTAAGCTATTAATATTATCATATGTATCCTATACACTAGATTAAGTATTATAAAGATACAGACGATG
>NC_051419.1:13879826-13879921 GCF_015228065.2 Penaeus monodon | reverse complement strand
GATAATAAATATTTTACCGTTTGGGTTCTGACGGGGGTGGGGATGGGATAGATGAATTGATTGTTTTGATTCTTGATACCTCACTGCTCCACCAT
>NC_051419.1:13879587-13879794 GCF_015228065.2 Penaeus monodon | reverse complement strand
GAGGACAATATTCACCGAGGCAGCCCTCAACAAAAGCACGAGCAAACACAACACCTACCACAACAGAACTTAACAAATAAAAACGACCCGACGAGAAATAGGCCATAGGCCTAGGTGATTAGTAAAACTTGATAAAAAAACGAAGGTGAAAGGAAAAAATATTTTTTCTTAGGTTGGGTCGAGACCACCTTCAAACCAAATCCCTAA
>NC_051419.1:13879161-13879475 GCF_015228065.2 Penaeus monodon | reverse complement strand
GCCCTTACACTTCCGACTGTATTAACTAAATATTCTCTTCTTGCCTGCCGCCTCCCGCTCTCCTCCCCCTCCCTACACTTACACTCCTCTCTCATCAATGTCTATTCCTCCTTCTACGTGGCTCATCACTCTCTCTCTCACTTCTCTCTGCTTAGTCATTTCTCGCGGGGTTCTCCTCTTTTCTCTTTTTTTCTCTCTCACAGCTTTTACTTGGTTCCTTTTCTCTTTTTGTTCTGCCCTTTTGTGATTGGTTCGGTTGGTATTTTTTTCGTATTTCTTTCGTTTCGCTTACGTTTGGTGTTGGATGTTGGAGA
>NC_051419.1:13877644-13878379 GCF_015228065.2 Penaeus monodon | reverse complement strand
ATACGCGCTGTTTTTCACAAGGGTTCCTCTTTTAGTGAGAACGGCTCGACATAAAAGAGGGCTTAATTTCCCATCCTTGTATTTTCGTAGATCAGCCTCAGAGTCGATGGAGATGTCAGGTGAGGGAAGCGTGAGAGTTGGGAGCCGTTTGTTTGTTTGCTTGTTTGTGTGACTTTGTTTTCCTTTTGTTTCTTTGTGTTTTGCTTGTTGTTTACTTTCGTGTCTTGTTTTTTGTGTTAGTTTCTTCGTGTTTTGCATTTGTTTTTTGTTGTTTTGTTTTTTTGTTTGGGTTTCTTTCGTGTTTTTTTGTTGGGATTGTTGGGGTTTTGTTTTATTCTTCGGGCTTGTTAGTTTTTTTTTTGTTACTTTTTCGTTGTTTTGTGTTATTTCTTTTCGTGTTTTTTGTTTGTTTGTTTCTTCGTGTTTTGTTTGTTTTTGTTTGGTTTGTTTTTGTTTGATTGTTTTTTTTTTGTTTGATGGTTTGTTTCTCTCTTTCTCTCTATTTTTTCTTTTGATTTTTTTCTCTTTATTTCCTTTTTTTCGTTCTTTTTATCTTTGCTTCCGTCGCGTTTTGTCTGCTGTATTTTGTTTTCTCTTGTGTTTTTTATGGCTCTTTTTTGATGGGAGGGGGTAGTGGAAAGGGGAGGATTAATGGAACGAGAAGAGGGAAAGAGAGGGAAGGAGAGGGAGAGAGGGGAAGAGAACATGGTAATGGAGAAAAGAGGAGACAACTTT
>NC_051419.1:13877348-13877489 GCF_015228065.2 Penaeus monodon | reverse complement strand
TTTCAAATATCCAATATAATTATTAATATAATATAGACTGGGGAACGCTAATAACTCAGATTTCAGTCAACTTCCATGCGAGCTCGTATCAGGCGCAGGTATAGCCACCTGAGATGTCCGCGGAAGAAGGTAATGCCCTTC
>NC_051419.1:13876327-13877026 GCF_015228065.2 Penaeus monodon | reverse complement strand
AAAAAGGGCAACGAAAAAAAAAACCACCGAGAAAGGAAAGAGGACAAAGAAGAATTGGAAGGTTAACGAGAGAATTCTTAATTTTACAAACAAACACAAAAAAAAAACCACATACAACCACCACCCCCCCACTCACAAACCTACCCCATTCCCCCCCACAGACAACCCCCGAGCACACCTCCCACCACACCACACAAATAACCCCCCACCACAACAAACAAAACGCACACCACTCCCCCCACACAAACAAAACGATACAACGCCCCCAACACAACCAAAAAACCAAACACACAAAACCCCCTCACCACAAAAACACCCGAAACACACAACCCCCCTCACACCACGCAAAAACACAGACAGCCCCCAACACCAGAACAGAAACAAAACAAACCCACAACAAACCCCCACATCACACAAACAAAAAAACAAACACTACGAAGCCCCCCACACAAAAAACCAAAAACAAACACACAACCCCGGATACAATAACCACCAACAAAGACAAGAACCACAAGGAAATAATGAAAACGACGTAACTCTCTTTGCAAGATCTCTATTCACTTCTCCCACGCTCATGCTAAATAAAAGCGAGCCACGCCACACGGCAGAAAAACACAAAAATGATAATTATGAAAACTCGAGAGTGTATTACAGCTACTTACACCACCACTTCCTTCTGAACATGTGCATTCATCATAA
>NC_051419.1:13875753-13876111 GCF_015228065.2 Penaeus monodon | reverse complement strand
AGTACATAACTCGGTGTTGTTATTATCAGTGTTGGTGTGCCGTACTCTGTTTGTGGTTTATCTACCAACTTCTGTATCTTCTCTGCTCTTCCTTCTCTTCTCCATCTTTTATTCTTTGCCTTTATCAAAATCTCCTTCCTATCCCTCTCCCTCCCTCCTCCAATATCTCTATTTAATTCCTTCTCCCTCTCCATCCAGCTTCCTATTCCCCTCTCTCTCTCTGTTACCTAATTCTCTCCTCCCTCCATACTTCATTTCCATCTAATCTCTCTCTCTTTTCCTCCCTCCTCCCTCTCCCTTGCTATACTCCGCATCACTTGACTCCTCTCTCATCTTCCCCCTCATTTAATACTCGGTC
>NC_051419.1:13875326-13875707 GCF_015228065.2 Penaeus monodon | reverse complement strand
CGAAAGTTGTGGGATTGGAGAGGGCCAATGATTATTTGCCTCGTAGTAAATATTTTGGAGTTTGTTATGGTTGAAGAATTGTTTTCCTTTTGTATTGGTAATTAACATTTGTTACGGTATTGTATTTATCCAGTAGATTGTTCGGCAATATCGCTATTCAGTATAATCCTTATTCACATATTGGAACGATTTGTAAGTCATTATTATCAATCATAGGGATGACATTAGTGTTATTCTTCATTTGGATCGAATTATTATTAGGGACGAATAAGATTTAATCAGTATCAATGAGTAGCCATGTATCAAACATGATGTCTCAGTTTGATATTATCAGTGCTTATTATAGAGTGTCGATCCATTGGTAAATCACTATGTGTAACC
>NC_051419.1:13873224-13875100 GCF_015228065.2 Penaeus monodon | reverse complement strand
ATCATTCACAACATTACAATGCTTCATTAATGTATACAATATTCATTAATTTACGGTTGTATTATGGGACATCCCATCCAGGACGATAAGGAAACAAGAGCGGGAAGAAGCAAAGAGAAGAAGAAAGGAAGAAGCGCAAATAGGTGAAAACAAAAGAAAAAAAAAAAATAGAAAAAGACAAAAAAAAATAAGAAAAGCAAGGGAAAAATACAACAGGAGAAAAAAAACAAACAAATAAATAAAACAAAAGAAAGCAGGAGATGGAAAAAAAGATAAGAAGGAAAAGCAAAGAAGAAGAAAACGAAAAAGAAGGAGAAAAACACGGAAACAAGGAAAATAAAAAAAGGAAGGAAAAAAATAAGGAAAGAAGGTAAATCAGAAAAGAAAAGGAATAGAAAAAAAAGAAAACAAGAAAGCAGTAGAAAAGAAAGGAAAAAGAATATCGAATAAAACAAAAAAACCAATATATAAAAAAAGAAAAAGAAGAGGGAAAGGAGGAAAATAAGAAAGGGAAAAATAGAAAGACAAAAAGAAAAAGAAGAGGAATAATAAGAAAAAGCAAATCAAACACAATGTAAACAAAACGAAAAAAAAAAAAGAGAAAGAGAAAGAAGAGTCGTAACAAGAAGAAAAGAAGAATATAGGAACAGAAAAAGAAAAAAAAGAGAAACAAAAGGAAAAATAGCATACTGAAAGAAAGAAGGAAAAAAGAAGAAGAAAAACAGAGAACAAGGAAGAAAAACAGGGATAGGAAAGGATGAGAAGGAGGGAAGGATGAAGAACATAACAAAAACAAAATAAAAATACGATGTAGTTATTAAACCCCAAAGCAGGAATGGTAGAAATATGCACAACAGTTTACAAGAGGGTGTGCATAACCCACACCTTCCTTTTTAAACACACTATCGTGATTCTAAGCTAAAGGTTTTTGCAACCCTCCAATTGCATGCAAATTTAGGCTGTTACGTTTGATTAGAGTGTAATTATCAGCCCGGCCTACTTGGAATGCAATTAGTTAATGGACAGGGCGGATTTTCCATGGAGCATCCTTAAAGTACCGTGGAAAACCTAACATTCTACCCTACTTAGCCGAACAAATTTAAGGTTTCGTAAGTTTTACCGAGTTGTGGCAGATGTTCGCACATTCATAATCTTTGGAGCTTACGAATACGTGGTTCAGTTGTTTCTCTCGGGAGTGGGAAACTGAGTAAGTCTAGGGTTGTTGTGTGATGTGTTTGCTAATCTCGTAGTATAAAAACAGAAGTAGAGAAATGTATAGAAGAGACAAGCCCACTTATAAGGGGTGGGATGGGTATTTGTGATCCCGGAATCTCCGGTAAGTTGCAACTGATCTCCAGAGGGGGGAAAGGATGGGAAAAAATAAGAGGAAGACCGAATATACAACACCAGAGTGGAAGAAACGAAGGGAGAAAATAACATTTTTTTCAAAAATCACCTACCAATAAGCCTGAATGGCTAGCGGGAACGGGGCCTACAAAACAAAAAAAACCAGACGAGTCACTAGGGCTGGTCGTAAAAACTCGCGGGACAAGTGCCTCGAACTTTACTGTTATGAGATTGATGGAGAATATGTATATCGGGGCACCACTTGTGTACTCCTTAAGCTCTTTGGTAATTTAGGCAAGTATGGGAAGAACAGTCCATGTTAAAAAAACAGAGTTAAGATTCGAAAACACACAGGGATCAGGGTAAGAGGGCTAAACCGCGTTATTGAAACACGGATGAGGGAAAAATGCGTGTGGTGGCAGTTAACACTGGTTATTTAACCCACGAAAAGTCTTTATGGGTAGTTACATCGCAAAGAAGAAAATAGAAGCGGGGGAAGGGAAGAGGGACAAGAATAAGCAGGGCGGAC
>NC_051419.1:13872794-13872862 GCF_015228065.2 Penaeus monodon | reverse complement strand
GTATAGAAATAAGAGAAGAAAAGGTAGGAAAAGGGGGGAAAAAGAAAAAATAAAAAAAATTTTGGACT
>NC_051419.1:13872381-13872643 GCF_015228065.2 Penaeus monodon | reverse complement strand
AAAGACACGACACAGAAGGTATCGGAAAAAATCACCTCCTCATCGCCCCCCCCCCTATCCCTCCACCCCCCTCCTGTGCCACTCGACGTAGAAACTTAATGATCGTGTACCTTTTTCTAATATATTCAAAAACTGTCAATCTGACTACGATACGTAATTCCAAACCATCAAATATTACTTCATAAAGATATATAAAAAAATATATATATTAAGAACCCTCATCAAAATTCCTTATTCATTGTTGGCATCTCACGCTACATGG
>NC_051419.1:13872120-13872340 GCF_015228065.2 Penaeus monodon | reverse complement strand
AAGGGTATAGCTATTCATTCAAAAAAACGTGTTAATAGATTTGATAAAGTTCGAGAGACGTTTGGTATTATAATGCCCGATCACGATACGATTCATGTGATTGAATTATATCAAGGAGAAAGATCTTATGGCAAAAAATAGGCTCCGGGAAAAGATGGGTTTCAAAACCCATGCTAATTTTGGACCAGCTGTCAGTGCGGGCATTAGTGGGTCTTATAAA
>NC_051419.1:13871690-13871759 GCF_015228065.2 Penaeus monodon | reverse complement strand
TTTACGTTGGGGGTCTGGACGGGGGTGGATGTTGATAGATGAATTTTTTTTTGTTTCTTGAATCACCTC
>NC_051419.1:13870770-13871167 GCF_015228065.2 Penaeus monodon | reverse complement strand
ACGCGCTGTCAAGTCCTCTTTGTGAAACGGCTCAGACATAAAGATGCACCCATTTTGTTTTTTTGAGATCAGCCTCAGGCGAGGGAATGTAGGGAGGGAAGCGTGGGGTTGGAGCTTTTGTTTTTTGTTGTTTTTGATTTTTTTTTTTTTGTTCTTTGTTTTTTTGTTTTTTTTTTTGTTTTTTTCTTGGGTTTTTTTGTTTGATTGTTTTTTTTTGTTTGATGGTTTTTTTTTGTCTCTATTTTTTTCTTTTGATTTTTTTTTTCTTTATTTATTTCTTTTTTTCGTTCTTTTTATCTTTGCTTCCGTCTCGTTTTGTCTGCTGTATTTTGTTTTCTCTTGTGTTTTTTATGCTTCTTTTCTTATGGAAGAGGGTTGGTGGAAAGGAGGATGGAAC
>NC_051419.1:13869965-13870076 GCF_015228065.2 Penaeus monodon | reverse complement strand
AGGAAATATGAAAAACGACTCCTCTTTTGCATCTCTATTCACTCTCCCCCTCACGCTAATAAAGCGAGGCCACGCACTGCAGAAAACAAATGAACTCGAAGTGTATACAGC
>NC_051419.1:13867511-13868448 GCF_015228065.2 Penaeus monodon | reverse complement strand
TACGATATTAAACAAAGCAGAATGTAGAATATGCAACAGTTTTACACCAGGTGATCATAACACACCTTCCTCTCTTATTAAACACACTATCGTGATCTAGCTAAATGTTGCACCTCAATTGCATGCAATTAGGCCTTGTTACGTTTTATTAGAGTGTAATTATCAGCCCTGCCTACTTGGAAGGCAATTAGTAATTTGGTACAAGGCGGTTTTCCATGGAGCCATCTTAATTACCGTGGAAACTAATCATCACCCTAATTAGCCGAACAATTTAATGTTTCCGTTAAGTTTTACGAGTTGTGCAGATGTTGAAATCATATCTTGAGCTACCGAATACGTGGTCCCGTGTTCTCTCGAGTGGAAACTGAGTCTCGGGTGTGTGTGTGTTGTATCTCGTAGTATAAACAGAGCTAGAGAATGTATAGACAGATAAGCACTTATAAGGGGGTATTTGTGTATCCGGATCCGGTAAGTGCACTTGATCTCCAGAGGGAGGAAGGAGGAAGACCGAATAAACACAGAGAGAAACGAAGGAGAAATAACATTTTTCAAAAATCACCTACCAATAGCCTGAATGGCTAGCGGACGAGCCTACAAACAACAGACGAGTCACTCAGGGCTTGTCGTAAAAAACTCGCGACAAGTGCCTACGACTTTACTGTTATGAATATGTAATATCGGCACCACTTGTGTAGTCCTTAAGCTCTTTGGTAATTAGCAAGTATGACATAACAGTCCATTGGTTAAACAGAGTTAAGATTCGAACACACAGGATCAGGTAAGAGGCTAACCGCGTATTGAAACACGAGAGGGAAAATGCGTGATGGTGCAGTACATGTTCTTACACACGAAAGTATATGTGTAGTTACATCGCGAGAAATAGAAGCGGTGGGAAGGAAGAGACAGATAAGCAGGCTGACAGATAGATAGATGCAGG
>NC_051419.1:13866704-13867174 GCF_015228065.2 Penaeus monodon | reverse complement strand
ACAAGACACTCCGCTCTTGTCCAAACCGGATTTATGCTCCATAACCCGAAGCCCAATCCAGCTACACGGCCGACGGTGCCACAAAACCATACCTTAGCAAGTGGAACCTCCAAGTCTCATAAAACCCCCTTACTTATACACACGCGACACGGGATCCCAGCCTCCTTTCACCACACACACGATCCAATCCCATGCCATTTTTAGCTTCCTTAGGATCCGGGCCTTTGCTGCGTATACTCCCTGACCCTCTTTTGTGGCTAATCGTCTTATAAAACGAGACCATTGGATCTGTTCTCGGCGCCTTTCACAATATTTTGTCAGGAGGACTTGCACTTTCGAGGTTTCGTGAGATTAGGGAACACTTCGGGCTTTAGAGAAAAGGAGGAGGAAAAAAAGAGAAGAAAATGATATGGAGATAAAAGAAAGGTTGAGTTTTGTTTAGCTGCGTGTCTGTTATCAAAAATGTTTAT
>NC_051419.1:13866295-13866470 GCF_015228065.2 Penaeus monodon | reverse complement strand
GGGAGAGAGAGAAAGGGTTGAATTCTTTTCAACTTGATGTCTATTATCAAGGGTGTGTATAGAAAGAGGAAAAAAATAAATAAAAGAGACAGAAAATAATGTCTGTTATCAAGATTTTTTTAGAGGAAGGGGGGGAAATAAAGAGAAAAAAAAGTCCATTATCAAGATAGTTTAT
>NC_051419.1:13865960-13866259 GCF_015228065.2 Penaeus monodon | reverse complement strand
TGTGACGTTTAACAAGAATTCAAAGTCGTCTTCAGTCTACTTATTAAGCTGCCTTTGAACGCCTTTGAAGACCCTTCCCAGCTGTCTTTAAGACCCCAAGACCCGAATCCCGTTTTAGCCCCCATAGACGAGAGCCCACCGCCCCCCCCACCTTTAAGACCTCATGCATAAGACCCTAACATTAAGACCATACATACGAGCCCCAATATTAAGACCCCACTCACAAAACAGCTACATTAAAACCCTGTTCTTAAGACACCAATAGTGAGACCCCACATATGGGGGGATACCCTCCCTCC
>NC_051419.1:13865619-13865904 GCF_015228065.2 Penaeus monodon | reverse complement strand
AGACAATACCTTCTTCACCTTCGTCACCTCCCCCCCCCCATATTTAAGACCCCCAAAACTTCCCCGGTCTTGCCTCCCCTCTCCCAAAAGCTAAAAGAATCCAAAAAAGGCCCCCCCTTTCCCCGCCTTCTTTCTGCCCCTCCCCCATTCTCAAACCCCCCTTTTACGAGACGTTCCAAACCCCACCCATTTTCGTCACCACCTCCCCCCTCCACCTCCCCCCCCACACTTTTTTTAAGACATTGAGACCTCACATGCATGAGAATACTACTTTTTTCACCTTCG
>NC_051419.1:13865297-13865575 GCF_015228065.2 Penaeus monodon | reverse complement strand
CCAACTCCACTTCCTTCTTCTTACTTTCGTCATACCCCCTTTTAACACAGCCTCCCCCTCCCTCCTTCCCTCAGTCCGGCACCCTCACCCCCTCCCCCACTTCTTCCCCCTCCCTTTTAACACCCCCTCACCTTCATCACCCTCTCTTTGACCCCCTCCCCCCTCCTCCTCTCTTTATAAGCCTCCCGGTAATCCATAAAAAAAATAAAATCATCCCCAACTAAAGCCCCCCCCCCAAAAAAAAAGGGGAAAAAAAAAAAACCCCCGGGGCCTTTTCA
>NC_051419.1:13863301-13863878 GCF_015228065.2 Penaeus monodon | reverse complement strand
GATAGAGGATGATGTTAAGGGAGAAGACGAGAGAGAGGATAAAGAGAAGTTAGAAAAAGATAGAAAGAGAATGAATAGATAGGAAAGAGGGTGATATTAAGGTAGAAAACGACAGAGAAGATAAAGAGAGGTATAGAAAGGAGATAGAGAGAGAAGAAAGGGCTGGAATAAAGGGTGAGGATAAGGGAGAGAAGAGGGATAATGGTCGAACTGACCTTATCCCCATTCGCATGCTAATGGGATGTAAATGATCAACGGGGAGGGTGAAATGGTTCGCGCGGTGTTGCCGTATGGAGGGTTCGTCAAATTGGTGTCATTCGGGGGAGCTTTTTCCAGGATTCAAACCGATATTTTGTTTTTTTTTTTTTGTTTTTTTTTTTTTTTGTGTTTTTTGGTCTTGTTCTTTATTTCTATGATTACTATTTATTATTTTTTTTTTTTATTTTTTTTTCTTTTTTTGTTTGTTTTTCTTTTCTTTATTTTTTTTCTTCTCACCTTTTCTTCTTTTTCTTCTTTTTCTTCCTACTTTACGTTTCAGGGGAGGTAGAATGAACAAAAAAAAGGGGGGTGGGGGTGG
>NC_051419.1:13863079-13863173 GCF_015228065.2 Penaeus monodon | reverse complement strand
CCTCTCCCTCCCATACTATATAGGATTTATCGCGAGTCGGAGGCAAGGTGTAAATTCTGGATAATTTACAGTCGTTCTTTTTTTTTTTTTTAAT
>NC_051419.1:13862956-13863049 GCF_015228065.2 Penaeus monodon | reverse complement strand
AGTCAACAATGACGATTCCTCGCCGATGCATTTTCAAGAAAGGGGTGGGGAGGGCAAAGGGGAAGGGCATGTATGTATGGGCACACCCAATCG
>NC_051419.1:13860250-13861081 GCF_015228065.2 Penaeus monodon | reverse complement strand
CAAGATATTTCAACAAACATTTAAACACGAATAACAACGATGATTCTATACTAAAAAGGGAAGTAGAACAGATGAGAGAAATTTGCACAAGAATTTATAAATTTCAGAAGCGCTTCCTCGCACAGGAATCCGATGACAAAATACATATGATAAAACAAATATCTAAAAATAAGAATGAACAGCGTAATAAATAAAACAAATGGCGTGCTGATACTCTGGAAGTTAAAAAAAAATAGTTTTTTTTTTTATGTCTGATAAAATTGTGATGAAAACAAGAAATTCTAAGATTAATTTTCAGGTATATTTAGAATCCTCAAAAATATTTCTTAATCATATCAACAAAATAGAAATTACTTTGGGCAAACATCAAACACAATGAACCTGATAATTTTATAAACTATAGAATTTCCTTTTCAGAACAATAGCCGATCTATCCAACTGTTCATTAACATCTATTTTTTTTTTTTTTAAGTTCCGTTGTCTGTTATATTCAGGTTCGAATTCCAAACTTGCGTAATCTCTTTAATATTCAAAGTACGTGTAAGACAATAAATCTCCCGTGGAGAGATATCGACTAACAAAGTACTTTTCGCCTAACGTAGAAATATTATCATCTGGAGCAACAACATTTGATATCCATTATCAGCGAGGGTGAAGGCATAAGTTGTACAATTTCTTTATCTATCGTTTTATTATCTGCATGACAAGATAAATGACAACTGCCTCAGAATCCTGTCAGTGTCCACATGCCTGCTTAATGGCAGAGGCTGGAACTAGACTGGCATTGCCTTACCCGAAGGAGGCTTGGGAAAGGCACCGCACAGGCTGCGT
>NC_051419.1:13859509-13859657 GCF_015228065.2 Penaeus monodon | reverse complement strand
ATCTCTACTATCACTTCATCGATAACTTTGCATCTACATATCTTCTTTCCTTATCAATATCCTAATGATGCAAGCAGTTTATTCAAATGGAATGCATGAGCAACAAATGGGAATTTATGTGAAAGTTTGAGAACGGACACACACACAA
>NC_051419.1:13859304-13859445 GCF_015228065.2 Penaeus monodon | reverse complement strand
CTAATGTTGATTATTATGAACACTTGTTTTTATAAACATAATGTTTAATTTCATGGTGGAAAAACTTAGAAGTAGTATTTTAATTTACGTTACACTATCGCGAAATAATGCAATCAAAAGACAAACAACAGTAGTAATGAC
>NC_051419.1:13859186-13859253 GCF_015228065.2 Penaeus monodon | reverse complement strand
TGAATGGTAATACTGATGAAAACACTTATTTTTAAAATTATTGTTTGAAATTTACAATATTATGGAA
>NC_051419.1:13857399-13858176 GCF_015228065.2 Penaeus monodon | reverse complement strand
TCTCCTAAAATTCGCCAAAAAGAAATAAGCTAAACTTCGCAATATATTTTTTTCACGTTTTATAATTGGACGTGTTTCATTCCTCTCTCCGATTTTCCGATGATTTTCGATTTATCATTTCTATTCTTATTCTATATAAACAATTGAAAGAAAGATGGATTATCAGAGTTTGGAATTTTTATACATGACATAGAGAGACATAATATCACAGATTAATACTCTTTCATAATAATTCAATGTCATAGAGAAACAAAATATTTTATATTAACACTGTTATCTTTGATATAATTAACCTCGATACGTAATAAGTTATTAAGAAAATTAATCATTTGCATAATAGAGAAGAAACTCAGGAGGGATAATGCCGTATGGGGATTAAGTAAAAATAATAATAATAAAAAAACAAGGAATTGAAAAAAAAGACTACGTGATAAATCTTACGAAATCGAAGTGGAAAAAAAGAATAATATTCACATTCGAATTTTGACACTCACCCCCGCCCCCCGTCTTAAAATAAAGGGGACAGAGCAGAAAGAAATTTAAGAAGTGAGTTTTCACCAACTCATTAAAAGGAATTATGCAAATTGACATTGCATAAATTGGTCTTTACTAATGCACTCAACATCTGAAACATAAATATGAAATACTGCTCAGTCCCAAAGACGCAAATTAAAGCAAGATGTTCAACACGGAGGGGAACTGTGAACAGACAAACAATGAGACCAATTTGTAACTTATGAGAAAAGAGTTCTTCAAATCAATAAAAAAGACTCTTAA
>NC_051419.1:13856959-13857089 GCF_015228065.2 Penaeus monodon | reverse complement strand
CAAAAAAGTAAAAATAGATAAAAACAGAAGAAAAAGAAAGTAAACAAGGACACACAAGTAAACACACAAACAAACAAAGACACATTTTCCCAAATCACAGATTCACATTCATAGATATATGCAAATGACT
>NC_051419.1:13856737-13856936 GCF_015228065.2 Penaeus monodon | reverse complement strand
AAAATGGCCTTAAACAGACAAAAGAAAAATAGATACATGTTGAATATGATTGACATTCATTGCTTTGCATACTTATTAAGATGTGTAAGGTTTAACAATCTTCTAATGGAAGTTTGCTGTTTTTGAGGAGAATGAAAGTGAAAATAATTTGATAAATAAAAACTCACAGTGAATACACGAGAGCAGACGCACCTAGCAA
>NC_051419.1:13855341-13855543 GCF_015228065.2 Penaeus monodon | reverse complement strand
CAAAAGGCTTCCACCACGATTCAATTCTACCAAAAAAATGATAAATGATGGAGAGACAGACAGACAGATATAACATAGATAAAATAGATGAACAGACAAGCATATAAATAACTTTATAAACTGATCTATAGTGAAATCAACAAATAAATAGACTGATAAATGGAAGAATGAATACGATGATAACGATTCCTAAAATGATAAT
>NC_051419.1:13854602-13855307 GCF_015228065.2 Penaeus monodon | reverse complement strand
AATAGATAAAATAGAAAATAAGATAAATTAATTCAAAGATATGGATTAAGATAAGATATTGATAAGTGAAATAAATAAATAAAATAAGCAAAATGTGATAACTGCATTTTCATAATGAATAAATAAATAAATAAATAAAGTAAAAAAGGAAATGCATAAGACTTGATAAATCTCTTTTCAAACATAAGTAAATAAAGGAAATAAATAGAAGTTGACAACTATAACATTCACACACAAATAAACGAACAAATAAAAAAAGACCAGCAAATAAATAACGAAGAATAAACAACCACAAAAACAAAACAATAAAAAAAAAAATAACATGAAAAACAAAAACTCATGCTACTCTCCCCCCCCCCTCCTCTAACCCCTCTCCTCCCCCCCCCTCCCATAACTCACTCCCCCTACGACCCCTCCCCCTACACCATCAAAACGCCCCCCCGCCTACACCCCCCTCCCCCTACCCAAAACCCGCACCCCCCCCCCCCCAACCATCATCACAACCCCCCACCCCCCCGTTAAGACAAAAATCGCAAATGAATCGTGTTTCTAAACTGTATCTTTAATGATTAAACTTGATTCCATTAAATCAAGGTTGACAAAACGTGGCTTTTCCTAATTATGGGGAAGGTCGGCGACAGATCTTAATTACTGCTCCTAATGAAACTACTTCGAAAACGGGGTTATTATGCATAACGGTCTCGA
>NC_051419.1:13852429-13852660 GCF_015228065.2 Penaeus monodon | reverse complement strand
CCCACTTTTCTATCAAAATCATTAACAGTGAGGAGAGGATTTCCTCCGTCCTCAACAAACTATTAGCAATCATACGGTGAGCTTACTAAAAACACCTCATTAATTTATCTTTTTATCTATTTGTATCTGTTGATTTACCAATATGTTCGTTCCTTTATCAATATCCATTTGCATATGCATGACAGCCTACCGTTAGTGACCTTTGGTACATAAATTTGCATGCGTAAATTG
>NC_051419.1:13850007-13850496 GCF_015228065.2 Penaeus monodon | reverse complement strand
TGATTCCCCCCAGCCTTCCCCGCAACCACGTGATATAAACAAGCGTTGGCAGCCCAGCATTCCCGAGGCAGATCTGCTTCCCTTCCAAAAGACCAGGTTGTGTGGTTTTGTGCTTAGATCCGTTTGTTGTGTTTGTTTTTTGTTTTTGGTGTGTGAAGTTTTGTGGTTTTGTTTGTTTTGGGTGTGAAGTTTTGTGTTTGGTTTTGTTGTTTGGTGAAGTTTATATTATGGTTGTGTTTTGTTTTTATTTTTTGTTAATTGCTTTGTGTTTTGTTTTTGTCGTGGTTTGTACTTTTGTGTATGTTTGTTTGCTTGATGAAGTTTATATTATGGTTGTGTATTTGATTTTGTTTTTTTTAATTCGTCTATTGTTTTGTGGCTTGTTTTTGCTGTGAAGTTTGTATGTTTTTTTTTTTTTTGTTTTTTTTTTGTTTTTTTCTGAAGGTAGGTACGTTTTCCTTTTCATTAAAAGAAAGTCATGTATGTGAA
>NC_051419.1:13849547-13849963 GCF_015228065.2 Penaeus monodon | reverse complement strand
ATATTTGCCGAGATTTTTTTTCCTTGACGTACGTATATTTTCCTTCTTCATTAAAAGAGTAGGGCAGATGAAGACCATTTAGCAATTGGAGTCTATTTCAAGGTTATGTATTTGAGTTCTGTTTTAGTCCGTTCTTGTTTTTCTCCCCCGAGGTAGGTAAGTCTGTTGTGCCTATAGAATGTTTTAATAACAATTAAAAAAGGTCTGATGAATAGTATTTGACGATTGTAGTCTATATCAAGGTTGTGTGTTTGAGTTTTGGTTTGAGATCCGTTGTATTGTTTTTGTTTTGAAGTTTGCGTTTTTTTCTACCCCGAGGTAGGTCTGCTGTCTCTATAAAATGTATTAATAACAATTAAAAAATAGCATAGAGTTTTTTGTTGCTGTTCTTGTTCTTGTTTACATATTTTTATAAA
>NC_051419.1:13849408-13849485 GCF_015228065.2 Penaeus monodon | reverse complement strand
AAGGTAGGCCTGTTGTCCTCCGCAAAAAGCAAAAAAGCAGGTCTCATGAATAGCATGAAGGCTTCGAGTTTTGTTCG
>NC_051419.1:13848622-13848798 GCF_015228065.2 Penaeus monodon | reverse complement strand
GATCTCCTTCCATCCAAGAACAACTACAAAAAAAAAACACAGAAACAAAGACACACAAAGAGGCAAGCAAACCACGCACGGAAAACACAAACACTAATCCTGCATTCGCAATCACACGCACGCAAACTAACACTTGGAGAGAACAAACACAAACGAACATGAACAAGCACACTATC
>NC_051419.1:13848402-13848467 GCF_015228065.2 Penaeus monodon | reverse complement strand
CATAAGCAGACAGAATATACTGTAGGGGTTGGTGATAAGGGTGGAGGGGGGTGGGGGATGAGAGG
>NC_051419.1:13847816-13848023 GCF_015228065.2 Penaeus monodon | reverse complement strand
TGCCTAAAATCAAAACTTAAGGGAATGAACAGCCAACGTGCATACCCACCCGAGGCGATATTGCATGCAACGCAATGTCACTCAGCCGTCTTGAAGATGTTGCAGGCTGACCTTGAGGATTTTTCTCTCATCGGATGGAGCGACTTGTGATAAAAAAGAGGATGTGGCGACTTTCTTCCTCACTTCACTGTGGCTGCAAGGTCCTTC
>NC_051419.1:13847281-13847354 GCF_015228065.2 Penaeus monodon | reverse complement strand
CTCCCTCGCTTCGCTGTGGCTTGCAAGCCCGTTTTGTCAATTGCATCTGCTCTGGGACTCTCTCTTCCTATTG
>NC_051419.1:13845639-13845722 GCF_015228065.2 Penaeus monodon | reverse complement strand
CCCTTGTGACGAAGGGACGTGCTTCCGGAAGATCTTCAGGGAGACCCTTTTTAACCCTTAGTTAATGGGGGTCATTAGTGTGA
>NC_051419.1:13845247-13845607 GCF_015228065.2 Penaeus monodon | reverse complement strand
TAGGGAAGCAAAGTCATATGTGGGATTGTTCAGCCATGCGTCACTAACTCACCTTGGCCACCCATGTAGGCCTTTCCCCACCCCCACCTCCCACCCATCCCCTTTACATCACCCCACTAAACACCCACGGAACACCCCCCATCCTTCCCTACCCCTTATCCATCACCTCCCCAACACCATCTTAAAACCTCCCCCTCTTCCCCCTTCTCTACGACCCTAACAAATCTTCTCCCCCAGTTACTCCAACACTCCAACTCCCCCCCCCCATCATATCATTAACACCCCATGACCTCTTCCCCTTTTCTCCCCATCTTCTTCAACCCTTCACCACCTTTGCTTCCGCCTTACATAAGCTTCTAA
>NC_051419.1:13844639-13845172 GCF_015228065.2 Penaeus monodon | reverse complement strand
ACACCCGAAACCTTCCCCTTTCTCCCCAACACAGCCCTTACATACGCATCTACATACATATTACATACACCCCTAGATCCCCCCACCAACCACAAAACATGCAACTCTCGACTCTGTGAAACCCGTCCATACGATCTCTTTCCCCGTCCGCTGTCCATCGGCATAATGGTATTACTTGGCATTCTCTTTGTGTGGCGCATGTCGATGGGTATTGCTATGTTTATTTATTGCACCCACTTCCGAACACGGGGATATCGACCTTACCCCGTCCATCCAGAAGGCCGGAGTTCCCACGCGATCTCCCGGGAGGTTATACGCCCTTCGTGCCGGCCGGGTAAACAGCTGATTAGACCGATAAAGTTACGGAAAAGTACAGCTACAGGAATGCTCAGGACAGATCAGCTGTTCCCATCCATTACTTACCTGGCTATTATTAATTTAAAACTATTACAGGTGAACTTACCTTGGTGGCTGCTGCCGAGGGAAAGACTGAAATTGAAGCGGGCTCGTGGAGGGGGAGAGGAGGCTTATGA
>NC_051419.1:13843770-13844045 GCF_015228065.2 Penaeus monodon | reverse complement strand
AAAGAAGTGTGGGTAGAAGTGGAAGGTGTGGGAAGAGGAGGTTCGGGAGATTAGATAAACACTGATAAAAGTAGAGTAAGAAAGATAGAGATTGTGTGGGGAGGGATTGTGGGGCTGGAGGATGTGTGTGGGGAAGAAGATGAGGAGGAGGGGGAGCTGGGGAGGTTAGGGAGGGAGGAGACAAGCAAGTGGGGAGATGGGGGTGAGTGTGGAGAGGGGGGGGAGTGCAGGGTCTATTCAAGGTAAGCGAATGTTGGGAGAGACGAAAAGAATTT
>NC_051419.1:13843418-13843495 GCF_015228065.2 Penaeus monodon | reverse complement strand
AATAAGAATTAGGTGACCAAATAAAATTCTTGAATAGGGCAAGAATACTCGGATGATGAAAAGTAATCATTGTGGAA
>NC_051419.1:13842697-13842941 GCF_015228065.2 Penaeus monodon | reverse complement strand
AGCAAACCGAATGCCCAGGTCAAGAGATCATGTAATTAATCAGTGTGATTTATCATAAACAACTTTTTCCTTATTATTTATGAGAAAAAATGAAATATCTTTTTAGAAATGACTGATACGTATACTTGTAGTTTACTGTTGTTACTTAAGAATAAGTGATTATATACATGCACAATACATGAATTAAACCTCTGCTTTGGTCATTACAATAAATCAGTGGGGAATATTTCTCTATGGTTAGTGT
>NC_051419.1:13842154-13842449 GCF_015228065.2 Penaeus monodon | reverse complement strand
CTCATTCTTCCACAAACTTCCAGAACCTCCTGTTAGATTTGCGAAAGAGAAGGCACATCATGTTGAATTTACATAATCATATGTTGATGTTCAATTGCGAAATCGGGAGAGTGTTCATCTTCCTTTTATTTCCTTTAATGTTTTTGTTTACAACCAGGAATTATGAATATTTAGAGAGGTAGATTATTAGGTGATTCATACTGTTGTCAGATAATAGACCAACATCAAAACTAACTGTATATTTTACAAAGCTCTGATGTCGGGCATCGTATGATAACTGCATCTCCCTTTTCTG
>NC_051419.1:13839832-13839953 GCF_015228065.2 Penaeus monodon | reverse complement strand
GAATTCAAGCCAAACTATCTCCGAGGCGACTGTCGAGCCTACTGCCCTAAGCGTCGACCTTGTCTCTCGTAAGTCTTACAAGAGAAAATGGTTTCTTTTTTTATTTGCTTGCGTTCATTAG
>NC_051419.1:13838911-13839153 GCF_015228065.2 Penaeus monodon | reverse complement strand
CATTCCCTTTCAGATGCGAAAAAATTCAAAATTTCCGCCGAAATCGTAACGAGAAATCCTTTCCAAAAAGTCAACGAAACCGAACTCCCATTAACCGAATAAATTATGCAAATAAATATTATACACTCACCCAAACTAATGATTAACCGCCATTCTGCTGTCGATCCCAAACATCCCAACCTCATCCCGGTGGCGGAAAATCAACAAATCTTGCAAGAAAAAGGATAATTTCAAACTCATTT
>NC_051419.1:13838724-13838875 GCF_015228065.2 Penaeus monodon | reverse complement strand
AATATTTCCATTTCTTTTCGATTAGCGGCGACTTCCCAGACCTCGTTTTCTTTGCGGGTTTCTGTGTTCTGTTCGTCACCGGTGGGAGGGGGGGACTTAGATAATAATTTTTAGCGACTGGGAAAGAGTCAAATATAGAAGTAACAGTAAC
>NC_051419.1:13838040-13838487 GCF_015228065.2 Penaeus monodon | reverse complement strand
TCAACCCAAGCACACTTCAAACCCTAAAAAAAACAATCTTCAAACACCTTTTAAAGACAGAGTACGTCACAAAATTTCTTAAAAAGCAGTAGGCTCGACGCAGAGTAGGCCTATAGATGTTCCAGCTAACGTTCTACCTCGGGGGGGAGGGGAGGGGAGACGTAGAGGGGTATAGGTCAGGGGTAGGACGGGGGGGTAAGGGAAGGGTAGGAGGGAGAAGGAGGAAGGAGGGACGAAGGTACAGGAGGGAAGAGGGAGGGGAAGGGTGGGGAGGAAGGTACGGGGGGGGGAGGGGGGCTGTAGGGAAGAGGGAATAGGGGTGGGGGGGAGGTGGAGGAAGGGGAGGAGGGAAAAGGTAGAGGGGAGGAGGCAAGAGGGGAGGGAATGGGGTGCCGGGAGGAGGGGAAAGGGTAGGGTTTAGGTTGGGGAGAGGAGGGGGGAGGTTGT
>NC_051419.1:13837564-13837736 GCF_015228065.2 Penaeus monodon | reverse complement strand
TTTAGTGTGAGATAGTTTCTAACATAATGCTTTTACAACCTCGAGATAACCGTAGCGTTTCAAAGGGTTTAACAAGAAAGAAGAAGAAGAAGAAGAAAAAACTACATAAAAAAAAACCCTTAGAGGCTTCCATTTTTTAAGAGATTTTGGGTGGATCACTGACAGCTTTTCT
>NC_051419.1:13837167-13837402 GCF_015228065.2 Penaeus monodon | reverse complement strand
GGAATTGTAAATAGATAAAGAAATAAATAGATGAATAATTGAAATGAAAGGAAAATAGAAAACAACCGAAATCCATACAAAAAGGTATTTTTTCTACATATGACAAAAATACACAGCGTTTGACTTCACTCAAGCACGTGTTATTATGAACGATAACGTAAAGAACAACCTGTAAATAATACAATAAAAAAAGACAAATGCTTAAGTTTTATTTATTTCTTACCCCCTCCCCCCC
>NC_051419.1:13836893-13837078 GCF_015228065.2 Penaeus monodon | reverse complement strand
GCCGCACAGCCAGTAGGCCTATCGCGAAATTAAAGCGAAAATAGTCTCGGTTTTTTCCCCTTCCCCGAAACGACCCGAACGAAAGGTTAAAAAGAAGGTAAAAGGTAAAGCAATGAAGCCGAAGACACAGACTGGGCATTCGGACGAGTGGAAATATCGCGAATGAAGGGAATAAGGAAAGGGGA
>NC_051419.1:13836734-13836838 GCF_015228065.2 Penaeus monodon | reverse complement strand
GTATGGTAATATTTGCTAAAGTTATTAGCTGTGTATTCCTTCATTCAATAGAACAGAGAGCGAGGACTTAAGGAGGCTTATTCACAGGAGGAAGCGTTGAACTG
>NC_051419.1:13835808-13835899 GCF_015228065.2 Penaeus monodon | reverse complement strand
TTCCCAAACCCCTTTGATATGTTGTTTCATGATGTATTATAGCTGCTACGAAACAAAAGGTTTGTACTCTTATCATTTTTCATAATTTCAC
>NC_051419.1:13834606-13834920 GCF_015228065.2 Penaeus monodon | reverse complement strand
CTGACTTATCACTAAAAAATCAAAACCTAGACCAATTCATTTGCAATTTTATATTCACTCGTGAAATATGCTAATTTTAGCACTATCTGCAACCGACCCTCCCAAATCCCATTCAAAATAGAAACGTAAATCCGACATTCAAACGTACTAACTAAGCCCCGCCCAATTAACAGATAACAGCCAATCACGCAGTTCGTATGATACGCTAATCAGCCAATCAGCGATCGCCACGAGTCGCTTCGGGGTTCGTAAAAGGCGATTTAAACGTAAGACCCCGATATCAGCCTTCAAAGTCATCGAAAAATCTATAAAAA
>NC_051419.1:13834483-13834567 GCF_015228065.2 Penaeus monodon | reverse complement strand
TGTTGTTAAAGCAAGTAAGCTATAAATCAGGTGTGTGAAATTTGATCTTTATTGATTGAGGCGTCAGTATAACAGCTGTTTTGT
>NC_051419.1:13833532-13833601 GCF_015228065.2 Penaeus monodon | reverse complement strand
CTATCTTCAGCGAGAAAAATTGATTCGAATCCCATAAAAAGAGAATTTGAAACTACAACCAACCCACTC
>NC_051419.1:13833386-13833512 GCF_015228065.2 Penaeus monodon | reverse complement strand
CTCGAGGCCTACCTTTTCTCGCCAACACCTCCTATAAATCGGCAAAAAATAAAAAAAATAATAGGCCTATGGAAGGGTGTGTTAAACGCTTCGAGACGTTAAGAATGGGGAAGGGTGGGGTAAAAC
>NC_051419.1:13833034-13833178 GCF_015228065.2 Penaeus monodon | reverse complement strand
TTACCTGCACTTGCCACGTATCTGGAGTAACGGTAATCGACTGTTTTGCATATATTGAGTTGACAGGAGAAGTATTTTTCTGCTGTGAATTGAAATCGATAATGATTAATCTTACGCTGTGTGGTTTGTTATGCGGTTTGCGAT
>NC_051419.1:13832017-13832289 GCF_015228065.2 Penaeus monodon | reverse complement strand
AAAATCATTTATCAACAATAAGTTCTGGATTCACTTAAAGAGACAGTTTACAAGGTATGATTTCCATTGATTACACTATATGCCCCTAATGATCTGTAGAAATAGACGCAAATTACATGTAATTAGCGTAAAACGTTTGAAAAAGCAACGTTCACAGGCTTGCCCGTGGTGTTCGTTTGAGTGTAGTCATTGGCTTGGCATCGACTTCGGGTTAGATTATAGCTTTTGTAGTTGATGAATTTGCTGTGTTCGATGGAATTGTCATCTAAGAG
>NC_051419.1:13831296-13831535 GCF_015228065.2 Penaeus monodon | reverse complement strand
TATCCAATATGTAATTGATAATGAGCTATCATATATCAAGGTTTATAGCAACCACCATCTTCATATTACCAACACTCATAACTTTTCGAAATCTCCCATTAAAATCACATTTTACCTTAACGTACCTAACCCATTACCCCATTTTACCAATTTCAGAACACATTACTACATCAATTTGAGTCTATTATAATTTTTTTTTTTTTTTTAATCCAGAACTTATTGTTGATAAATGGTTCTGA
>NC_051419.1:13831120-13831248 GCF_015228065.2 Penaeus monodon | reverse complement strand
ATTACGACAAAACAGGAGGAAGATGGTTGATGAATAAGGTGATAATGAAGGAATGAAATAGTACGAAAGAAAGATGTGGTGAATAAAGGTTGATAGTGAGAAACAAATGTTACGATAATGAATTACAG
>NC_051419.1:13830564-13830887 GCF_015228065.2 Penaeus monodon | reverse complement strand
CAGCAAGAGGCTTAAGAAGGTGCTTCGAAAAGGAAGGTGAGAGAGAGGGGGCGTGGCTAAGAGGAGAGGGATAAAGGGGCGGAGCAAGGACATTATAACAGGACTTTCTTCAAGATTTAGTAGGAGGCGCGGCAGGGGAAAGACAGAGATAGAAGGACAGCTATCTCAGAAAATCGGTCAGATGCAATCAGCTGACAAAAAAATAAAAGAGGTTATATAGATGTTTATCACAATGTCGAGATTAAGTGCGGGGATGGTCGAGACGTGTTTCGGACATGTTTCGAATGTAGTCTTGAACACAAAAGGGATGGGGTTGTTGTTTC
>NC_051419.1:13829694-13829760 GCF_015228065.2 Penaeus monodon | reverse complement strand
GTAACATGACACTCTGAACGCCAATAAACTCACGAGGCATCTACATTAAAGGGGAGGTTGTGAATA
>NC_051419.1:13828991-13829169 GCF_015228065.2 Penaeus monodon | reverse complement strand
TTAAAGAAAGGACAGGTAAGAATCGGCACTCAAAAGGCGATTAAAACGCACAAAGGGTCCCCCCAGAAAGAGGAAATTGGGCCGAGACATCACTGAAGTCCCGACGTCCGCCATTTTCCCCGTTGGTCAGCGCGAGTGAGTGATTTCATGTTGTGATGTCGCGGTCATAGAGGCTGGT
>NC_051419.1:13827923-13828149 GCF_015228065.2 Penaeus monodon | reverse complement strand
GTCGATTAGCATAAATCACCACAAACCACAAAAGACTTCATTCATATTTCCCCAACACGAGTTAATCCAAACGAGCTCGTGTCAGGATCCACAACGCCGGAACGAAACCCGGATATAAATCTTAACCTGTAGAACTCTCAACACACGACCCCTTCTGGCTGTACCGAGGATCTCTCTTGTGTAACCCGGATATATTTCACTCCAGTTGTTCGCGACCTTGACGTGA
>NC_051419.1:13827754-13827872 GCF_015228065.2 Penaeus monodon | reverse complement strand
GAGAGAAAAGGGTGCGACGAAGGGTGAGGTAGGGGTGGGAAGGGAGGACTCTCGAGGGTCACAAAGGCGTTTTGTAAACTGCGGAATGTTGACATTAATATTTTGTCATCAGCTTCCA
>NC_051419.1:13827436-13827681 GCF_015228065.2 Penaeus monodon | reverse complement strand
AGAGTAAAAGTAGGAAGAAGTGAAGCAGGGAGGAAAAAGGAGGGGGAGGAAGGAAGGAAAGAGAAACGGGGTAAGGAAGGAGAGGGAAAAGATAAATCAGAGTGTAAGCAAGAAGTATGAGGGAAAGATAGAACGAGGGAGAGAAAGGAGGGAAAGGAAAAAGAACAAAGGGAGCGGAAGAGAATGGAGAGGAAAGAAAAATGGAAATAAGAAATATAGGGAAGGTTAGAGGATAGAAAGTGAAA
>NC_051419.1:13827223-13827296 GCF_015228065.2 Penaeus monodon | reverse complement strand
GTAGCGAATGAATAGGGATAGCCTGTCTATTGATAAAGATGGGAAAATTATATGAGAAAGTAGAGAGAGAGAC
>NC_051419.1:13826646-13826891 GCF_015228065.2 Penaeus monodon | reverse complement strand
GCAATTAAAGAACCAGATATCCACCTGAAGACAAATGGCCTGTAATAATGAAAACATCATCGGTGGCCGCGCGAGAGAGATAATAGAGATAAAAAACAGACAGATGCAAAGATAAGACTAAACACACACGAGTAAGAACAAGGACAAGATCGAGGAACCACGTACGGACGATTAAGTACGCCGTGCCGTACCCTAGCCACGTACCTTGCTGGGTTTGGGAGGAACGTGATAGGTAGCGTGTGGTA
>NC_051419.1:13825652-13825821 GCF_015228065.2 Penaeus monodon | reverse complement strand
CACAGCCTCTTAAGACAGATGTTAAGATGATAAAGACTAATTATCAAAGCATCTATACACATGCAACAGTCAGGCAGCATCATGCTCGCTCTCATGAACACAGAGGTATGCCTGATGGGATAAAAAGTATAGCCACAGAGAAGAGCACCTGGATACCTGACATTGGATA
>NC_051419.1:13824445-13824601 GCF_015228065.2 Penaeus monodon | reverse complement strand
TTCTCTCTTCTGCCTCCCTCCTCCTTTATCCTTGCCCTTCCCCTAACCCTCTTTTCAGAGAGAAAAGAAGACAAAAAAGGAGAAAAAATCTCAAACGTTTCTGAAATATTGAAGGAATAAAAGAAAAAAAGGAAATATTTTAAAAATGTTTAAGTT
>NC_051419.1:13824217-13824374 GCF_015228065.2 Penaeus monodon | reverse complement strand
CACTCTGTCTCTTCTCAAAATAGACAAAGAAATAAAGAAACAAAAATAAGAAACACAGAAGTAGAAAAAATACGAATAAAGATAAAAAAGGTAAAAAAAAAATCCACCCAAACCCACTCACAAAAAAAGAAAAAAAAAGTCAAAACGAAAAAAAAAC
>NC_051419.1:13823804-13823957 GCF_015228065.2 Penaeus monodon | reverse complement strand
GAAAAAAACGCGAAACCCCCTCCCTCGCCACAGCGACCTCAGGGATGTCGTAAAAGCAAGGCTGGAAACACCTTCGTAACCTCAATGTGTCTCCACGACCTGAGGAACGACTTCAAGAAGGTCCCAAGATAATTAAACTTCGGCTAACGGGGG
>NC_051419.1:13822691-13822788 GCF_015228065.2 Penaeus monodon | reverse complement strand
CTACCTACCACTCAATGCGAAAAGGCCATCATTTTTATTCTAATACCTCCCATATCTATATCCATATTTCCTCTTTATCAAAATCCCCTTTAAAGGT
>NC_051419.1:13822539-13822647 GCF_015228065.2 Penaeus monodon | reverse complement strand
ATGCCCGTAAACATGACACGATTTTCAAAGGTCTTCTGTGAAACTCTCGAATTGGCGATGACAGTGCTCTTTAATCTGTGCGCAATTTATGTACTTGAAATATATATA
>NC_051419.1:13822400-13822477 GCF_015228065.2 Penaeus monodon | reverse complement strand
TGGTTTGTTTTGCTGTTGATTTGGTTATGTTGGTGTTTCTCTTCCTTATTTTCCCATTTATCATTCGTGTAGTTCAT
>NC_051419.1:13822090-13822345 GCF_015228065.2 Penaeus monodon | reverse complement strand
AGTTCCTCGATTTTATTACCAGTTTCTGTAAATTTCCCCATTCATTTTTTTTCTATCTCTCTTTTTCATCTCCTTTTATCACCAATATCAATGTGCTTCTCTTTTTTCTTCATTTTCTCTCATATTTTTTTTTCTCTCTCATTGTTTGATATGGTATCGATCTTCATAGGCCTATAAGCTGAGGCAGTCTACTCCTGAATAGGTGAATAGGTCTATCGAATCGGAGATCTCAGTGTCAACACATTTAATACACTC
>NC_051419.1:13821690-13821782 GCF_015228065.2 Penaeus monodon | reverse complement strand
TTATAAACTACATAAAATATTCTTCGCCCATTTATTCTTACCCAAATTAAGTTCCAAAAAAGGCTCAGTCTCATGAAATATAACCTTTGCTC
>NC_051419.1:13821040-13821659 GCF_015228065.2 Penaeus monodon | reverse complement strand
TCAGTAAATATTTTCTCCATGGAGTATTAGCACCACACATTCTGTAGGCCTATCAAACGGACCCCAGAGGAGGCCTATCAGAAAGGGGCTACCGCTTGCCCTTTCATGGCTATGAGTTATGTGATAAGTAAGACAGATTTGGACAATTTCAAGTACCTTCCCCCCCCCTACCTCCTTCCCACTACCCCTTTCCCCCCTCCTTTCCCCCCACCCCCTTCCCTTTCCTTTCCCTCCACCCCCTTGCCCCTCCTCCCCCCTCCTTCTTTCCCCTCTTTTCCCCCTCCTTCCCCCTACTCCCTTTCCCCTTCCGTCCCTACTCCTTTCTCATAAAAATTCCCACCCACCCCCTTCCCCTTCCTACCCCCTCTTTTTCCCCTTCTTTCAAACCCCCTTCTCCCCGCCCTCCTCTTCCCCATAGGCCTATGTGATGGTCGCAAAAATTTATGAGTGTAGGCGAATTCTTTCAAAAGAAAAAAAAACTTTCGTTGGTTCGGCTTCCGTGCTGTTTGCGGCAAAGGCGATGATCGGAATGACAAAGCGATCTGGAGGCATTTAGTGCACGCTCTCTCTTCGTCTCATCATTCATGTATATATACAATATTAGTCTCTCTCTCTCTCT
>NC_051419.1:13820798-13820951 GCF_015228065.2 Penaeus monodon | reverse complement strand
CACTCCACCCACACTACCCACACTTACACCCACAACATACCCCCATACACACACAACCCATTCACACTCACCACACACCCACCACCACTCCCCTCCTACCCCCCCTTTTCCCTCTCACACAACCCCCTCACACCCCCACACCCCCCCCACCAA
>NC_051419.1:13819926-13820198 GCF_015228065.2 Penaeus monodon | reverse complement strand
AAAGAGTAAAAGAGAGAGGCAAGGAGGCCTAAGTGGGAAGAACAAGACGCGGCTATGGAGGGGGGAGGGGGTGGGGGGTGGAGAGAATCAGAATAAAAAATGCAAAAAAGAGAAAGAGAGAGAAAAAAAGAACAGGTAACCGTTAACAGTAAGTCACCGCGAGGACATCCGTTATGTAGAGTGACAGAAGGAAGGTAAAGAAGACATTCTTTAAGATGGTAAAGGTGGGGGGGAGGAGGGGAGGGGGTAAGGGGGTAGGAATACTATGACAA
>NC_051419.1:13819568-13819839 GCF_015228065.2 Penaeus monodon | reverse complement strand
CGATTATACAGGTATTTAGTAATCTGTCGAGCGATCTACAAAAAAAGAGAGAAAAAGAATGGATATGATAATAATAACATAATTATGATAATGTGAAGAAA
The DNA here is from genome assembly GCF_015228065.2 of Penaeus monodon. Classification (NCBI taxonomy): domain Eukaryota; kingdom Metazoa; phylum Arthropoda; class Malacostraca; order Decapoda; family Penaeidae; genus Penaeus; species Penaeus monodon. The sequence goes on along the minus strand of NC_051419.1, from coordinate 13,819,738 downwards.
AGACAAAGACACAGAAATAAAAACATATAGTATAATAACGATAACGAAGAGGATAAATATAAGCAACATGATAACAATAAATAAAGAAAGACAATAACAATTGTAGCGAAGAACAATTATGAGAAAAACATTTCAGACTCACATGTTATATCTTTGTCTCTCTCTGTCTG
>NC_051419.1:13818396-13818984 GCF_015228065.2 Penaeus monodon | reverse complement strand
TCTGTCAAACGTAACAGGTGTGACAGCAAGGGCACGAAGAGCTAATTAAGAGATAATAAGACATACCTGGATGACGGGGAGACGAAGGGAGAATGAGGAAGAATGAGGGAGGAGGAGAGAGGATAAGAACGAGGGAAGAGGGAGAAGGGGAGAAAGGGAGACATTTTGGAGCTTATGAATAAGAGAGGAGAAAAAGGAAAAGAGAGAAGGGAAAATGATGAAGAATTGAGGAAGAGGAAGTGGGTAAGATTGAGGGAAGAGGGAGAGGAAAAGAGAGGAAAGAATTGGAAGAACTGAAAATAATAAAAGGATAAGAAGAAAAAGGGAAGAGGAGACGAAGGAGGACTAAATTATAGAGACGAAGAGAGAGTGGAAATGAATAAGAAACAAGGAAGAGGAAGAGGAAGAGGAGGAGAGAAGAAGGAACGGAAAGACGGAGGAACAGGGGAGAATAACAAGCAGTGAATATAAGGGAGAAGAGAAAAGTGAGACGAAGCGAGAGAGAGAAAGAATGAAGACGAGAGAAAGAGGAAACAGATAAAAGAAAGAAAAAAGGAGAGGAGAAAGAAGAGAGGAGAGGGAGGAGTT
>NC_051419.1:13817735-13818080 GCF_015228065.2 Penaeus monodon | reverse complement strand
CAGAAAACACATATTTACATACTCATAAATTCCCACACGTATGCACGTCTCCCCTACCCTCGTCACTCCTCATTTGTATCCAAACACACAACGACGTTGCATTGTCACCAAAGAAAATATAATTACAGCCGCGAACCTTTCCGTTGACCAAAGAGGGCCTTTCCCTTGTTCATCTTGCGATCAGTTATCTAGACTTCAGTGTTGCTTTGAACGTTCAAGCCTTTGGATAAGTTGAATGCTAAAAATGGTTGTAAATAACCTACCTTGTTCAGGCTACGTGCTGGCTGGGAGGCTGAGCCATTGATCAAATGTTTGACTCTGAACGTCCCAAGAAAAGAACTTAAG
>NC_051419.1:13815942-13816022 GCF_015228065.2 Penaeus monodon | reverse complement strand
GGGGTTTTTAAAAGATACTTCTATTTAGGTTTTTCTTTTTTATTATTTTTCCCTCGTAAATTTTCTTTCTCAAATTTTCT
>NC_051419.1:13815768-13815861 GCF_015228065.2 Penaeus monodon | reverse complement strand
GCAAAAAAAACGTTTAACAGACCGCATGAAAAGTATATACCTTTAAAAGTATACCAATACACGTACATAAACACTCACCCTAACACAAAAGCT
>NC_051419.1:13815601-13815703 GCF_015228065.2 Penaeus monodon | reverse complement strand
GGAAAAAAAACAGACAAACTTCCTCTATCTAAACATGCACACCAACAAAACCCACAAAACCCTTTTCCCCCCCCCAAAACACACCCCCTTTTTCCCCCCAAA
>NC_051419.1:13815461-13815543 GCF_015228065.2 Penaeus monodon | reverse complement strand
TTCCCCCCCCCCCCCAAACACAACCCCCCCCAAAAACCCCCCACCCCCAAAAAACGGGCCCCCCCCTTTCCAAAAAAAGACA
>NC_051419.1:13815288-13815420 GCF_015228065.2 Penaeus monodon | reverse complement strand
ACACACACAAACACACACAAACAAACATCCCCCCCCCCCCCACACCCCCCACCCAAAAACAGACACACACACACACACTTCCCCCTCCCCCCCCCAAACACACACCTCCCCCCGCACCCCCCCCCCACCCCC
>NC_051419.1:13815118-13815201 GCF_015228065.2 Penaeus monodon | reverse complement strand
AAACAACAAACGCCCCTCACCCCCAAAAACCCCCCTGAGGCTGAAATGTTCACACCCATCCCTGTTCACTCAACCGTGTCCGC
>NC_051419.1:13813999-13814392 GCF_015228065.2 Penaeus monodon | reverse complement strand
AGGAGGAAAATTTAATTTTGAAAAAGAAAAATAATGATAGAAATCCAAAAAAGTATTATAACAACCCCAAACAAAATAAAAAAAGGATAATAATGAAAATAATACCCTGAAAATTAAAATAATAATAAAAAAAATTAAAAATAAGATAATGTAATTAAAAAAAATAATAAAATATTGATAATAATAGAAATAATTATTATAAAATAATAAAAAATTATAAAAAAAATATTTAATAAAATAATAAAAAATAATAATAAAAAATAAAAAACAAAAAATAAAAATTTTAAAATAAAACAGTGATAAAAATAATGATAGAATTTAATGATGAAAAATGTTTAAAAAAATAATAAAAATTATCAAAATTAAAAATGGTAATGAAAAATAAAATTGGGG
>NC_051419.1:13813557-13813876 GCF_015228065.2 Penaeus monodon | reverse complement strand
TCCGGTTTTTCGCTGGGTGTTAGATTCTCTTTTTTAAAACCCTTTTATTTTAATACTGCTTTCATTATCAGGAAAGACTTTTCCCCCCTTCTGTTTTTTTCAACATTTTTTCCTCTTTCCTTTCTATTCCGCTTCCCACGTTTGCCCTTTAACTTTGCTTCCCCCTCCACCTCCGCCTTTTCCACCCTTTTCTGTCCTTTTCTTTTAGGCAGATGCCAAAAAACAATAAAAATTAAAAAGGGGGTATCCCCAAAAATGCAAGCACCCCATAAGGGGTTTATGTATTTTGTGTGTATGGGGTTACACCCCACACAACAAA
>NC_051419.1:13812951-13813213 GCF_015228065.2 Penaeus monodon | reverse complement strand
ACGGTAGGTTCATGTTTTACTCACAGCAATTGACACAATTATTTATCAGTAAACACCCTCGTTCACATCAGCCAACATCCCACAATCACTCTTCCTGAATAGACAATTCCTTCACTTCACTTTCCAAGCCTTGTCTCTGCCGTTCGACGATCTCAATCCAGTGAACATTATTGAACGTTAAATGATTGCTGGTTTTTGCTGTCTTGTGCACCTGTACACTCAGGTATGGAGATCTTTTAATTTCTCTACTCGTTTCTTTGAT
>NC_051419.1:13811726-13811885 GCF_015228065.2 Penaeus monodon | reverse complement strand
TATCTGCAAACATATCCTAAATACTTGTCAACAACTGCCTTTCAAAAGCGATGCATGGCTTCCCTCTGTGTCAACACCAAAACAAACAAAAAAGAAACTATATGCGCAATGTATTGTTATAATGATTTTTTTGCTATTTATAATTCGCTCACACTATTA
>NC_051419.1:13810164-13810369 GCF_015228065.2 Penaeus monodon | reverse complement strand
CATTTGCGTCAATGTGTTCACATAAATCCCATAAATTGACATAAATTCCTTCATACAGTAGAGCAGCAAAGATAATGTTGATATGAAAAAATCTGACCTCAACATTCTCTTGAATAAATTCAGAATAAATAAACTTCAAAATAAATGCTAGGTGGTCATTAGATTCACAAACAAATTAGCGAGTACACAAAACCGAGACTTGTCA
>NC_051419.1:13809370-13809540 GCF_015228065.2 Penaeus monodon | reverse complement strand
GTCATCTCCCAGTCTTTTCAGCATCACACGTGTATTCATCTCCCGAACGAGATGCAAAGCAATCGATATCATGGCGTATCTATCATGCAAATAATCTGTCATGCATTCAGCTGTGCCGCGGATCATGAACGCCTTAAGGTACTGTCATTACAAAAGGGTTACTGACTCTC
>NC_051419.1:13808294-13808440 GCF_015228065.2 Penaeus monodon | reverse complement strand
GAGGAGAGGGAAGAGAAGATTGTCTCGTGCGAATTATTACATCAAGCTATCAAACGTGGCTGTAATATAAGTGTTTAGCTATATATATTCAAGATAACTACTCGCTGCCAAGGCTATCAAGATGTTCTTCACTATTTATGGGCGGA
>NC_051419.1:13807647-13807926 GCF_015228065.2 Penaeus monodon | reverse complement strand
TAGAAGTTTATTACTGGAAAAACTGGCCGTTTAAGCTTTTATTAAGCAAAAAAAATTGAAGACATTTTAGAATCACGATGCACAGTTTTGCTTAGCTTCTCTTTTACTTAAAAAACACAACTTACGGAGAATTAATGTGTACACCAAGCCACAAGGGATTTTATCAGTGCATTCTCGCATTAATTAACATATCTTTCACAATTCTGCCAACAGCTGTTCTGATAAACTGTATAAGATCATTCATCATAGCACTTAACTGGTGAGATGTCTGCCTTATTT
>NC_051419.1:13807434-13807609 GCF_015228065.2 Penaeus monodon | reverse complement strand
CCTCAGGTTATTAAATCTGGGTTTGTGTGAATGGTAGGTTAAGGCAGCCAGTCCCGTGTTGTGAAGTGAACATTCTCTGCAAACTGTGCATTCTGAGTATCAATTGCTAAAATAGTTTCGGCTCATTGTATTTTTGAAGATGTGTATTTTTTGTGTTAAATTATCTTACTTCCTT
>NC_051419.1:13806882-13807179 GCF_015228065.2 Penaeus monodon | reverse complement strand
TACAATTACATTACAAAGTCATTCATACCGTACTAACTAATACGCATTCCCCATACAAGACATTAACATGCAGGATTAACATGCAGCATCCGTGTTGTAGGGGCTGCTTCCCTTGCAAAGTGCAATCCTCTTGTGACCTGCTATGAAAAGGTTTGTAAATCATTAAAGGGCCATAGCGATTTCACTGCTACGACATGGAATGCGCAAGTTGCATACTTTCACAGGCAATGCTATCTCTGACGATCTATATATTTATCTTCTGTGACCATATACTGAATATCTTAGGGCTTAGCGGAA
>NC_051419.1:13805651-13805946 GCF_015228065.2 Penaeus monodon | reverse complement strand
GAATAACTCCATCCACAGATATCCTCCACAGAAAAAAATACTCTGACACATTTTAATAAAAAAGACAACAGCGGAACTCGTGAAAATGAAATAAATATGCTTGTCCAAATCTCCTTGTAAGATAAACAGCCTCTCCTCCAAGACATACTGGTGTTGACTTCAAGCCTGTCCGCGCCGAGAAAGGACCGGCCTGTCATACCCTGTTGTGTGTTTTCTCTGTGGCGGCGCAACGCTGCCTCTTGGGGGGAAGATTGTGGTGAGAATGGTTTCTGAATGTTTTGGTTTATTGATGCTG
>NC_051419.1:13805165-13805256 GCF_015228065.2 Penaeus monodon | reverse complement strand
GAGGGAGGGAGTCCACTCAGCCAGACGGGTGCCACCTGCCAGGGAGATGGCACCCTCCCAGCCCGTGAGTTCGTAATGACTTACCGAATCA
>NC_051419.1:13802247-13802760 GCF_015228065.2 Penaeus monodon | reverse complement strand
CTTCATCCGCAAAAGGCGCGTTATGCACGGAAGAACCTGAGGCTGCATGAGACTGCATGATACCATTAATCAGCATCGGATTCGCAAGTGGAATACCAACCCTCCTCCTTCCCTCCTTCCCCTTCGTCCTTTCCCCTTCCTCTTGGTCTTCCCTCATCCTTCCCTCCTTCACCTTCCCTCCTTCCTCTTGGTTTTCCCTCTCCCCTCCTCCTTCCCTCCTTCTCCTTTCCCTCCTCCCTCTTCCCTCCTTCTCTTTTGGTCTTCCTCCTTTGCTCCCCACTGCCTCCTTCCACCTTTTCCTTGCTCTTCCTCCTCCCTCTTTCCTCACCTTCCTCCACCTCCTTGGTCCTCTTCTTTTGCTCTTCCTCTTCCCCTTTACTCCCTCCCTCTCTCTCCTCCTTTCCCATTCCTCCTCTCCCTTCCTCTTCTCCCTCTTTCTTCCGTCTTCTCCTTCCCCTCTCCCCCTTCCTCTTCCTTCTCTCCCTTCTCTCCTCCCCCTTCTTCCCCTAGGTC
>NC_051419.1:13801575-13801706 GCF_015228065.2 Penaeus monodon | reverse complement strand
AGGCACTTGGCTGCTCCTTCTACGTGAGAAATACCTGAGACGTTTGCCGATAGCATGCAAAAGGTCGTTAATACTCTAATCTCTTATGCGGTTTGTCATTAATATCTAGGACGTGACCGTGGTGGAAATAG
>NC_051419.1:13799766-13800635 GCF_015228065.2 Penaeus monodon | reverse complement strand
AACTGAAAAAGAAAAATAAGAACAAAAATAACGCCAACATAAAAACGCAAAGACAAAACACCCAAGGAGAAACCCAGACACCACACTGGGCGGGGCTCAAGACACTGACTTTCTTAACCTGAGCTAATTAAGAAAGTATTAATATATGACAGGTCCACTAAGGTACACTCAGGTCGAAGGTACCCAGGCATAGCAGCATAGCTCACGTAACAAGAGTATAAGGGTAGAGTATAAGTGATATGGCATTAGAAGTTCTATGGTTTAGAATTTCTTAGGAAAAGGATCTTCGGAGGGCTGAGTATTATGCAAATACTGTAGGGCTTGTTTCGTGGAAATATATTAGTCGTTTATAGTACAAAGATGATATGGGACGATGGTACACTATGTAATAGGTACCAAGACAGGAGATTGGTATGGGGTAAGGGCCGGAGTAAAACACAGGAAATAGCTCGATTGTCTTGCAAAACCTCTGTGCAGCGTAAGGTAGCACTAAATGCCTTGGCTACATCAGTAAAAAACATTAAGACAAGATCGGATACCATGTCATATCTTAGGTACCAACTAATTCCTCTGCTGGGAGGAAATAGCATTTTGTACTTTGGATTTCGCATATAATAATAGATTATCAGTGAATGATTATATATATAACTAGCTAAAATATACTATGACATAGGTATAAGGAGACTGATTAGAACCAGTACAAGTTATACCAGAACTTGAGTACCAGGAATGACACAGTACTAAGTTATATTTCACATCAAATGCGAATAACAACGGTGATCTAGAACATATAACAAGAAAACTTAGAAGTACCTTAGGATATACAGGCAGCAAGGGCAAGGTCAATTATAATTATAGATTTGTACCAG
>NC_051419.1:13799429-13799691 GCF_015228065.2 Penaeus monodon | reverse complement strand
GAAAGATCGCCATACAATAATGAACACAGATAAAGCTCAAAGAACTAAGGGGAGCAAATGCACTAATTTTCCAAGAACTAAAATCCAGAGAACGTAAGCGATCCACACACTTAAATGCCAAAAACTTAGGGGAACTATATACTAAACTTCAGAGAACTATGAGGAACCTTACAGTAAAATCCAGACTTATGGGGAACCATACACTCCAGAAAACTACGTAGGCCCAAACACTAACCCCAGAGAACACGAGGAATCATAGTTT
>NC_051419.1:13798829-13799246 GCF_015228065.2 Penaeus monodon | reverse complement strand
TTTTTCTCCAGAGCAAAGGAACCACGAGGAACCATACACTAACTCCAGACAACCACGACGAATCAAACATTAAACCGCAAAGACCTATATACACTAACCTTCACATCCGTCCCCAAAATACGCCCCATTGAACAAAAGCAAAGGTACCAAGCCATACAGGTAACGACAGAATAAGAAAAGGTATTGACATCATAACCCTTGTTCATACCACTGATACCGTCTCTGTGGAGAATACCAATCATGCAAAATATATTACCTAATTAGGAGACATTGCAGAGGGTATTGCATATGCAAAATGCCCAAGCTACGTAACCGTTTTAGATCCGAATAACTTAAGGTATGGGATGGAAAGTTCGTCGGGAACTACAGAAGGAATTTTTGATATGTTACGCTGGAATAAATTTCATTTTCTATTTA
>NC_051419.1:13798359-13798503 GCF_015228065.2 Penaeus monodon | reverse complement strand
TTTTTTTCTCTCCATCATCTGATAAGAATTTCTCTTGTTCATATGGCTGAAATTTAGTTTTTTGATAACTTGTCCAAAGTAACAAATTGCAGTAATGTTCCTTATCGTCTCTCGTTACGCCATCGTCGTTAACGGTGTATTGCG
>NC_051419.1:13797836-13797946 GCF_015228065.2 Penaeus monodon | reverse complement strand
ACATAGTAAAGCTAATTACAAAAAGAAAGAGAGAAGAAAAGCAGCTTCAGATTCAGAACAGCATCCTCGCATCCTCCCAGATTACCTGGTCTTCTCTTGCCCAGCGAGCA
>NC_051419.1:13797607-13797770 GCF_015228065.2 Penaeus monodon | reverse complement strand
GATCTAGATTTCTCCCTCCAATTCCCACGCCTTGATTAATCAGCCATAAACATTCACATCAGCTGATTTCCGCGATGGTCCAGGTAAATAGTGTTTATATTAAAAGGTCGGGGGTGGGGGGGGGGGGAAGAGTTAGAAAAAAAAAATCCGTTGTCATGGATAC
>NC_051419.1:13796937-13797530 GCF_015228065.2 Penaeus monodon | reverse complement strand
CTACCTGCTTCATACTACCCCACTTTCCTTACCCCAACCCTGTCTCCAACCCTTCTTCCCCCTCTCTCTACCCACCCCCATGACCCTTTTCTTCCCCCACCTCTTTCGTTCCTCTCCCCACCCAACTTACCCCCACCCTCACTCCAACCTCCCCCCTACCTCCTTACCTCTCCCCACCCTCTCTCCAACCCCCTATGCCTATTACCTCACCCATCTCCCCTACCTCCTTACCCCCTACTTCTCTCCAACCCCCTTACATCCCCCCCCACCTCTTTCGTACCTCTCTTCCCCCTCACCCTACCTCCTTACCCCCCTCCCCCTCTCTCTCACCCCCCTCACCCCCGTCATGGCCGATTGAGCTCTGAATTCAATCGATCAGCCTCCTCTATCTCCTTCCTCCGCTCTGCTGCTTTTCATTGCTTCCGGTCCTTTAATGATGCTGTGTTCCTGTTGCCATGATCGGCATTTCTATCATTAGTCTTAATTACGGTCCTTTGGGTTCATTTGTTGTGCGTACGTTGCATGAGACGGGTTTCGATGAGGGGGTGGGGGTCGAGGGTACGTTTCTGTTGATCTATTGATCTACAGAATAG
>NC_051419.1:13796348-13796480 GCF_015228065.2 Penaeus monodon | reverse complement strand
AGCCTTTTCATCTGAAATCGGTTTCTTTTATAACTGTATATAAACACGGATTGGCCTAGTCATCAATATATTTCCTCACTAATGTTATGCATTGGTGATCAGACAGATGTTCAATTGAACAGATCAGTAGAC
>NC_051419.1:13794794-13795019 GCF_015228065.2 Penaeus monodon | reverse complement strand
CCTTTTTCTAAGACATTGATCAGTTGTTCATAATGGAGCGAACGCAAGTTAAAAAGACCATAGTGTTTACCTTGTGATAGGAACTCAGAACTTATACAAATGGCGCGTCAGGGTAGAATCTCCAGGCTATCTGATTCGGATCCTGAAGCGCTGATTAATAGTCGCGTTAATTGATATATTATGCTTCTTTTCTTATAGTCTTTTCGGCTCCTTGGCGGCACGGAT
>NC_051419.1:13793873-13794047 GCF_015228065.2 Penaeus monodon | reverse complement strand
GATGGGGGGGGTGCAGGTTGAGGGGTGGGGAGACTGGGGTCTGTGGAAGGTGGGGACGAGTGGGGAGAGAGGGAGGGAGAAAGGGGGGAGGGGGGGAGGGGGAGGAAGACCATCGGGCGTGTAATAATCCTGAAATGATCGATAGAATGTTTTTGGTTATAAGATTCATCATTA
>NC_051419.1:13793418-13793570 GCF_015228065.2 Penaeus monodon | reverse complement strand
GGAACAATTGCATTATACAGCCACTTTACATGCAGCCGTAGTGTGCGTGCGCGCATACTCTCGCGGTGGGATCACACGGCCCATTGCCTCGACGGATCTGCGCTCTCTTAAAGGCCGCTTGCAAAATGGCTTCTTAAGAGGTAGGAGGGTCT
>NC_051419.1:13792696-13793045 GCF_015228065.2 Penaeus monodon | reverse complement strand
ACGTTTGGTATTATCTTATCTGGTATCTTTTAATTAATTCCTTTTTGTTAATTTTTTTTTTCTTTTTTCATTTCTTTGAGTCTTCTTTTGATTTCTTTATATGGGTGTGATTTTTTCAGAGCAAGATTTTTTTTTATGGTTATATCATGATAGTTCTAAAACAGAACCAAAATACAGTAATATAGTAATCAGAAAAATGGGACTAAATTTTTTTTAAGAAAAAAAAATTGATGTCATAGTAGTAGTCAAAAAAGATTTATGCTGATTTCAGTTTATGCTAATTTCTACAAGAGAGACGCTGATTTTTTAGGGAAGTTGTTATCATAAATACAGGTGAAACATATATTAA
>NC_051419.1:13791887-13792302 GCF_015228065.2 Penaeus monodon | reverse complement strand
CATTTCACATACTAATTCCTCTCATAAAAGCGCCTGTTCATGATGCATTGTACACCCATCCTAAAATCTCAGTAGTTCATGGCACAATGTACACCCATCGCCACAGCAACTGTCCACGGTACAATGTACACCCCTCCTCTAAGAAGCAATCCACTGACACAGTCTACACCCATCGCCACAGCAGCTGCTCACGTTACAATGTTCACCCATTCTAAATAACTTGTTCTAAATCTGGTGCCACGTACACCGCTTCGCTTAACACCATCCGCTAACGAAGAATGATAGCGACATCTGGCGGCGGACGAAGGTCTTCATCTGCATCGACGAAAACGTGGAGTAAAATCCTTTGCTCTCGAACGACACTTCCGTAAAAGGGAAAGTTGATTGAGGAACGAGCAAGGGGCACTCAGCTTGT
>NC_051419.1:13791032-13791268 GCF_015228065.2 Penaeus monodon | reverse complement strand
ATCTTATCTGTAGATCTGCCTCTCCCACTCACTCTCGCCACTTCACTTTCTTCAAAAGAATGCCCAGAGACCTCGAAACAAAACAGATACTTTAAATTCTTTCAGTAAATAACCTAATACCACATCAGGCATGCTATTTCCCATTATAGTTCCAAAGACAAACGGAAAATAAGCCATTTAACTACAGGCAGACGTACTCGTAAAGACACACACGTACACAGGCGTACACCTACGTT
>NC_051419.1:13790844-13790987 GCF_015228065.2 Penaeus monodon | reverse complement strand
AACCAGAGAGAGGTTAAATATTACTTACGGCTTCCGCGCAGACATCACAGAAGGGGCCGTCCCAGTTCTGTTCCCCCCTCCCCCCCTTCTCCCTTCCCCCCACTCATTTCATCGCCCAATAAAGCTCTTGGAATGTTCTGGGT
>NC_051419.1:13790326-13790541 GCF_015228065.2 Penaeus monodon | reverse complement strand
TACTGACCCTTAAAACAGGTGGGTAACCAGCACACTGCGACCTTTTTTTAAGGTCTTACACTACGCGCGGAATCCTAATCACCCTAAAATCACAAGTGTTCCCTCGTTACCGTAGAGCCAAAGAGCCAATTACGTGGATTTTCTTTCCGTTTGTGTCTCTTTGTGTTTTGCGGTCACGTGACACTCGAGGGGGAGACGTACGTAGCGATTATCTA
>NC_051419.1:13789912-13790223 GCF_015228065.2 Penaeus monodon | reverse complement strand
CCTCTTCATCCGTTGCAGTATACGTTGTATGATATTTTGAGTTTGTTTCATTTTATTACATATTAGGTAATCGGAGGGATACGACCCAAGATATTTCCTTTCATTTTTATTTACCATCTGTAAATTCTCGAATATATAGAAAATAAAAGTAAGCGAACCTATTAAATATATAGAGAGAGATATACACATATTTCCCCCCGAAAGTCTTGCATGATAAAACATTTCCTAACTTTTACGTCAAAATACTTACCTCATAATACTCAAAACCCGATCTTCAACCTATCATATTTTCCAAATACACCTCCCCCCCC
>NC_051419.1:13789790-13789893 GCF_015228065.2 Penaeus monodon | reverse complement strand
GATTAACTGAATTATCAAAAAGGAAAAGAAATTTCAATACTTCGCACCATCTATCCAAAAAAAGTTTATATTCTTAAACATTCCACATATACGACATTTAAGT
>NC_051419.1:13788965-13789140 GCF_015228065.2 Penaeus monodon | reverse complement strand
TTCCGTCACATGCACATGCAAATCTCACTCTTAATATGTAATTCAGATCATGCGGTTTATGTAATTTGTCGATTTAGAATACAGCTATTTTGAGAGTCAATTATAGGTTTCGAAGTCAACTTATTTGGTAATTTCCGCTTCTTCATTATTATTATGCGTTTCTTATTATTATGCG
>NC_051419.1:13788455-13788720 GCF_015228065.2 Penaeus monodon | reverse complement strand
TACCGCCCACTCATATAAAACTGCGTATAAGTAACATCAAAAGACAGAGAGAGAAAAAAAAACATTATTTATATTCTCTCCACGATAAATGAAGAGAAAAAAAAGTGAAAGAGAAAAGATATTTTTTTAGAAAATCGGGAAGGAATTATAACTTGAGGAAGAGAGATACATCAAAGTTCCCTGGCAGAGCATGATGAGAGGAAGTTTTACTTGGAGGTAATTATAATCCTGGAAATAATGAAGCAAAAATTTATTTTCCTCACTC
>NC_051419.1:13787564-13787811 GCF_015228065.2 Penaeus monodon | reverse complement strand
TTCGAAAATTCCTCGTTTTGTTATATCGTAAGGATTACTCTGTTGCATACAGTAACATGTCTCTTTCTCTCTCATTGAATTCATGGTATGATTAACACATGTTCATTAACTTTATGAAAAAAAAAACATAAAAACATCAAGCGCTGATGTTTACGTTGTTGCGTAGGATGCTTCCATTTAGGCAAATTCTGGAGTGTTTATTACCGTCGAAAAAAATTAATTACGTCTGATAGACATACTTTGCCTG
>NC_051419.1:13787278-13787362 GCF_015228065.2 Penaeus monodon | reverse complement strand
ATTTTAAAAATCCACTTAAATAAATCTAAATTGAAAACAACAAGAATAAGGAAAATAAAAAGACCCCCCTTCACTCTAGCAGAC
>NC_051419.1:13786929-13787110 GCF_015228065.2 Penaeus monodon | reverse complement strand
CGAAACAGATTTCTCTCACGAGCCTCAGCATCCCCTTCATGGATGCCAATTAAGGACTTTATATCAAACGATAAACAATGAATGCTTATACCCGCTTGCAACGTTGAAGGGAGTGCATGTTGGGGAAGAAGGAAAAAAACAATGTTTGTTCTGCCAAAGAAAATAGCTTGAGAATTTTTAC
>NC_051419.1:13786269-13786534 GCF_015228065.2 Penaeus monodon | reverse complement strand
TGGTTTAGATTGTAGAAAAAAAATGGCATAGATATATTGGAGTATCAACGAGATAATCATCAGATTTCCTTCAACAGAAAACAGTAGAAGATTCACGATTAAGCAAAACATTTAACCAGTTCTAGATCAAATGTAAGATGAACATAAATGGCCTACTGATGTCAGATGAGATCATATTTGGATTCAAATCGTTGCGCGAATTAATTATTTGAAAAAGAATATCATAAATCTCTCATGCTTATCTTTATTATGTATATTGTTTAGT
>NC_051419.1:13785230-13785782 GCF_015228065.2 Penaeus monodon | reverse complement strand
AATCGACAAGACAAAGTTTCCTTGGTGTCTGCGGGCGAGGACCTCACCCTGCATGACATACATCTCATTTCCGTAAATAATGTAACCTGGTTTGTAGTATGTATGCATGACAATAGGTATATGCATGTTCTTGCTTCCACGTCATGCACAGAGGCAGCGGTTCTTTGTTGTTTATGGTGTATCAGTCAAGTGAATTCAGTCTGCCTTTCTAGACCAGCATAATGGTATGTAGAAGATGTCACACAAATACATTACTTATACAATATACAAATATTGTTGTTGTACATGTACTGTTTTTTCACTCGTTTAAGTATAATACATAATTTACGAATTCCCTACAATTAACAATCTAAACCATCTATTGATATTTGATTTACTTTTGGCTCAACCTTAACGAATTATAGAATCATTTATTGGTTATTACCTAATTTCTTTCACTTTAATACGGTTGGTCAATTATAAACTAGCAATTTAATCCTTATTTCTTTAAATTGATGTTTGTTCTCTCTCACTACTCACTAAAAAAATAACAATTAACACTTTAATTAATGC
>NC_051419.1:13783964-13784199 GCF_015228065.2 Penaeus monodon | reverse complement strand
ATATAATACATAAGTATACATTATGACTTCCATACGGTATACAATTAGTACATTATTTCCAGCAACTTTTCCAGCGAAAAGACTGAATATAAAGGAAGCCTTTCTTTGGCAGCGAGTAAGGATCAGAATGGCATAAACACAACACCAAAACAGGAAAGTGTCATACCAAAGGCAGTATCGTCGATTAAGTGAAACACGAGAAGAAATATCACAACAAGAGTTCGTTGAGCCTTTC
>NC_051419.1:13783596-13783706 GCF_015228065.2 Penaeus monodon | reverse complement strand
GCAAGGGTCGATGGACGAATGTGATCTGCTTCCCAAGCTGGTTGGTCTGATTCTCCTAATCCCCCCCTCCCCCCCCCTCTCCTAAACCTCGCATGGACCCATCAATCATC
>NC_051419.1:13782238-13782313 GCF_015228065.2 Penaeus monodon | reverse complement strand
GTGTTTTGGAGTCTTTGTGTCCCGAGGAAATTATATAACAAGTGCTGGCTTCTTTTTTATATTGATCCATGTCAA
>NC_051419.1:13781513-13781776 GCF_015228065.2 Penaeus monodon | reverse complement strand
ACTTTGTATGCACAACGGTCTCCTTATCTCAGAGCACAGATATTTGTACCTGTGTATGCGCAAGGATGGTATTTTTGTCTGCTGCTTGGACTGTGCTTGCATATATATACATGCAGATTCACTTTCAGGCAAACGAGAAAGAATGACCCCCAAGAAAATAAGGATAAACCAATAAAAGATAATAATATATGCTTTGGTATATGTCTTCATGTTAAAACGGAGACGTGTGGTTTTCGATAGACTTTCCAGTGTTTACCGTTATG
>NC_051419.1:13780929-13781210 GCF_015228065.2 Penaeus monodon | reverse complement strand
CCATCGTCCTTTAACGCATTAAACCATTTATCTATATTCTGAAGGATAACAAAATATCTGCAATCTTATTACAAATAACCATCTGTTTATTTCATCACAGAATCAATTATTATGTTCAAAGATTATGCAGTTTGCATTAGTGAAAGTCAGTGTGACTATTGTATGTAAAAATGTGTCCCATTTTAGGATGCACTGCTTATAGATAGATAAAAAGGGACGTACATATTTCACACAAACTATCTGGAGTTTATTTTAAAGGATTGTGTCTTTAATCAACAACC
>NC_051419.1:13779265-13779508 GCF_015228065.2 Penaeus monodon | reverse complement strand
CTCGCCCCCCCCCCTTTTCTACATCCCTCACCTCACTATTTCTCCTTACCCCCCCATCCCCCCCACCCCATGCCTACGCCCATAGCCAGTGATTACAAAATATTCCCAACGAAAAAAAAAGGTAGGGTTTGCAATGCCATTCCCTCCTGCAACGACCTTATTGACAGAGTTCGAAGCCTGCAGTGACCATGGCATAAATCTTTGCAACTCGCGGAAGGGGGCCGATCGCAAATTGCAACAGCA
>NC_051419.1:13779105-13779183 GCF_015228065.2 Penaeus monodon | reverse complement strand
GGGGGGGAGGAGGAGGGGAAGGAATATATTTCTAAATTTAATGTGTTTTAAGGTTATATTCATGCAGGCATGTATGAG
>NC_051419.1:13777179-13777343 GCF_015228065.2 Penaeus monodon | reverse complement strand
TCCCCCTTAAACTTTAATGTATGGGAGAAAGTATTCAAATATTTCATCTCCTTTTTTAAGTAGAGGGTTTAATGTTAATTGCATAAAAAAGTTTCTGATTTAATCGGTGTTATTTATATGAATCTTTTTAGTGATTTATTTCTGGATGTAAGTAGGCACACATG
>NC_051419.1:13773951-13774269 GCF_015228065.2 Penaeus monodon | reverse complement strand
CCCCCTCCTATCCTCTCCTATCCCCCCCTCGCCCTTTCCCCATCCCACTCCCCTATCCCACTTCCCCCTCCACCTTCCCCCTCCCCCTCCCCGCACCACCAACCCTCTCCCCCTCCCCTTTCCCCGCCCCACCAACCCTCTCCCCCTCCCTGTCACCCTCCCCTCCCCCTCTCCCTTCTCCCTTTCCCCTCCCTGTGTTTCTAAGATTCCCCTCATACCTCTTAAGGTGCTATTGTTGTTGGCACCTGAATGCAATGAGAGAGATGGTGTTATCTGTGCTTATCAGGGTAGTGCCACTTTCAGTTTTATCATTCTCAT
>NC_051419.1:13772860-13773073 GCF_015228065.2 Penaeus monodon | reverse complement strand
ACCCCGACCACATATGCTAATAATGACAAGTCAGAATGTAGCTGAGGAACCCCTTCTAGTTGCAGAGAAAAGCTTAGTGACAAGAACCAGTCTCTTCTGTCGACTTCTTGTTGTTCTGGAACATCGAAACTGCGCCTGACAGTCTAAAACCATCTGTCAGTCATCTGGTGTGGACGATTAAGACTGTTGGTCGATCTTGAGAATCATTATCAG
>NC_051419.1:13770019-13770718 GCF_015228065.2 Penaeus monodon | reverse complement strand
ACCGAGCGTAAACAGCAAACAAGGATCGGACGGCAAATGCACGCTAGAGGCTTCGCGGCAAATCAAACGAAGTGAGTCTAGTCAGGTAGGAAAGCTGGCATGTTTTTTGGGACCATTATCTTTGTTCTTGTTATTTGTCGCAAGAGGAACAATGGTGCGATCTGTACTTACGGTTGTTTTGTTGGTGGTGGTGGTGGGGAGTGTTTTGTGTGTGTGTGTGTGTGTCGGTTTCTTTGTTTGTTTGTTTTTAGATCAGAGGGTGTTTTTGTTGTTGTTGTTTGTGTGTGTGTTTAGTTCTTGGTTTCTTTGTTTGTTTGTTTGGTTTTAGATGAAGTGTGAGGGTGTTTTTGTTGTTGTTGTTGATGATGTTGATGTTGTTGCATGTGCCTGTTTGCGTTTGTTTAGATTTTTTGAAAATTAAGTATTAAGGTGTTTTTGTTGTTACTGTTGTTGTTGATGTTGAGTGTGTTTGTCTGTGTGTAGTTCAGTCTTTTTTTATTTCTTTTAATAGATAAAGTGTGAGGGTGTTTTGTTGTTGTTGTGTTTGTTTCTGTGTTTATTTCTTTTTTATTGATTTTTCATTAAGTATGACGGCGTTTTGTTGTTGATTCTTGGAGATCGTATCGTATCACTTTTTTGTTTTATGTATGATAGTGTTGTTTACTTTGTGATAAGATCATGTTATCTCACAAATTTGGC
>NC_051419.1:13769264-13769462 GCF_015228065.2 Penaeus monodon | reverse complement strand
TTTCTACCTTCCACCCCCTTCTCTCTCTCTCTTCACGACTTACTATAGTCCATTCTAAATGCAGCAATTGATGTTTTATTGCCACTGTAGTTGTTGACTTCGTTGTTGCATGAGTATATCCCTCTGTCGTAAACAGTATTACTACCCAATTTATTGAAATCTTTGTTGTTGCAGTTACTCACATGATTTTTTTCCCTT
>NC_051419.1:13768977-13769066 GCF_015228065.2 Penaeus monodon | reverse complement strand
TTTCAGTTATTATTTTAGTCGTATTTTTCGATCTGGGAAAATACAAATTCGAAAAGAAATTTGTATATCATGTCTCGTTCTTCTGTGTA
>NC_051419.1:13768771-13768955 GCF_015228065.2 Penaeus monodon | reverse complement strand
AGCGAAAATTTAAAACAAACGAATAAGATTATTGTATTTTATAAATATTTTTAATATATATATAAAAAATTATATTAATATATATACTGATATATGAATATATTATTAATATTATTTAAACTAAGTAAAAAAAATATAGGGCAAAGGATAATCCGAAAAAACCCAAGTATAGTATGTATGTATG
>NC_051419.1:13768329-13768627 GCF_015228065.2 Penaeus monodon | reverse complement strand
TCATATATATTGGTATTATGTGCGTGTGTGGTTCAAAAATATATTATTGTTGTGTAATGTATATTTATATGTAATATTATTATTATATTATATTTTATATATATTTTATATATTATATATATATAATACTATATGGCCCAGAAATGCGATTTTATAACTCAGACCTATGATGACGCCGCCCTTCCCGACCTTCAAGTCACAGGTCTCGTTGGCTAGACCTTCTTGCCCTGGGGGGAGGGGGGAGGGGTTCCTATCCCTTTCATCCCTCCCTTCTGTCCTTCTTTTCTGACCTTCCTTT
>NC_051419.1:13767947-13768068 GCF_015228065.2 Penaeus monodon | reverse complement strand
AAAAACCCCCCAACCCCCCAGGTCCCCCAAACGGGGCCTTAAAACCCCTTATCAGTTTCTTTTCTTACCTCCAATCTTCGGTATTCCCCCCAACCCCCCTTTTAGCCTTCCCCCCTCCCCC
>NC_051419.1:13767286-13767831 GCF_015228065.2 Penaeus monodon | reverse complement strand
CTTCCCGCATCTTTATTTACTTGTTTTCCCCCTCTCTCTATTCTAACTGTTAGTTTCTTTCTTTATCCCTTCCTCCTTTTTATCTCCATTCCGTCCTTTCCCCCTTCCTTCCCTCACCTCTTTTCCCATCACTCCTCCCTTTTCCTTTTTTCCTTCTCCCCTTTTCCTCCTCCTCCCATCCCCCCTCCCCCCCTCTCCCTCCTTTTTATCTCAAAGCCCCTCCCTCTCCTCCCTCCCCTCTTCCTCCCCCCTTTTAAACCTTCTCCTCCCCTTCCTCCCTCCCCTCTTACCTTCTGCCCCCCCCTTTCTTACCTTCTCCCCCCCTCTTACCTTCTCTCCCTCCCCCGTCTTAACTCCTCCCCCCCCCCTACTTCGGCCAAGACACCTAAAGGGGAAATTGGCCATTGATGGGGCGTAGGCATAATCTTTCCTCGTTATCTCTCTCTCTCTCTTTATCAACATTCCTTTTTGTAACTGATTCGGTCGTCGGCAGGAGGATTTTTTTTTGGGGGGAAGGGGGGTCGAAAGGAAAATAAAGTGGAAGG
>NC_051419.1:13766595-13766939 GCF_015228065.2 Penaeus monodon | reverse complement strand
TATATATAAAGCCTACCCTTTTTTTTCCTCCTCCCCATGAGTCATAAACTCGATTCCAATCCGAAACCAGATTTCCAACACACCAGCTCCTTAACATAAGGTAAAACGCTTCTACTTTCTATTTAAAAGGGAAGACTGTTTAGTTATTGTTGGCCCAAATCCTTGTGTTTCTTAGGAACAGGGAGCTTATTATCCCAACGAGAGTTTTGCCTGTAATCTTTGCTACAGTTAGGTATGTGCGACGCGCCGCCTACGTGTCTGTCTGTCTTTATTTAATGTTCTCTCTCTCCTCCTTCTGTGTCTGCTCATTCCTTTTGCCTTTCTAAATATGCAGATCAGGAAAT
>NC_051419.1:13764711-13765245 GCF_015228065.2 Penaeus monodon | reverse complement strand
TGGGCTCCAGATGATATACCGATGATGCTAGTGATCGTTCCGAGGCTGCAGAGAAATTTTGTCAGAAATAGAGTAAATTGCTTTGTATAAACATTCAAATTTAGCTCCCAACTCTGAGTGGCGTCTTGCATGTAGAACAAGACGTGTTCGAACACATCTAATTTAGCAATAAGCGATCCAGTAGCTTTCTTATATCGTTAGATTCCAGGTGGATTCATAGATGATATAAGATAATGGTTTCGAAGCCCATTAGATAGGATTAGATGCGTATGAGGTAGACAAACTAAAATATCTGAAATGCGAGATAAACAAAGATGATTTTTTTTAAGCAGTTCATGGTTAAACTCACTACATAAATTCGTAACATCTGTGAATACATAATACATGTAAAGAGCATATTACAAATAATAGATTTCATCTGTTGAAGACTTGTATCTCTTAAGTGTTCATATACTTTTTTTAAGAAGCATTAGAATAGAGACAGAACAACGAACTGAGAATTTCATATGCAGATAAACAGAGCGAGTATGCCGT
>NC_051419.1:13762742-13763255 GCF_015228065.2 Penaeus monodon | reverse complement strand
TCTACAAATTAATAAATACTCAAGCCCTCCCTTACACAGACAGATCTTTGCACTCCATTAAAAAAAATGCAACGGAATTCAATTACGTTCAAAAGATAATAATAATCTAAGATACCCAGCAACAGCTTATCTCCCTCTGATCAGCATCTTGTGAGAAGCACGACCTGTGGGCTTCCTCACAAAATCTTAAGAATATTTCGCACCGATAAAGATGTTGAGGGTAGATTGTTATTATTAGTTTTTGTCGTCTTCTTCTTCTTCTTTTCTGTGTATTTTTTTTTATTATTGTTATTCATTTATTAATTTGTTTTTCTTTTATATTATTTTTTTCTTATTTGTTTTTTTATGGTGGTTTGTTGTTATTATTATTTTTATTCGTCTTCTTCGTCTTTTCTGTATTTTTTTCATTATTATTCATTTATCAATTTGTTTTTTATTTTATTCATTTATTTATTTATTTATCTATTATTATTATTATTATTTTATTTTTTTCTTGAGGGGGGTCACACACAT
>NC_051419.1:13762403-13762550 GCF_015228065.2 Penaeus monodon | reverse complement strand
TCTTAAAGATCAATTTATGAGTGGAACTTGTTATCAAATGGGTATTAGCGTGTGTTTATTAGTATGAATAATGTTGGTGTTTATCTATACTGATTTATGGATAACTCACACTGTGTTCTTATTTTGTTATTTGGTATTTTTCCTTTG
>NC_051419.1:13761352-13761591 GCF_015228065.2 Penaeus monodon | reverse complement strand
CCGAACCCTGTCCCTTCTTCACATAAGACAAAGGACTAGATCCACCCCCCACCCCTTCCCTCCTCCCTAAAAAAAAAGGTTTTAAAATAACCCAATAACTAAAAGGTTGGGTTTCCGAGCCAGACAGGCATCTCAGATATAAATGAACTATTAAAACAAATTGATAACTTACAGGCCTACATTAACCACGATAATCCATATTTCAAGAGTCTCCTTCATAGACGTGTGTCTAATCATGA
>NC_051419.1:13759368-13760499 GCF_015228065.2 Penaeus monodon | reverse complement strand
GGTTTGTTCTTACTAAATTCATCATTCTTCTTCTGTGCCGATTTCATAATCTCTCTTTTCAGGATTATATATGATTAGACCTTAGTTAATTTTTTCCTCCTTTTTAGATGCCGATTTTTACGATCTCTCCGTTGAAAATATTAGCAAAAATAATGACGATAAAAAATATATATCATAAAAAAACGTTTTTAAAATCTATGGCGGAGAATATCACGACTTGGCTATCATTTTTTTCTTTTAATTTCGTTTTTTTTATATATTCTTAATACTTAGCAACAAGTCCTGAATGAAAAATAACCGTAAGGCAACGGTACTTTCTCCGTCGACGTTCAGCATCTTTTAAGGACCAGCTAATTTTGCCTAATAACTTCTCTAAGCGCCTTCCTCTCTTGCCTCTCCTCCGCTTCTCTCTCCTCTGTCTTCTCTCTTCTCTTCTCTGCTTTCTTTCTTTTTTCTCTTCTCTCTTCTCTTCTCTCTTTTCTGATCTCTTCTCTCTTTTCTCTTCTCTTCACTTCTCTCTTGCCTTTCCTCCGCTCTTTTCTCTTCTGTCATCTCTCTTCTGTTCTCTGTTCTGCTCTCTTCCCTCATTTTCTTTGCTCGTTCTTTTTATATTATCTTATATTTAATCTTCTCTGCTCTCATCTTCTCTTCTCCTTTTTTCATCTCTCTTCTTCTCATCTGTTTTCTTTTCTTCTCTCCTCTCCTCTCTTCTCTTCTCTTACCTCCTCTTTTCTCTCAACTCTTCTCTTCTTCTGTCATCAATTTTCTCTTCACTCTTCTCTTCTCCTCTCATGTGTCTTATGCTATCCTCCTCTATTTCTCCTTTTTTTCTTTACTTTTTACTCCTGTCTTCTGTTCTATTCTCGTATTATTGCATTTCCTCTGCTCCTTTCCTCCCAATTCCTGTCTTTTTTCACTTTCCTATCTCTCTTCTCCTCTCTTCTCCTTTCCTCTCCTCTGTTCTCTTCTCCTCTCTACTCCTCTCATCTATTTTCTTATTCTCTTCATTTCTTCTTTCCACTGATTTATTCTCCTCTCCTCTCTTCCTCTAATATTCTTTAACTTCCCTAAGCATCTTCTTCCTTTCCCTTCCCACTTCAACTTTCTCTCTCTTGCTCTGTTCTCATCTCC
>NC_051419.1:13758048-13758168 GCF_015228065.2 Penaeus monodon | reverse complement strand
TTAAATTCTACTGAAAAAAGTTCGGAATCCCATTCAAAAATCTACGGGATATGGACATACATTTTCAGGTGATTTCAACGCCGGCTAAAGTACCTATCCAAAGCCTCTTTTTTTTTCCCA
>NC_051419.1:13757597-13757763 GCF_015228065.2 Penaeus monodon | reverse complement strand
ACCTCTTGATCATATAATACTAGAATAGCTAATGAAGTTAGATATCAAACGTAGGCTAATAAAAGTAATGATTTTGAAACAATTTTGCATCTAGTTGACTTTAATGAAGAAGAATGTCCAAAAGAAACAGCCAAATTAAAAGAATGTTTTTTTCTGTTACCTTTAC
>NC_051419.1:13756073-13756277 GCF_015228065.2 Penaeus monodon | reverse complement strand
GCTTTATCTCAGTCAACTTTATAAAACACGATCGACCCTTAATGCAGGAAGGTCACGTGACTCGACCCCGCCCGCGACCGTCACAGTGGAACAATTGTTTGCCAATCACGCCCGCGCCCTCGTTCGCTATTCACGCCTATTTTCACGCCCGCACGTGATCTGATTTTCGCTTTTCGGAATACTTACCGTATTCCGAAAAGCGAT
>NC_051419.1:13755439-13755739 GCF_015228065.2 Penaeus monodon | reverse complement strand
CACATAAAGTGCCATAGGCAATCAAGAACAGATGACGTAGTCGGAAGAAAGAACGAATGCAAGTAGAAGGAGAGTAAAACATTGTCATTCCCTCGGCGTAAGAAAGTGTCCTAAGAAAGGGAAAGATGAAATATGGAATATCGACCTTAATCTAAAAGTAAGAGATGAAGGGAAGGGGGCGTCTGCGCATACAAAAGACGAAGATGAGGGAAAAGGAAAGAGAGAATGAAAGAAAGGAATGAAGAATGGAAGAAAAGATAGGGTAAGGTCGATGTATATGTGTGCGTACGTGGGTGTACT
>NC_051419.1:13754913-13755354 GCF_015228065.2 Penaeus monodon | reverse complement strand
CATTTTCCGCATTTACTGTATATATGTTAGTCTATTTGCCTATCTATTAGTCTATCTCACCTTCAGTTTGCTTATCGGTTACCTCAATCATGTATGTGTGTATATTTATTCAAGTCTAGCCTTGCCTTGAGTTATGAGCTGTTGTGTTTTTTCTCTCTTCTCTTTTTATCGCTTCTTCCACAATTCTATAAATATTTCTCTCTGGCATCGCATCCGCCTATCGGTCTTTCTATCTATCTGCTTCCATCTGCCATTCTCCTTTTTCCTCTTATAAGAAAGCCTGGACTTAACACACCTTCGAAACACTCTTTGCTTGAGGTCGTGCCTGCAATCCATCCGGTGACCGACGGTTGCAAGGCCAAATTTCGACTCTTTTTTGTTGTTGTTGTTTACTTCACCTTGTTTTGCTCCTGGTTCTGTCACTTCCTATGTTCCTCAGTG
>NC_051419.1:13754574-13754836 GCF_015228065.2 Penaeus monodon | reverse complement strand
CCCCTTTCGTTGTTGCTTGTTTGTCGTTACCTTTTCGTTATTATACCTCTTTTTTTCCTCATTTTCTTCATTTAATATCCTCCTTTTAGCTCTCTCTTCCGTCCTTCACATTGTGTTTATTCCCTTCCATTCGTTTCCCTCTTCCCCTTCAACATCCTCCATTTAGCCATCTCCTCCTTTTTCTGCCTACTCTCCTTTACCCTTTTTCTTCTCCCTTTCCACCCATTAACCTACTCTTCATCTCTTTCCATATTAACCCTTT
>NC_051419.1:13754004-13754272 GCF_015228065.2 Penaeus monodon | reverse complement strand
GAGCCCTGGTACTGACAGATCGTGTTCCAATTATCAGCCTAATGCGCAGGCCTGGCGATCTTGCATCAATTCGTGACAACTGGGCCGCAATTACACGCCAGTGCAGTCTCCCCTTTCAATAGAAAACGGCAACAGAGCGGTACGCGACTCTGCTAAAAGCGAACAATAGCGAGGCTAGTTTGCAACCTTGCAATGCACCTTCTTAGAGGGTTGCTATGCTCGTGTTGCGTTTTTCCTTTGTTCTAGTTTTCGTGCTTTTTATGTAGTG
>NC_051419.1:13752368-13752478 GCF_015228065.2 Penaeus monodon | reverse complement strand
AAACTATATCATTAGGCGCTTCACGGAATGCCATCGTCCGCGAGAGATAAGCCCTCCTGACCTGCTTTCCTTACTTTTAAGACACATAGGCATTCATTTTTTCTTTTTTT
>NC_051419.1:13751925-13752087 GCF_015228065.2 Penaeus monodon | reverse complement strand
TGAAAGGAAAGTCATGGAGAAAAAGTGAGAGGAATGAGTGGAAGAGAGATAAAAAGAAACCCTAAAAGTTAATGTGTATATAATTATATATTCATATTTATTGCCATTAATGTTAAAATTCAACCACGCAGTTCATTGCTGTTGTTAGCCCTGTTATTAATG
>NC_051419.1:13751599-13751887 GCF_015228065.2 Penaeus monodon | reverse complement strand
TCTTGATGTTAGTCATAGTATTCTTACTTCCTGTTAAAAATAAAACAATGATGGTAATATTTTCATTTTTATAATGAAGAAGAGTAAGGTACAAATATTTACATAAATGAAAGTATAGGCCTGAGTGAATCACTAGTGAGACCTTCAAGTTGCAACAGACTTTGCCATGATTTCTTTCGTGCAAGCTGAAAATTACAAGCTAAAACACATACAGTTATACACAAAGATATACACAGAAATAATCACAAACACAAAAAACACGCAAACAGAAACACACACGTACACGCG
>NC_051419.1:13751441-13751518 GCF_015228065.2 Penaeus monodon | reverse complement strand
GAGAAATAAACACTCATAAACAAACACACAAACGCAGAAATTCACACCCTAAATACACCTACACCTGTATGTCCGTA
>NC_051419.1:13751107-13751360 GCF_015228065.2 Penaeus monodon | reverse complement strand
AAGTAATGGACCGTGAATAATGAACACTCCTCTTTTTACCTTCAGTTCCTCCCTTACACATTTCTTCACCTCTGCTAAGTATTCTACCCTCACCTAGAGGCCCACTTACCCACATTCCAACATACCTCTCTCAGCCTTATGATGCAGGTTCCATATAACCTTAATGATGTAAGCTTTCCCTTGAAGAGCAGTCATGTGTATTTTTTAAGAGGCATTTTATACACAGCAATTTCATTTTTCATTCACAACAAAC
>NC_051419.1:13750518-13751070 GCF_015228065.2 Penaeus monodon | reverse complement strand
GGTGACGACTTTGATAAATCTAACACGTATTTAAAATTATCCTTGTATTTTTGTTAAAATGAAGATGTTTCACACGTAGATAACACTTATTATGGATGAAGGTTATACTTCTGATAGTGGGTTAATATGTTATAATTATCATTGTGTTTTACACTGGGTTCGATCCTACTTTGAATAGGGTTATGGTATATCTTCTGAAATCTTGGCGTTTATTAATAATCCTCAAGTTCCTTATTGCCAACACAGAAACGTTTTGCTAATAGTATCATTAACCATCACAGGACCATAAATAGGTTACTATATGATAACACTAATAATGATAATAGCGAAGGTGTTGTTTTATAAGCAAATTTGTCACTTCATTACCGTTGCCGGATAGAGGTTTTGTAAGGTATCGCAACCACCATACTCCATCATTAGCATAGACTTTAGAACTTTGGAATTATAAAGATCTGTAAGGACTATTATGGGCAGATCTGGTTCACGATAAGGAAAACTGATTTGGAGTGATAAGAGAGTTGTATAATAGAGTACTTGACACGGGTGAACGTT
>NC_051419.1:13750151-13750226 GCF_015228065.2 Penaeus monodon | reverse complement strand
ATGAGGAATTAGGGGAAGGAATGGAAGACTAATCTTTAAGGTAACAAGGAAGCGAGGAATAAAGCAGGGAAGCGA
>NC_051419.1:13749851-13749999 GCF_015228065.2 Penaeus monodon | reverse complement strand
TGTGGCTAAGGGTAGAGACGATAGAAATAAGGAATAAGAGGACTCAAGGAAAGAGAGAAGAGGAATTCATAAAACAGAACAAAGAAAAAGTGCTGAAGAGAATTTCTAACGAGAGAGAGGAGATATAGACATTAATTCGCGGGAACGA
>NC_051419.1:13749630-13749774 GCF_015228065.2 Penaeus monodon | reverse complement strand
TATGTGCTAAATGACACAAATGACGCTAAATGGAGATTAATGAAATCGTTAAATAAAAGAGAGCTTAAGGGGCGGATGGCAGTGACGGATTCATTGAATCAACAGAAAACTAACAAATAAAATGCATTAGCAACATTTTTATTT
>NC_051419.1:13748872-13749081 GCF_015228065.2 Penaeus monodon | reverse complement strand
CTCCTTGATCATTAAAAGGGTAATAACGGTTTCTTATGACATAATGACCTCCTTTGATATGTCAAATTAGGAACTTCCACGACCCGCTAACTAAGCTTAGGATGCTGCGTTAATCATCATCTGCGGGAGAGGAGAAAGGATGCTGGTTTGCCTGATTCCCAACATCCTGTGATTATGTAGTTCTGGGGGTCTTTTCAATGTGTGGGGGG
>NC_051419.1:13746471-13746575 GCF_015228065.2 Penaeus monodon | reverse complement strand
TGGTCTGCCCCCTGCTGAGACCCCCATAGAAAACGGGCGCGTGTTGGTATGGGAATAGCCCTGGTGACGTCATCTTTAGACAGCCAATAGATATGCCTTCTGTG
>NC_051419.1:13745989-13746145 GCF_015228065.2 Penaeus monodon | reverse complement strand
CTTCCATCTCTTTCCCTTCTTTCCCCCTCCCTTCAGGCCTTTTCGGACCACAACACTACTATAGAAGGTCTGACGGATCGCACCCTCTCTTTTACATATCTTTTCAGGGGTCGTTGGGAACCTCTCCCTGTTTTCTTTATGATGACGTCATGGATT
>NC_051419.1:13744825-13745103 GCF_015228065.2 Penaeus monodon | reverse complement strand
TAGAGATGGTCTCCAGCGCATGGCAATGAGGTGTTTGCATTCACCTGTCATGCGGTATGAGGCCACATCTGTCACAAGCCGTCATATTCCACGAGATAATGGATCAAAATACAATAGTGGCTTGTCATGAGGAGTGAATGTACAGGAAATTCGCTGTCTGTAAACGACTAACGATTTCTGTAAAAGTCGATGTGTTTTGCTGGTCGGTGATAATTCGTTTTTTTTTTTGAGGAGATGGTTTTGTCTCTTGGAGATGATGATGGGGATGCTGTTTGGAT
>NC_051419.1:13743875-13744276 GCF_015228065.2 Penaeus monodon | reverse complement strand
ACTCCATTGTCAGAATTACACAAGACACTCCAAAAAAAAAATCAATACACACGTATCTCATCAAACAGAAAATGACTTGAAGGTAGCCATTATCAGCCAGACTTGTACGAATGCGAAGAAAGAAGGAAAAGAAATTTCTCGAAACAAAGGACAAAATAAATCGAAATCGCTACTTTTTAATTATTCTTTTTTGTTATCTCTCTCTTCTTCTCCTTCTGTTTGGCTCTTAAGAAACGAAAAAATCGTGACAGTGAGAAAAAGAGGTTGAGAGAAAGAAAAAAAAAATGGCTCACGGTCTCAAAGGAACGGAAAGAAAACGGAGGGACGGAGGAATAGAAAACGAAGACAAATTGCGATGTTATCAGTGAGATTATGATAGCTCTGAGGTGATTCATAAGTTG
>NC_051419.1:13743142-13743825 GCF_015228065.2 Penaeus monodon | reverse complement strand
TTGAAAGAAGAGTGATGTATCCTCAGGCGATAGAATTCACCTTTCACCCTATCTGTCTGTCAGAGGCACCTTGTTCTGTTCGTAAGCTTGACCCTTGCGTGACCTCGTAATGATTGGTCACGTGACGTGGTTCCCTGGAATGATTTAAAGAAAAAAAGAGAAAGAAAGGGATAAAAAGGGAGATGGAAAAAAGAGTATATTACTATTTAAACGAGTATTTTCTTACCTGTAAAGACAGATATACCGGATTTCTCTCGTGACCCAGAAATCATGGGCGGTTAGGTATCCGCGGATTCCTTCGGCGAACGCGGGTCGCCGTCTGCGTCATTACCCGTACGCAAACGGGGTAACCATTATCTCTTCATCTGCCGCAGAGGACTATTATCCAATACGCGACATTACCGGGTATTATTCCAGCCCTTGGATATTATCTCGCCTTATTATCCCGCAGAAAAAGACAATGGACGACACGGAGAGGCGAGTCAGCGATGCTCTTTTGTTTTCGCGGAATTTTGATGTTTACTCGCGGTAATGACGTCACCGGCGTTTCTGTAAGCTGAATCCGGATACAGCCTCGCTTTTATCTCATCTTCTTCGCGGCAAATAAATGCCATAAACGTCTCTGTTTGCGGAAAATGCGCGTTGGAGGGGAAAAAGATATTATCTTAGCCTGTAAGAATGGG
>NC_051419.1:13742808-13742996 GCF_015228065.2 Penaeus monodon | reverse complement strand
ATGTTTTTGTAGAGAATTATTTAACTTAACTAAGATAGAGATAGGGAATTTGGAAGAGAATGGAAGACACGAAAGAATACGGGTAAATCAGGATAGGAAAGGGAGAATAGATATAAAAGAGAAATAAAGTAGAAAATTATAACACAGACAGAGAAAATATTGTTTATATATTGATAATTAGTAATAAC
>NC_051419.1:13742263-13742606 GCF_015228065.2 Penaeus monodon | reverse complement strand
CATGATTATCATATCTATTATCATGGCATTACTTTCACCCTTGTCACTGTTAATATCATCATTACTATTACAATAATCCTAAAGTAATCATTGCATTTATAACCGCAATCATAACGACGATCATTATCTCAGTATTATTTGATTCTCTCATTCGATAAAATCATCATTCTTTATTAATGATGATTTAAAGTATGTTAATTTCCATCATAATAGACTTAAAACTCAATCTTCATTTTCATTTATTTCCCTTGAAAATTGAATAAACAAACAAATCTCCGATTTTGAAAATTTACTGTTCATTAATTTCATTAACAGAGATTTACAATTATAGCCATGAGCGATG
>NC_051419.1:13741741-13741981 GCF_015228065.2 Penaeus monodon | reverse complement strand
TTAACTCGATAGGAAAAACTGAAGGAAGATTAGTCAATGGCGTGTGACTTTGCAATGAGTCCAGCTCGTGAGGGAGTGCTGTCTCATAAACTCATGAAAAACTCATAAACTCTTGTCTCAATCCCTCATAAACTTAGTCTTGGGAGTTTAATTAGTTTGATATTTACAGGTAAATATTACGACAACGCTGGACGACTTACTGTGGCGTGGGAGATGCTCGTTTTATTAAGAAGGAACCTC
>NC_051419.1:13741645-13741721 GCF_015228065.2 Penaeus monodon | reverse complement strand
GGGGGGGGGGGGTGCGGGTTGAGTGAGCCTTTTTTCTGCCTCTTTTGTCATTCTTTCGCTCCTTTTTATGTCGAGA
>NC_051419.1:13740934-13741134 GCF_015228065.2 Penaeus monodon | reverse complement strand
CTGATACCATCCTTCTTGACGACAACTATATCACCCATCTTACCCCCTCCCCCCTTTACCCCCTCCCCCCTTTACCCCCTCCCCCTTTACCCCCTCCCTTTATCCCTCCCCCCCTTCCCCTTCCCCCAATGCCCCTCCTCATAAACGACTCGTTCTATGCTTTATCGTCACGAGTTTCATTAAAGGTGGTTCACGTGTTA
>NC_051419.1:13740185-13740283 GCF_015228065.2 Penaeus monodon | reverse complement strand
ACATCCCACCTTGCATCTCATAAGCCTCCTCTTCTACCTCTACTCCTCATCTTACGTATTCCACATTTCGTTCACCTGTTCTACTACCTCTTTCCTCG
>NC_051419.1:13739643-13739881 GCF_015228065.2 Penaeus monodon | reverse complement strand
CTCAGCTGCTTGCAACGACCAACGCTTATTAACCTCTCGCCGAAAATGTAGCATCAATGACCCTTTATTGCAACTCACGCCATGAACATCATCATCACCTTAATCTCGGCTGCAATTTGCAACATCATCACTACCGCCGCGAGCATCCCTTTCTTGCATCAATAACTCTGCCTCGCCAAGTGTTTTCCTTGTCTGCTTGCCTTGGTGCTTGCCGAGTGCTTTTTGTAAGTCTGGATCC
>NC_051419.1:13738889-13738970 GCF_015228065.2 Penaeus monodon | reverse complement strand
AAGCAGTGGACAGGAGAGTGTCTTCACTTGACGCACAGAAATATATGTCTTAATAAACAGTAGATTCTAGTAACGTGCTGT
>NC_051419.1:13737337-13737468 GCF_015228065.2 Penaeus monodon | reverse complement strand
GGTTTTTATAAATTTTCATTGATTATTCTTGAAAGCGTTAACTTGCAAGACATAGTGTCTGTTTAATTATTATCTTCATTCCACGGTCTTCAAACGCTTTGGCTACATTGTGATTAAATGTTTTTACATGT
>NC_051419.1:13735891-13736403 GCF_015228065.2 Penaeus monodon | reverse complement strand
TAGAAAGTGAGAGAGAGAGATACAGACAATAACAGACTGAAATTAAGCAAAACGATATGATATCAATTATAGTAACTGTAATAAAAGATATAGCGCCAATAATCAATAATAATTGTGTGCAAAGTATCTAAGATCCTAAATCTGCGTGTTAGGTTTCTAAGACCCAAAGTTTGCATACTAAGTTCGTAAGTGTCCAAGAATGCCTCCCTAGCTTCACAAGTTTCTAAACCAGCATGTTACTCCCTAAGTTTCAAAGTCTATATGCTAAGTTCATAAGTCCACACGTTCCTCAAATCTGTATGCTAAATTTCAAAGCCTCTAAGCCTGTGTATTAAGTTCTTAAGTTATTATTATCAATCTATTGCGCGCTAGGTTCCTAACTTACTAAGTCTGCGTGCTAAGTTCCTTAATGAGCCCCAGCTGTGACCTTCGAGAGGCAATGACGTCACCAGCAGAGAGCAAGCAGAGATGTTAAAAAGCATCACAATATTTGATAATAACTGTAGACATGC
>NC_051419.1:13735000-13735085 GCF_015228065.2 Penaeus monodon | reverse complement strand
GCATGTGTTCATTAAAAGTTTGTGTAAGCGTATGTTAACACTGCAGTAGTTTACATTAGGGATGAATATCACATACTGGATAATT
>NC_051419.1:13733817-13734247 GCF_015228065.2 Penaeus monodon | reverse complement strand
CTCTCATGGATGAACTACATCATTCTTTTCCTCCCCCGCGTCACTCTATCTGCAATAAATGAATAAATATCGAAGGAATTATTTGAGGGATAACCCATATCTCAGGCTAATTACGACAGGGCGAGTGAATTGCAGCGCCATTGCAGGTTGCCTCAGTGGATGGGAAAACACGTTGCTGCACAGATCGTTGAGATCGCCGCGAGATCTATAACTTGGCTCTGATAGGCATTCATGAGGTTTCTCGAGGAGAGCGAGATAACGCTGGTATCGGGTGGGGAGTTTATTATACTTTTAAAAGAAATGCTCGGGTCATCGCGGCTGTAAATCGTGCGAAAAGGACATATATGTTTTTTTTTTTTTCTTTTTTTCTTTTTTTTTTTGAGTGGGGAGGGGAGTGCTTTTGTTTTTTCGTTCTTGTTTTTTGGGGGGG
>NC_051419.1:13733322-13733540 GCF_015228065.2 Penaeus monodon | reverse complement strand
TCAGGTTATCACTGATTCTTATCACGATCGGCCGAGCGGCATTGCTTTCGAATCAAAGGCATTCCGCTCGATTTTTATGCAGCGGGCTTCGCTAACCTTAGCACATCCTGCTCGAGAGATCGAACTTTACGAGATGCTTCTTCCTCATCCATTCTCGTCGCGAACTGGATCAGGAGAGTCGATGATCTGTGACAAGAAGCTGCAGTCGACGGGAGCCA
>NC_051419.1:13731510-13732848 GCF_015228065.2 Penaeus monodon | reverse complement strand
CTCCAAGCGAAGTCTGCACACACACCACACTCTTAAAGAGATATTAAGTGATCAGAGCCCCGCTTCTTATCGGCCCCCTGAGCTAAAATATAAGCAGCAGGAACGGCCCCGCAGAGATAGGAGATAGAACTAATATCCTTTGCGGTGCTATCCATCAAGATGAGGAGATTAGAGGGGAGAGAAGGAGGGGAAGGACGGGAGAGGGAAGGAGGGGAGGGGGAAAGGGGAGGAGGGGAAGGACGGGAGAGGGAAGGAGGGAGGGGGAAAGGGGGAGGGGAAGGAGGGAGAGGGAAGAGGGGAGGTTAGGGGTGAGGGAAGGAAGGGAGAGGGAAAGGAAAAGGAGGGAAAGGAAAGGAGGGGAGGACGGGAGAGGGAATGAGGGGAGAGGGTAAGAGGAGGGAAGGAAAGGAGTGAGAGACGTTAGGGGAAAGGGAAGGAGTAGAGGGAAAGAGGGGAGAGGGAAGGAGCAGAGAAGGAACGAGATTAGAAGGGAGGAGGGGAAGGAGGAGAGAGGGGAGGAGGGGAAAGGAAAAGAGGAGAGAGGGAAGAGGGGAGGTTAGGGGAGGAGGGAATGAGAAGAATGGGGAAAGAGGGAAAAGGGAAGGAGGGAAGGGGAGAGGGAAAGACGGAAAGGAAGGAAAGATGGAAGGAAGGGAGAGGGGAGAAGGACAGAAGAGTGACAGGTAAAAAAAGATGGGAGAAGACAAATGAGGAGAGAAAAGAAAGAATGAAGAGAAACGGAGGAATAGGAGAAGGAAGAAGTAAGAAAAGGTGGTGAGCGAGAAAGGAAACGAAGAGAGAGTATAAACGAAGAGAGAAAAGAGAAAAGGGAGAGGATGATTAGAGGGGAGAGAAGGAGGCGAAAGGGGAGAATTCAGGAAGAATGAAAGAGGAAAGAAAAAGTCGTAGACAAGAAAGAAAAAAAACGTAGAGGAGGGATAGGAAGAGAAAAGAGGATAGGGGAATAGGAGAAAGGGGGAATGGGAGAATTCGAAGAAAGGAAAGGAAAGGAGGAAGGAAGGATAAGATGCGAAAGAAAGGAAAATGAGAGAGGAGAAGAGAGGAAAGAAAGGGAGGTAAAGGGAGAGAAAGGTAAAGGGAGAGGCAAAGGGCAAAGAAAGAGGGGAGGAAGGGAGGCAAGAAGAGAAGGGAGATAAAGAAGAGAGAATAAAATGCGAAAGAAGGGGGGAAGGAAAAGGGGAGAAGAAGAATTCAGGGAAGGAGAAGAAGGAAGAGTTGACGAGAAAGGAAGGGAATAGAGGGGAAAGATAAAACATGGAGAGAAGGAATAGAGGATAAGATATTAAGGAAGAGGAGATGGAAGGGAAGAAGAAAAAG
>NC_051419.1:13730925-13731362 GCF_015228065.2 Penaeus monodon | reverse complement strand
AGAATTTAAGAACAGGAGAAAAAGAGAGAAGGGTGAGAGGCAGAAAAGGAAGGAAACGAAGAGAAGAGAAAGATGAGGTGATAAAAGGAGAGAAAAGAATTCAGAAAACAGAGAAAGAAAAGAAAGGAGAAGGAGGGAAGAATAATTCAGAGACGAATAAAAGTAAGAAAGAAAAATGGACGAAGTGTAAAGGGAAAGAATAAGGAATAAGTAAAGACGAAGAAAGTGAGAAAGAAAGAGAAGAATAAGAGAAAATAAAGAAGGGAGAGAACAAGAAAGGAAGGAGAGGGAAAGATGCGAAGAAGATGAAAGAGAGAAAACGAGAACAGGGAATTAGGAAGATAAGAAGAAATAAAAGCAAGAAAAATGAAATTAAAAAAACGCAATAAATAAAAAAAACAAGAGAGAAATAAGAAAATGAATAAAAAAACGCTTTA
>NC_051419.1:13730705-13730891 GCF_015228065.2 Penaeus monodon | reverse complement strand
AAAATACATATATATATTCCCTTCCCTTGTTAATTAAACAAGATTACAAGACCAATTAAATTACCCCGATATAAAACCATTAAAAAAGAACATTGATTACCATCTAACCACATATTTACCTGCATCACCCCCCCCCCCCCCGCCTTCATTAGCCGAAAATGGAATAAAGTTTATATCGAGGTTTTT
>NC_051419.1:13730097-13730596 GCF_015228065.2 Penaeus monodon | reverse complement strand
TCACTAAAAAAAAAAATATTTTAAATATCCAGAAGCTTCTTCTATGTGGTACGTTGTAACAGACATAGACTAAACTATTTAGTTCTCTGCTGTTCATCATGATATAGATATAGCGTTGCCAACATAAACTAAACGTGCTAAGCTGTTCTATGTGGTTCGTCGCAATATAGATACAGTATTGGCAACACAGACTAAACTAAATCGATCTATGTTGTTCACTATAATATAGATATAGCCTTGCCAACAGAGACTAAACGTCCTAAGCTGTTCTTCGTGCTGCGTCGTAATATAGATATAGCTTTCCTAACATTAGACTAGCTCTTTTTCTATCTGTTTCGTCGTAATACACCTATAACATTGCCAACACGGACTTAACTAGCCAGTTCTATGTTGTTCGTTGTCGCGGGATTCCACATAGATTGCAAAAGGACCGAGTGCAACCGTGTGTGTATTT
This sequence comes from Penaeus monodon, assembly GCF_015228065.2. Lineage (NCBI taxonomy): Eukaryota > Metazoa > Arthropoda > Malacostraca > Decapoda > Penaeidae > Penaeus > Penaeus monodon. Next base: position 13,730,142 of record NC_051419.1, on the reverse strand, counting down.
AGTGGTAGCTCTTAACATGATTCTTTACGCTGTGGATAAACATAG
>NC_051419.1:13729430-13729632 GCF_015228065.2 Penaeus monodon | reverse complement strand
CTTTATACATGTAACAAAGGGACTTAAATGTTAGCTGAAGTTCAAGTAGCCAATGCAGTCGGATTTGTTGCATCTATTGCTGTTGCAAAATGTCAGTTAATCTGATTGCAATTGCTATAAGGAGAGATATTTACAGTAGTTAGCGTCAGTTTTGGGATAATGCATATAATGCTGGTTTGTTTGTTATAAAGGACATGTTAGT
>NC_051419.1:13728695-13728907 GCF_015228065.2 Penaeus monodon | reverse complement strand
ATCAGATTTTCCTTTATATTAAATCCTGTAAAACATATTTACATTTGCTAAACGAAATATAGGTATATCTTAAGACCTTAAAATATACTATGAACATTCAAGTTATAAATGTCTTAGATCGATCGATATCAATAACAATGCAGATTATGACAACGGCAATTTCTTAAAGCAATATGATTCTTTTTAAGCGAACTAATGGGAAAAGGCATTCT
>NC_051419.1:13728052-13728311 GCF_015228065.2 Penaeus monodon | reverse complement strand
CCGAGACAAATCACCCACCGCCTTTTAATCCTCGCGCGAATCTCCAGCGAACCGGCCACATTTACCCTTGTTAACAAGAAGCTCTCGATCCGACCTGAATAGAAACGAGCAATTAACAGCACTTATCGCCAAAGGACCTGAATGAGGTGACCCGCCCTTCCTATCTGGCGCTGTTTGGAGATTGGGCGGTGAGCATTTAACTACTGGTCTGATAAAAGGAGGTTTGGGTAATATGATTAGTTACGGTGCTTAGTCCCCC
>NC_051419.1:13727164-13727981 GCF_015228065.2 Penaeus monodon | reverse complement strand
TTTATTGTTTATTTATGGCCCGGTTGGATCGCTGTTAACGTGGTGGTCATTTGGTGGCGATAAGGGGAAAATTGATAACGAAGGAAGAGAAGGAGGAAGTGGAGAAAAAGAGGGGAAAGAGGAACGAGGGAAGGAGAAAAAGAGAGGAACGAGGGAAGGAGGAGGAGAAAAAGGGGGAAATAGGAACGAGGGAAGGAGAAACAGAGGGGAAAGAGATAACGTGGGGAAGAGAGGGAGGAGGAGAAAAAGAAGGGAAACAGGAGACGAAGGAAGGAAAGGGTGAAGAAAGGGGAAACAGAAACCGAGGGAAAAAATGGAGAAGTAAAAAAGGGGAAACGGAAAAAGAGGGAAGAAAAAGTAGTAGAAAAAAACGATGATATAAAAGGCTAAGAAAGAAAAAAAAGGTAGAGAAAACGGGGAAAGAAGTAAAAAAAAAAAAAAAAAAAAAAAACATGAAACAAGAAGATAAAAGCGAAAAGAAAACGAGGAAACAACAAAGAAAAAGGGAAGTTTTCTCCTTCGAAGGGGTAACTGACGCAATGATGACGTAAGTACCTTTTTATGACTGCAATTTGTTATATGTTGATGGTTTAAGAAAGTCAGGTATTTTTTCGATGCATCTTTGCCTCGCGGAGTTAGGAATGACTAATCATTTCCTTTTTTCCTTGAGAGGTGAAAAATAACTTGATTAGTTACTGTGCTTCTTCATAATGGTCATTACAGAGTGATTTATTGAGAATAAAAGAAAGTTATTGGAAAATATTTGCACGTTTCCATGCATATGTACATACTAAACAACCACACGCAATAGCATGTG
>NC_051419.1:13727055-13727131 GCF_015228065.2 Penaeus monodon | reverse complement strand
AATATCTTGTAATCAATAATATAGATATATGCAAGAAACAAAGTGTAGGTCTAGAGAGAAACTGAGGTGTGTAATC
>NC_051419.1:13726072-13726696 GCF_015228065.2 Penaeus monodon | reverse complement strand
GGGATATGGAGATAAAAAAGAATAATAATAACTATAAGAAAACCAAGAAACGCCACGAAAAGACACACAATTCACAGACAAAAAAAAACGAAAACAAACAGAAATCTCGCGAGCAGCATCCCATCTCAGCATCCCCGAGAAGATGCACCTTTTCCCTCCTGTGTCTCCGTGACAACCTCCATCTCAGGTACGTTAAGTGTGCAAACCAATTGCCACGGCTGCCTCTTTGCACAATGGACAGACAAGGTGACATAGGCTATTAAGGCGATATGCGAAGAATTAGTAAACCATTGTATGAAGCATGGGGGTCTCTCAGCAGAGGACAGGGAGGTCTGTTTGCCTCTAGTGTCTTCGGGAGAGCGTGAGGGAGGGTGAGGGGGGAAGAGAGGGTGAGAGGGGGAGGGAGGGAGGGGAAGGAGGGGAAGGGAGGGTGAGGAGGGGTAAAGGGGAGGAGGGGAAGGGAGGGGAGGAAGAGGTGAGGGGTGAGGGAGGGGAGGGGATGAGGAAGGGGAAAGGGGGTGAGGGAGGGGAGGGGGTTAAGGGAAGGGAGGGAGGGGGGAGCTCAGGTTGACAGGGAGAGGAGAGGTGGGTAGTACTTTGTTCCAGATTCTGGTCTTGTTCTTT
>NC_051419.1:13725710-13725826 GCF_015228065.2 Penaeus monodon | reverse complement strand
TAAGCTTATGTACCCGAGTGCCTCCCTTGGTATGAGCCCCCCATTGATTTTTTTTTTACGTCAACATAAGATACAAAATGCTGTAGTGATTATCCAAAGAAAAGTATTTAATGTAT
>NC_051419.1:13724791-13724953 GCF_015228065.2 Penaeus monodon | reverse complement strand
ACAACTTTCACTCATGCACGAGCTGTTAAGGGTCGCGAATCACTGCAGTCCACGGGACAAATTCTGGTCTGTTGTAAAATTTACGGTTTTCGCCAAGCATTTGTCGAAAGCAGAGATTCGTCGAGGAATTCCATATATTTCTAAGGCTGTTGTGTTTTGTAC
>NC_051419.1:13724169-13724543 GCF_015228065.2 Penaeus monodon | reverse complement strand
AAAAAAAACAGTAATCATATATGCTTACGTGCGTGTATCAGTAACCGTGCATACACACACACATGTCCACACCTTTACACATTCATATCACCGTACACGCATGCCCTGGTCCCTCTTTGACGGTGGTCTCGCCAAGCACACATTCACACTTCCTCGCTCACCACAGTCGTGCCGAAGGAAAATTTATTCTTGCTGAAGGGATGACTTTCCTTAACATATATCAACTCTCCGCGACTCTACTCTTTCGAATCTGCGCATTCTTCAAATTTTACATCACTTAAAATCGCCATATTTGAATATCAGGTTTCCGATGCTGCATTCACACACAACGCTTTTGCAACATGAATATGCAGTTGCTTTTAAGCGATCAGGGA
>NC_051419.1:13724045-13724124 GCF_015228065.2 Penaeus monodon | reverse complement strand
AGTATCGTGTTTATAGTGACATGAATATTTATATTTTGTGTGGTGAATGTGGATGCGTTTACAAATCTTTCAACCGAAA
>NC_051419.1:13722319-13722612 GCF_015228065.2 Penaeus monodon | reverse complement strand
ACTCATTCCAAAAATCCTCATTTTCGACGTAAAATCCTATCTTCTGACCACCATTTTCATCTCGCGGTCGGTTAGTCACCCAAAACCGATCCGTAAGTAGCCAGTTTCGCGGTACTTTGGATCCATTTTAGGCGCAGACTCGGCCACGACGGTAAGTTGAACATACCAATTTCGTTTGATAAATGTGAACATCATCTTCTGTATACTTTCATTTGTTCTGACCTCTGCAAATTGGTACTAATATCCTGTTTTCAGCTAATATAGCGTTTGAGAAGGATGCTTAGACGAGGTGG
>NC_051419.1:13720560-13720840 GCF_015228065.2 Penaeus monodon | reverse complement strand
ACTACTTCATCTGGAACAAAACCTCATCTATCATAAATTCTCAATTAAGTCTTTATTCACATATAAACCATATGATCAACAGAGCCTAATTGGCACTTGGGATGCATCAAAAGGCACGAAATAATTGGGACCATTTGACAGCACATATATACAGACTCCAAATGTTGACTGTGCATTGCATATTGAACAGGAAGGCATATTTGTTTCTGGCCATATATGAGAGAGAAGAGGGTACAGCCTCAGTTGAAACTACAGCGTGGATGATTGAACAAATAAAAGT
>NC_051419.1:13718913-13719149 GCF_015228065.2 Penaeus monodon | reverse complement strand
CTCGCCAAGTTCAGTCGCTGATAAACTCGCTTCTCTCCCTTCAAGTCTCTCGTCTGTGTGAGCGATGCATGACAAAAACTAGTCCACGAGCCTTAACAAAGCCCCATCTGATTGGCTATTCTCCTTGATGAAGACCCATTCTGCTGAAAAGATGATCGATGACGTCACACTTGATAACGTTGTTTTGAGGGGGGGAGAAGGGGGAGGGGGATGTGTGAGTGTGCTTGGGGAGAGAA
>NC_051419.1:13717663-13717925 GCF_015228065.2 Penaeus monodon | reverse complement strand
ATCTCCACGCCCATGTGTATAGGTGCGTACCATCGAACTCTAGCATAAGACCCTAGCAATGACTAGGCAACCGCATAAGGCCATGGCACTGCAGATAACAACATACCCTGCAAATAACTGTACACCATCTTGCGAAAAGGGTGTGCGAGCAGAGGCTAACACTTAAGTGATTTTGATTCGTAAGAAACCGTTTTTCAATTTCCACTCTCTTGTTCGTTATCGTTTTTCCGGTCTCTCGGGTTTTGTTTGGGCCTTTTCCGTT
>NC_051419.1:13716802-13717151 GCF_015228065.2 Penaeus monodon | reverse complement strand
AATTATGGATATACCATGACATAAATTTCCATTTTTTTTTCTCCTTCTCCTTCTACTCTTTATCTATCTATTTATTTCTTTTACTTTATTTTCTTTTCCTTAATCATACTTCCTTTTCACCTTTTATTACCTTTTCACTTTCCTTTTTTCTCATCTCCTTTTATTCCCTTTTTTTCTCCTTTTCTTATTTATTTTTTCTTCTTCATCATTTTTTTTCTACTCCTTTTTCCCTTTTTTTTTTTTTTCCCTTCTTTTCTTCACTACTTTTCTTTTTCTTTTCTTCGTAAGAAACCTTTTTTTAAATTTCCACTCTTGTTCTTTTCTGTTCTTCGGTCTCCGGTTTTTTGGC
>NC_051419.1:13716605-13716703 GCF_015228065.2 Penaeus monodon | reverse complement strand
TAATCTTTAAGGTTTTTTGATTAAGTACTTTTAGCGTTCAAAGAGAGGAACAAGCGAAAAAAGGAAAAAAGGGGGGGGGAAAGAGGAGGAGGGGGAGG
>NC_051419.1:13715511-13716276 GCF_015228065.2 Penaeus monodon | reverse complement strand
ATCTATGGTCATATACCATGACATAAATTTCCATTTTTTTTTCTCCTTCTCCTTCTACTCTTTATCTATCTATTTATTTCTTTTACTTTATTTTTTCCTTTAAATATTTCCTTTTCCCCTTTTATTCCCTTTTTTCATTTTCCCTTTTTTTCATCCCCTTTTTTTATTTTTTTTTTCTTCTTTTACCCTTTTTCTTCTTCATCTCTCTTTTTTACCCTTTCTTTTTCCTTTCTTTTTTTCCCTTTCTCTTCTTTACTACTTCTTATTTTCTTCCTTTTTTTTTAAATCATGTTTTATCTCTTCTTCACTATCTTATTTTCCATCTTTCTTATCATTCATTTACATCTTCCTCTCTATCTTTTATTTCTACCTCATTTCTTCATCACCATTTCTCTCCCTTTCTCTCCCCAAGCGCGTGCATTCGAGCAGCATCTTCACATTTTCTTGTTAAAACTGGCACTTTCTCCTTCATCAAGTAATTAACCTGTTAATGATTTAAGATTTTGATAAAGTGTGTGTTGTGTGTCGGGGGGGGGGGTTATGTGGGGGGGTTATGATGTGTGGGGGGTGGGGGAGGGGGTTGATGTGTGTGGGGGGGGGAGGGGTATGATTATGTGTGTGTGTTGGGGGATGGTGGTAGGGGGTGATGCGTGTGTGTGGGGGGGGAGGGGTATGATTGTGTGTGTGGGGGGGAGGGGGATGATGTCTGTGTGGGGGGGGGTTGGGGGGGTGATCTGTGTATGTTTTGTTTGGGAAGGGAAGGGA
>NC_051419.1:13715215-13715329 GCF_015228065.2 Penaeus monodon | reverse complement strand
CATTTCTTAATGTCCTATGTAACTTAAAAAAAAAAAAAATCTATCGACGCATTTTTTTTCCAAAACAATCTTCATATTACTCATCATCATGACAGCTTTTATACTCATCACAAT
>NC_051419.1:13715025-13715136 GCF_015228065.2 Penaeus monodon | reverse complement strand
TCAGGCGCCCATTCACTTAGCATGCAGGACCTGGCGTATTTGTGCAATTCGTTTTATGGACTAATTACTTTCCCGGTTTTAGCTGAGGGAGCTATGACGGCATGCAAATTT
>NC_051419.1:13714213-13714483 GCF_015228065.2 Penaeus monodon | reverse complement strand
GCCCGTTTGGGGAATCCTCCTCCTCATCAAAGTTTTTGTTGTGAAAAAATCTCCCCCCCCCCAAAAAAGATGGGTTTATCGTTTGGGAAAAACTTCTTTTCCGGATATTGGAAAAGAAAAAAAATAAAAAATGTAAGAGTAAATAGTAACAATGTGCAAAAAAATAAGAGATGAATAAGAAAGTTGATGTTGGTAAAAAAATAAAATAATATAAAATTTTAAAAAAAAAGGGGGAGGAAAAGAAAAGGACAGGAAAAAAAATATTAATTT
>NC_051419.1:13713627-13713848 GCF_015228065.2 Penaeus monodon | reverse complement strand
TCGTTTTCTTATCTATTTTTCCTTTTTTTTACTATAGACTTTGAAGACAAGAAAAAAAAAGGAAATTTTATCTTCATTTTTAAGTAATAGGTTTAATATTTTGATATAAAGTTGATGTAAGGATAGCGATTCATCTATGTTGCCAACGCGTGTGCTTTGAATATTTAGTGAATTTTCTTTAATGAACATATTTCTGGATTTTTTTCTTTAAAGAAGAGAGA
>NC_051419.1:13707837-13708321 GCF_015228065.2 Penaeus monodon | reverse complement strand
CCCCACCCTCCCCCACCCTCCCTCACCCTCCCCACCCCCTCCCCTCCCACACCCTCCCTCACCCCCACACCCTCCCTCACCCTCCCACACCCTCCCACCCCTCCCTCACCCTCCCTTAATCCGGGGATTGCTTGCAGGGATGTGAAGCGAAAAGCAGTTGCAGAAATACTGAGGGAGTGGCTGCGGGTGGGGGCGTAGGGGGGTGCTGAAGGGGTAAGGAGGGAGAGAGGGAAGGAGCGAAGGAGGGAGAGAGGGAAGGAGGGAAGGAGGGAGAGAGGGAAGGAGGGAAGGAGGGAGAGAGGGAAGGAGGGAAGGGAGGGAAGGAGGGAGGAGGAGAGGAAGGGAAGGAAGGAAGGAGAGAGGGAGAGAGGGAAGGAGGGAAGGGGGGAAAAGGGGGAAAGGAGGGAAGGAGGAGAGGGAGGAGGGAAAAAGGAGGGAAGGGGGAAAGGGGGAGGAGGAAGGAGGGAGAGAAGAGAGGGATAAA
>NC_051419.1:13706056-13706741 GCF_015228065.2 Penaeus monodon | reverse complement strand
AAACGATAAAATGAGACAAAAAATCAAACCAAACGAAATGGACTCAAACAAAACGATAAAATGAGAAAAAAAATCAAACCAAACGAAATGGACTCAAACAAAACGATAAAATGAGAAAAAAAATCAAACTAAACGAAATGGACTCAAACAAAACGATAAAATGAGACAAAAAATAAAGTGATAAAATGAGAGAAAAAAAGGGACTCAAACCAACTCAAACAAAACGACAAAATGAAACAAAAAATTCCTTCACGAAGCATCAGTCCAAGCAAACCTCTTTCCTTCGAGCCATAACACGCCGGCACTTTTGCTTGCTGCCACCGGGCCATTCTGCTCTCTTTTATAGGCCGTAAACCCCTTTGACGGAGCCAGGGTAGGTCTACTTCTAGCGTAGGTTAAGGAAGGGGGTAAGATTAAGGGGGAAAAGGGGAGGGGGTGAAAGGGGAAAGGGTTAAAGGGAGGGGGTGGAAGGGAGGGGGTGAAAGGGAGGGGGTTGGAAGGGAAGGGGTGAAAGGGAGGAAGTGGAAGGGAGGGGGTGAAAGGGAGGGGGTTGGAAGGAGGGGGTGGAAGGGAGGGGGTGAAAGGGAGGGGTTGGAATGGAGGGGTTAAAGCGAGGGGGTGGAAGGGAGAGGGTGAAAGGGAGGGGGTTTAAGGGAGGGGTGAAAGGGAGGGGTGAAAGGGAGGG
>NC_051419.1:13705693-13705845 GCF_015228065.2 Penaeus monodon | reverse complement strand
AACATACATTTATTGCTAAATCTCGCACACAAAAGCCTTAATCTTGCTCTTAATCCACTCATCTTAAGCGTGCAATACCGTGTTATTGCAAACGCTTGTACTGTGAACTATTTGACTTTACAGCTCGAGCCACCCAGCGTGGGTTCCGTATA
>NC_051419.1:13705125-13705215 GCF_015228065.2 Penaeus monodon | reverse complement strand
CTGGAACCCCGCCCCCCCAGGCTCTTAAACCATAGCTGACTCTTTGGCCTTCCGCTCTCGCGATTTTTTACCGAGGTGGGCGTGTCTTGG
>NC_051419.1:13704111-13704201 GCF_015228065.2 Penaeus monodon | reverse complement strand
GGGAAGAGGTGGTGAAGGAGGGGGGGAAGATGTGGTGAAGGAGGGGGGAGGGGTTTGGTACATGGAGGAAGGAAGGAATGTAGGATGTAC
>NC_051419.1:13703474-13703648 GCF_015228065.2 Penaeus monodon | reverse complement strand
TACGAATAAAAAATCATACCCAATACAACAAAACGAAATCAAAAGGAAAGAAGGATAACGAATGTAAATAAAGAGAGAGGAAAATGATAACACGTCAGTTATCTCTTGTAGCTTCTTTTGGTCTACGAACGTAATTGCTATTAATCGAAAATAAAACTGACTCTGTCCTATCGA
>NC_051419.1:13702202-13702431 GCF_015228065.2 Penaeus monodon | reverse complement strand
AACCCTAAAAAACTTAAATACCAAAAAAAGTTCCCACACAAGTGAATCCTCATGAATAACAAGCTTCTCATTAGCCTCATAACGTCGATCTATTTACAGGACCATGGGAGCCGAAAGCCGTGTACAAATGTAGCCAAATAAGCGAGCTTTCCTTCGAATTGGCTTGAGGAAGGAGACAGCAACGTGTTTTCTTGTAATTTTCGGCCATGCAGTTTGGGTTGTTGAAAGG
>NC_051419.1:13701556-13702159 GCF_015228065.2 Penaeus monodon | reverse complement strand
TGGAAGGGGTGGGTAGGAAGGCGTGAGGAAGGGGGGAGGGGGGGAGGGGTTGGGGTTGGGGGTTGGAGGTTGGTGCGGGTGGAAGGGGTGGGTAGGAAGGGGGGAGAAGGGGGGAGGGGGTAAGGGGGTAAAAAGAAGGGGAGATAAAAGGTGGGATGGGTGGAGAGGGGGGGAGGAGGGGAGTTAATGGGGGGTTGGAGATAATGGGGAAGAGAGGGAGGGAGAGTAAAGAGAGGAGGGGATGGGGGGGGGAGGGGAGAGGGGTGGGGAGAGCGGGGCCTGGAGTAAGGGAGGTTGGGGAAGGTGGAAAGAGAGTGAGGATGGGATGGGGAAGGGGGAGGGAGGAGGAGGAGGAAGGGGGAGGGGGGAGGTGAGGGAGGGTGACCGTAGTGGGGGGGAGGCAGGGGGAGGTGTGTGCAAAGCGAGGGTTGGGAGAAGGGGAAAGGGGAAGGGAGGGGGAGGGATGGGGAAGGGGGAAAGGAAGGTGGTGTTAAAGAGGTGATAATTGTGAATGCTAATTATCTCCATTTATGGCCCATTATCTTCTCCATTTTAATGAAAACCTCTTCTACAAATACACAGGTAAGAAAACATATCTATGTC
>NC_051419.1:13701219-13701358 GCF_015228065.2 Penaeus monodon | reverse complement strand
GCACGAAAGTATAAATACACATGCATACAGATTAACAGACCTGCACATATACGAATGTAAAGTAACATAAACCACAAACGTATACATGTATATATACACAGAGAGACAACAAAACAACAATATTAAACGCTAATGACTA
>NC_051419.1:13700702-13700871 GCF_015228065.2 Penaeus monodon | reverse complement strand
TCGAACTTTATGAATATTTAACTCACCTCTTCCTTATGCACTCTCAGTCACACACGGAGCAAAACCATCATCCCTTGGGAAATTTTACAAATAGGAGTCATTTTTCACTGAATTTTAAAGCAATTGTTAACATACTGATTTGGAGGAACGCAAGTGGGGTGGGAAATGC
>NC_051419.1:13699803-13699998 GCF_015228065.2 Penaeus monodon | reverse complement strand
GGAACTCGACAGCGTTCGAATGTGTCCAGTGAGGTCACCAATGTCTATATACCAAAACACCCATTTTCTATTCCATTTTTAGTCAGCTGATTGACTGATTGTTTACATAGCCACATCACCATGACAACATAATAATCATTCTTACTATGTTGCCGCATATGAGCTGACATTTCTCATGATTAGTATTATGCATAG
>NC_051419.1:13698659-13699116 GCF_015228065.2 Penaeus monodon | reverse complement strand
GTATTCACCAAGCGTTTCATTCATTCCACTTATACTTGTAAGCAATAAGAATCCAGTACCATCGGGAACACACTACCCACAGTTGTACTATAATCACCATACGCCATATAAGTACAGCCAACATGAGTCGTTAGTCACCTTGGCACTTGGCACTTACCTTGGCACTTACGGGTTACATGGTGGCTTTTTTTTTGGTGAAAGTAGCTATTATAAAGTGCTAGTTTCAAGAAGGGATATTGATGGAAGTAATAATGAGGGAAAAGGAGAGAAAGGAAGGAGGAGGGAAAGAGATGGAGGGATGTGATAGGAAGAAGAAAGATGAATGGAAGTAGGAGATGAAGTTTACAACAAAGAGAGAGATGAAGAAATGAAATTGGGAATGAAGATAGAAAGGAGACGAATTTGGCAATAAAGGAGGGAGGGAGAAAGCGAGATATAATAAGGAATTACTGGGGAG
>NC_051419.1:13698366-13698511 GCF_015228065.2 Penaeus monodon | reverse complement strand
TAGAGATTAATAATAAAAAAAAAACAGAACGAAACAAATACAATAACAACAACCAATAATATGGACGTGATGCTAATAAAAAACAACAATAATGAAACGAACAGTAATCATAGTAATGATGATAATGAAAATGATAAAACAAATG
>NC_051419.1:13698046-13698290 GCF_015228065.2 Penaeus monodon | reverse complement strand
ATAACCAAAAATAAAAAATATGAAAAATACACAAAATAATTCACAAAAGCTAAAATAAGTTAATAATAATCCATATGATAAAATCAAAATTGTAAGTATAAAATAGGTATAATAATACGCGTCCAATCTTCAATCAAAGCAACTCCCAGAAAGCTAGAAAAAGATTCCAAAAGCTAAAAAGTTCAAGGGGAGAGTCAATGTAAAGTCGAAAGGTAGAGCATAAACCATAGGTAAAGTGGGGATA
>NC_051419.1:13696878-13697027 GCF_015228065.2 Penaeus monodon | reverse complement strand
TTTAATAGCCGACAACTCTACCCGATCAAAGTTGCCAATTCACTTTTTTTTCTTTTTACATGTCTATTGTCAAGAACTTTTGGTAATTGCAAGTATAGAGCAATGATCATCATTCCTCTTTTATTGCTAGCATTTGCTTTGGAAAAAAT
>NC_051419.1:13695809-13695909 GCF_015228065.2 Penaeus monodon | reverse complement strand
CGGAATAAATCGAATGCTAACAAACACACATATTGCAAAAAGACTCGACGGTACAATCAGTTACGGTTCTCAGAAGTAAAGACGGGAAGAGAAAGGAGGA
>NC_051419.1:13695344-13695458 GCF_015228065.2 Penaeus monodon | reverse complement strand
TGAAGGTGAGAAGAGAAGTGGGAAATAACAGTGATAAAGATTATTCAAGAAATTATTCAATAACTGATTGCTTAATTGGATAACTGGATAATTAACAGATTGTATTGCTGTAAA
>NC_051419.1:13694928-13695012 GCF_015228065.2 Penaeus monodon | reverse complement strand
ATGCAAGCGCCAGAATCCCAGAGCTCGTGAGCGAATCAATAATATTGAAAGGTTTCGTGATCTAAGAGGAAAATCCTTTGTCGT
>NC_051419.1:13694742-13694858 GCF_015228065.2 Penaeus monodon | reverse complement strand
AGCTAGCGAGAACTGCCAACTACACAATGCATGACAGCAACTTACTTCTTAATGAGGCGACGGATCAGGCAAACATGGAGGTCTTTGCTTCATCATAGGTTGCGAGGTTGATGTGC
>NC_051419.1:13694248-13694367 GCF_015228065.2 Penaeus monodon | reverse complement strand
TAAAGACGCACCGAGAGAATGCAACGCTAATTGCAACATGGACACAAAGGCTATCATTCCTTGCAACATGTTCAATGGAAAGACAATCTCCGTTTCGAACTATACCCCCCTCCCCCCCA
>NC_051419.1:13694074-13694199 GCF_015228065.2 Penaeus monodon | reverse complement strand
CGCTTCACACAAGAGGGAACGTAATGGTAATGTGAAGGAAAGAAATATGACGGTTGTGGTAAAGGAGGAAAATGTTTGGCGATCTATAAAATGAATCGAAAAGAGGATAAAAGAAATAAATAATA
>NC_051419.1:13693720-13693956 GCF_015228065.2 Penaeus monodon | reverse complement strand
AAAATATATATATATATAAGAGAATAATATATATTATATATAATAATATAAAATAGATAAAATAATAAATAATATAAAACAAATAAAACATAACAATACAATAAAAAACAATGCAAAACAAATACATAATATACACAATACATAAAAACAAACACATAAAAATCATATAAAAATCAATAATATATACTGTATATATAATATTAAATATATACATAATAATATACAACATAAAAATA
>NC_051419.1:13693257-13693628 GCF_015228065.2 Penaeus monodon | reverse complement strand
CTAACACTAATACTAATACTGATTCTAGCATTGATACTAATACCACCGAGAACAATGACTAAAAAAATAACACTGATAATAAAATGATAAGAAAATAAAAACGCAAATCCCGAAGCGCTCCACATCCCCGGGACAAATTAGGCATGACAGAGAAATGTCAAGGAAGACCACGATATAAAATTAAGAATTTACGTGTCTTTTGTGGGCGTGAAAGCATTTCGAGGGCGGTGTTAACAAGGTGAGGACAAGGCGTGTAAAAGTGAAGCTGTATCACCCACTTTCAGCATAAAACTCACGCCTTTTAAAAGAATATTCGAGGGAGAAAGCGAGAAGGAGATAGCGAGGGTATGTGCAGTGATTATATTTTGGAG
>NC_051419.1:13691290-13692026 GCF_015228065.2 Penaeus monodon | reverse complement strand
CTCCTTTTCTGTGGATCAAAACTAAAACAGCAAACATGCCAATTCATGGAAACTGTCCCTTTTGGCGTATTACCAGTTATCGCAATGATGACAAGCATTCTAGTATGCTATACTTATCTATGAATAAAACATGACTTTCCTACCAGCTGGGGATATCTTTTATCAGAGATCTAAAGCCATTATCTCGTATTCATTGTGATGGGCATTTCCATATTCTTGTTGGCCTGTTAGATCATCACTACGCGAAAATGTATATAATTTTTCAATAACTTTAGTAATATATAATTTTCTCTTCGCTCTTAGACATCGTTGGGATCTAAATCTATTTACTTCCTCTGATTAATTTTCTTGTGCCTTTTGGCAATGATGATTAGACACTCGTTCGCTAAATCTATAGGGTTTATACATGTTTAGAGAATAATGAACAAGAAAATGAATAAGCTCGACAAAACTAATAAAAAAAAACAAGCACATTGAAAAGAACATCACGAAAATGATATCAAACAATCATTAAAAACAAAAAAACAGTACAATGTTTTAAGCAAGAGTTTCACGCCTTCAGAAAGAACAGAACAACAAGGGCTTCCTCTCTCGGTCATAGATCCTGCAGTACTTGGTAAACATTTTTACCTTCCCGGAGTTGTGTCTTGGCTGTAGTAAACATAAGCATTCATGTGCGATGGTGATCTTGGGAATTCGCTTTATAACTTTTAGAGAAATCCAGGGTCTCGGGACA
>NC_051419.1:13689782-13690060 GCF_015228065.2 Penaeus monodon | reverse complement strand
TAGAACTTTGTTACACATCCAATCAAACACCATTCTACCCCGATGTAGTTTTGCTGCAATCTGAACCCTCCGCAGGTTCTGCTGCTATATACCAAACTTCGTCGATAGTAAACCAAACGACATATTCTTTGGCTGTGTATTGTGGGCTAGCGTGCCAAGGACCAGTTCACACCTCGCTGTGAAATCGACATTCATAAAACAGCCCTTATATTCCAGAAGCTCTGAGAGTTTGTACTTTCGTCGACAAGTCAGAAAAAATAGAATGAGGAAGCATATTT
>NC_051419.1:13689473-13689575 GCF_015228065.2 Penaeus monodon | reverse complement strand
AGTATTGAATTAATGATTTTGATATTAATCTTTCCAAATATTTGTAATAAAGATGTTTTCATTGCGTTCGTGTTGCTGTAATAGCATGGTTTTAAAGTCAAA
>NC_051419.1:13689163-13689391 GCF_015228065.2 Penaeus monodon | reverse complement strand
TATTCCCTAACGAAAACAAAGACAATACTCATATAGATTTTGAACCTTTTTTTTCCTGGTGCCTCTTCTGCTGTCTCTGTTGCTTTAACACGTAACACGCAAAAAAGCTGTGGTTTCCCTCAGAAATACATTGACTTTACGATGCAAATACTGTTACCTCAAACGCACGTTTATGCAGCTCAAGAAGACAGCTTCCTTGAAGATCTTTGTATGTGAGTAGTAGTATTA
>NC_051419.1:13688530-13688797 GCF_015228065.2 Penaeus monodon | reverse complement strand
GGAATACAAAAGTGGCCTTCACTCTTTCTTATAAGTAAATTCCCTTCAACATTTACTACACTGCAAGTGATAATCTTCCTATGCACTTTTCTCTTACCGTTTATTTTCCTCTCTCTCCTCTTCTCCTTCTTCGTTGTAAAACAGTAATGTTTATTCATCATGATAACAACTGCGGTGTATTAACAATTACGCAGTCTATGTAAATTATTTTTTTTATTCATGTTTCTATTAATTTTGATATTCATAACCTATATTCATGATGACATG
>NC_051419.1:13688202-13688405 GCF_015228065.2 Penaeus monodon | reverse complement strand
CTTTTGATGACGTAAGTTAGAATTCATTAGAATAAATACATCCTTAAAACAAGCCTTAGATCCAGAGACATGCAAAGGCACCTTGCATAGCGTTGCAGACGACCAACAGCAACGAAACACTAACCATAGTGATAAAAGTGATCGTGATAACTTACGCAGTAATTAGTCTCCACTCACATTATAAGAATCTTAATCATCATTCC
>NC_051419.1:13688043-13688140 GCF_015228065.2 Penaeus monodon | reverse complement strand
CAGTAACCCCCCCCCCCCCCGCTCCGCCTAGCCCTTCTGGAGAAAAGCTACTTAGCCGATCGCAAGTTGCATGTTATCATTGTTTGCAACTGGATGG
>NC_051419.1:13685736-13685902 GCF_015228065.2 Penaeus monodon | reverse complement strand
ATAAGCGAATAAAAAGGATATGCGAATGAATCACCGTCCGCAAGAAAGACAGCGAAATGCGGACTTGGATCTTCAAAAAGCATTCAACACCTTATACGTCGTCTTGGATTCATTCAGGTATGCAAAATCGCCTCGTCGGAGAGGGAATAAGAGAGAGACGAAAAAA
>NC_051419.1:13685583-13685656 GCF_015228065.2 Penaeus monodon | reverse complement strand
AATAAAAAGATTGGGAGATAAAGTGGGCGAGAGAATGAGAGAATGATAGGTAAGGGGGAGAATAAAAGAGAAT
>NC_051419.1:13685426-13685501 GCF_015228065.2 Penaeus monodon | reverse complement strand
TGAATAAAGAACGAAAGAGAAAATATAGAAAAAGAGAGAGAGACATAGAGCGAAAGAGGAAGAAACTTGAATAGT
>NC_051419.1:13685125-13685226 GCF_015228065.2 Penaeus monodon | reverse complement strand
GCATAGATGGACCCAAGACACGCCCACCTCGGTAAAAACTCGCGAGAGCGGAAGGCCAAAGAGTCAGCTATGGTTTAAGAGCCTGGGGGGGCGGGGTTCCA
>NC_051419.1:13684504-13684812 GCF_015228065.2 Penaeus monodon | reverse complement strand
CGCCCCCCCCCCTTTTTCCCTTCCCCCCCTATTCCTCCTCTTCCCCCCTCTCCCCTCCCCCTTTTTTCCTCCCCCCTTCCCCCTCCCCCTCCCCTCCCCCCCCCCCCTCCTTCCTCCCCCTCTCCCCCCCCTCTCCTCCCCCTCTCCTCCCCCTCCCTCCTTTTTATAGGGAACCCACGCTGGGGGGCCGAGCTGTAAACAAATATTCAGTACAAAACGTTTTCAAAAAAAGGGATTGCACGCTTAAGAGAGTGGATTAAGAGCAAGATTTTAAAGGCTTTTGTGTCGAGATTTTGCAAAAAATGTAG
>NC_051419.1:13683447-13684312 GCF_015228065.2 Penaeus monodon | reverse complement strand
AATTTTTCCCTCCCTTTCACCCCTCCCTTCCCCCTCCTTAAAACCCCTCCCTTTTCCCCTCTCCCTTCCACCCCCTCCCCTTAACCTCCTCCCTTTAAACCCCTTTCCCCTCGTAACCCCCCTTTCCCCCCTTTAACCCCCCCCTTTCCCCCCCCGTTTTTAAACCCCTCCATCCCCCCCCTCCCTTCCACCCCCCCTTTCCCCCCCATTCCAACCCCCCCCCTTTCACCCCCCTCCCCTTCCACTTCCTCCCCCTTTTTCCCCTTCCCTTCCACTTCCCCCCCACCCCCCCTCCCTTCCCCCCCCTCCCTTTTTTCCCTTTCCCCGAAACCCCTCCCTTTTTACCCCCCCTTTTACCCCCCCCCTTCCACCCCTCCCTTTTAAACCCCTTTCCCCCCTTTTACCCCCCCCCCCTTTTCCCCCCTTTAAACTTTCCCCCCTTCCTTTAACCCCACGCTAGAAGTTTGACCTAACCTGGCTCCCTCAAAGGGGTTTTTCGGCCTATAAAAGAGAGCGGGCCCCGGGGGCAGCAAGCAAAAGTGCCGCGTGTTATGGCTCGAAGGAAAAAAGGGGTTTTCTTGGGGCTGATGCTTCGTGAAGGAATTTTTTTTTTTTTTTTTTTGTCGTTTTTTTGAGTTGGTTTTATCCCTTTTTTTTTTATTTTTTCACTTATTTTTTTTTATTTTATCGTTTTGTTTAGTCCATTTTGTTTGTTTGATTTTTTTTCTTCATTTTATCGTTTTTTTGTGGTTGGTTTGAGTCCATGCTTGTGATGTTTTCTTTTTTTGTTGTCATGTATGCGTTTTTTTTTATTTTTGTTTTTGGTCTATCTATGCATATGGTTATTTATATATTTGGTTTTTAA
>NC_051419.1:13682582-13683056 GCF_015228065.2 Penaeus monodon | reverse complement strand
CTTTTTTTTCCTCCTTCTCTCTCTCCTCCTTCTCTCTTCTTTTCTTTCCCCTTTTCCCTTTTTGTTTGGTCACCCCTCCTTTTTTTCCCTTCCCTTTCCCTTCTTCTCCCGTCTCCCCCCTTTCCTTTTCTCCTCTCCTCTCTTCCTCTCCTCCTTCTTTCTCTCCCCCTTTCCCTCTTTTCCCTCTCCCTCTTCTCCCCTCCGTCACTTTTTCCTTCTTCCTCCTCTCCTCACTCTCCTCGCCTTTCTCGTTTATCCCTTTCTTCCCTTCCTCTTCCCTCTTTTTTCCTCCCCCCTCCTTCCTCCCTCCCTCCTTTTCCCCCTTCCTTCCCCTTCCCTCCTTCCCCTCCTCCCCCTTCCCTCCTTCCCTCTTCCCCCCTTCCCCCCTTCCCTCTCTCCCTCCTTCCCCCTTTCCCCCCTTCCTTCCCCCCTTCCCCCTTTCCCCCCTTCCTCCTTCCTTCCCCCCTTTCCCCC
>NC_051419.1:13681494-13682478 GCF_015228065.2 Penaeus monodon | reverse complement strand
ACCCCTTCAGCCCCCCCCACGCCCCACCCGCAGCCACCCCTCAGTATTCTGCAAATGCTTTTGGGCCTCACACCCCTGCAAGCAACCCCGGATTAAGGAGGGGAGGGAGGGGTGAGGGAGGGTGGGGGGAGGGTGAGGGAGGGTGTTGGGGGGTGAGGGGGGGTGGGGGAGGGGAGGGGGGCTTTTGGGGGAAAGGGGTGGGGGAGGGTGGGGGGGTGGGGGGGGGGTTGAGGGAGGGTGGGGGGGGGGGAGGGAGGGGGAGGGGGGAGGGGAGGGAGGGGAGGAGGGGTTAGGGAGGGTGAGAGGGGGTTTGAGGGAGGTGGGGGAAGGGGGAAGGAGGGTGGGGGGGGTGAGAGGGGTTTGAGGGAAAAGAGGGAGGGTGGGGGAAGGGAGGGGGAGAGTGAGGGGAAAGGTCAGGGAGGGTGGGGGGAGAGTGGAGGGAGAGTGGGGGGAGGGTGAGGGAGGGTGAGAGAGGGTGAGGGAGGTTGAGAGGGGTGAGGGAGGGGGGAGGAGGGGGGGGGGGAAGGAGGGATAAGGGAGGGTGAGGGAGGGGGGGAGGGAGGGTGAGGGAGAGTGAGGGAGGGATAAGGGAGGGAGAGAAAAAGGGTTTGGGGGGGCCGGGAGGGAGGGTGAGAAGGGGGAAGGGGGGGTAAAGGGAGGGGGGAAGGGGGAAAGGGGTAAAGGGGTGGGGGAAAGGAGTAAGGGGGTAATTTGAGGGCGAGGGAGATGGGGAACGGATGAAAAAGGGGAGGGGGAGGGGGGAAACAGGGGGGGAAAAGAGGAGACAGTAATGAGGAAGGGGAAAGGAGATAAGGGAAAAGGAAAAAGGGGGATAAAAGAGGAAAGGGAATGAGGAGGTGAAGGAGAGGGACGGAGAGGGAAAGAGGGAGGGGGTGGGGGGAAATGAAGGGAGGGGGGGAAGGGGTTTGGGGGGGGTTAAGGGAGAGGGAGGGGGGGGGGGGGTGAAGAGGAGGGGGGGAGGGG
>NC_051419.1:13680965-13681470 GCF_015228065.2 Penaeus monodon | reverse complement strand
GGTCATGAGTTTCAAAACTGACATGAGGAATTAGTCTTGAAGATATTTAAACTCCTGATGCCGCAAAAGGTCTTGTAGAGGGAGCCAAAGGGAGGAATGGAGGGGGGGATAGGCAAGGGAGAGTTGGAGGTGAAAGGGGGGGGGGGAGGGAGGAGGGGGGAGGAGGGGTGGGAGGGGTGAGGGAGGGGGGGGGGGGAGGGGGTGGGAGGGGGGAGGGGGGGGAAAGGAGAGGGGGGATAGGAAGGGAGAGAGGGGGGAAGGGAGGGGGAAGGGGGGGGGAAAAGGGGGGGAGAGGATGGAAGGGAGGAAAAAGGGGAGAAAGGGGAGGGGGAGAGGGGAGGAAAGGGGGGAGAGGAAGGAAGGGAGAGGGGGGGGGTGAGGGAGAGGGTAAAGGGGGGGGGAGGGGAGGGGGATTGTGGGGTTAGCGGGGTTTGGGGGGGGTAAAACAGTAACTCATAATCTCCCCCTTTTTGAGAGCCGTTTTTACCGCACGCCCCTCCCTAAA
>NC_051419.1:13680852-13680917 GCF_015228065.2 Penaeus monodon | reverse complement strand
ATCGCCAAAAACCAAAACGGGGGCGAAAGGGGGAAACGGATTCCCTTTGGGGGATTTCGGATGGG
>NC_051419.1:13680635-13680796 GCF_015228065.2 Penaeus monodon | reverse complement strand
GCGTTCCTTTCGTTTTCATCTGTTTTAGGGTTTTCTATATGTTGTCTGTGTGTCTGCGTCTGTCTCTTTTTTCCCTTTTTCCCTTTATATATATTAAAATATTAATAAAATATAATATATATTATAATAAATATAATAAAAATATAATATTGTATAATTAT
>NC_051419.1:13680142-13680440 GCF_015228065.2 Penaeus monodon | reverse complement strand
ATTTGAAAAAGCCACAATAAATCAAAAATGATATTTCTAATTTTGCTTTACCCCAAAGGGTGTGTGCAGAAATGTGTTTCTGACCCGGCCGAAATGACTTAAAAGTTGTGTGTTTGTGGTGTGTTTGCATGGGGTGGTGGTTTTGAATGGGAAATGCGTTTGTAAGTGGTAAGTCGAAGTTTGGATAGTTTAAAATGTTTATAAGAGTCTCTAAATATCGTAAATGTTTTAAGTTGTTTTAAAAGGGGTCTGAAGTGTTTGTGGGGGTTGTAGTTTTTTTCCCCGGGATTGTAAGCGG
>NC_051419.1:13679849-13679926 GCF_015228065.2 Penaeus monodon | reverse complement strand
TTGATATTTGAAAAAAGAGGGAAAGAAGGGGCAACAACATTTATCACAAGACATCATAAAAAATACTCACGAGACTA
>NC_051419.1:13678754-13679820 GCF_015228065.2 Penaeus monodon | reverse complement strand
GCTTCAAATCCTGCAAGCAATCCCGGTGATTAAGGCGAGGGGAGGGAGGGTGAGGGAGGGTGAGGGAGGGTGTGGGAGGGTGAGGGAGGGTGTGGGAGGGTGAGGGAGGGGTGTGGGAGGGTGAGGGAGGGTGTGGGAGGGTGGGAGAGCGTGAGGGAGGGTGAGGGAGAGTGAGGGAGGGATAAGGGAGGGAGAGGAAAGGTGGGGATGGGTGAGGGAGGGTGAGAAGGAGTAAGGGCGGGTGAGGGAGGGATGAAGGAGGAGTGAGTGAGGGTGAGGAGGAGTAAGGGAGGGTAAGTGAGGGCGAGGGAGAGTGAGGGAGAGTGAGGAACGGATGAAGAAGGGACGGAGGGAGAAAGCAGGGAGAGAGAGGAGACAGTAATGAGGAAGGGAAAGGAGATAAGGAATAAGGAAAAGGGAGATAACGAGAGGAACTGAGGAGGTGAAGGAGAGGGAGGAGAGGGAGGGAGGGAAGAGGGGAGTGAAGAGGAGGGGGAGGGGGTGGGGGAGTGAAGAGGAGAGGGAGGGGGTGGGGGAGTGAAGAGGAGGGGGAGAGGGAAGTAAAAAGAGAGAAAGAAAAAAAGGTCATGAGTTTCAAAACTGACATGAGGAATTAGTCTTGAAGATATTTAAACTCCTGATGCCGCAAAAGGTCTTGTAGAGGGAGCCAAAGGGAGGAATGGGGGGGGGGATAGGCAAGGGAGAGATGGAGGTGCGGGAGGGGGTGAGGGAGGAGGGGAGGGAGGGGGTGATGGAGGGGGTGATGGAGGGGGTGAGGGAGGGGTAAAGGAGAGGGGAGGATAGGCAAGGGAGAGAGGGGGGTAAGGGAGGGGGAGAGGGAGGGGTAAAGGAGGGGGAGAGGATAGGCAAGGGAGAGAAGGAGATAAGGGAGGGGGAGAGGGGGAGGAAACGGGGGGAGAGGATAGGCAAGGGAGAGGAGGGGGTGAGGGAGAGGGTAAAGAAGGGGGGGGAGGGGAGGGGATTGTAGGGTTAGCGCGGTGGGGGTCAACAGTAACTCATAATCTCCGCCTTTTGATGAGCGTCTTCACCGCACGCCCCTACCTAA
>NC_051419.1:13678586-13678690 GCF_015228065.2 Penaeus monodon | reverse complement strand
AGGACGGGGGACGAAAGGGAGGAAAGTAGTGAGAGTAGAGAGAAGGTAGTAAGTTGGAACGAGACGTAAAAGTAGTTAGACGTTCCTTGGGAGATTTCGGATGG
>NC_051419.1:13677390-13677565 GCF_015228065.2 Penaeus monodon | reverse complement strand
CATTGATCACAAAGACATCATAAAACTACTCATCGAGACAACCCCCCTCCCCCTCCCCTCCCCTCACCCCCCCTTCCTTCTCCCTACCCCTCATTCCCCCTATTCCTCTTCCCCCCCTCTCCCCCCCCCCCACATCTTCCCTCTCGAAGTAATTTTTACAAAAATCTAGCATCAC
>NC_051419.1:13677215-13677372 GCF_015228065.2 Penaeus monodon | reverse complement strand
ACGGATATACATATACAGCGACCGTTCTTGAGGAGGAGAAAAGGTCACGGTAAATCACGTGACCTTTTCCCTCATAGGTGCATTCGCCGAGGTCAGGTAACCCCCCCCCCCTCCTACCTTAACTAATAAATGACTAATACATAAACCATGAAAGCTG
>NC_051419.1:13675627-13676572 GCF_015228065.2 Penaeus monodon | reverse complement strand
TAACATCAGACATAATATAAATCCGCTATGGTCATCCCGAACGTCTTTATTCCCGCGATGGGGGTGAGGGAGGATGGGGTGGGGGGAGGATGGAAGGGTGAGGGAGGATGGAAGGGTGAGGGAGGGTGAGGGAGGATGGGGTGGGGAGGATGGAAGGGTGAGGGAGGGTGAGGGAGGATGGGGTGGGGGAGGATGGAAGGGTGAGGGAGGGTGAGGGAGGATGGGGTGGGGGAGGATGGAAGGGTGAGGGAGGGTGAGGGAGGATGGGGGGGGGGGAGGATGGAAGGGTGAGGGAGGGTGAGGGAGGATGGGGGGGGGTGGATGGAAGGGTGAGGGAGGGTGAGGGAGGATGGGGTGGGGGAGGAGGAAGGGTGAGGGGGTGAGGGAGGATGGGGTGGGGGAGGATGGAAGGGTGAGGGAGGGTGAGGGAGGATGGGGGGGGAGGATGGAAGGGTGAGGGAGTGTGAGGGAGGATGGGGGGGGAGGATGGAAGGGTGAGGGAGGGTGGGGGAGGATGGAAGGGTGAGTGAGGATGAGAGGAGGATAGAAGAGTGAGAGAAGGATGGAAGAGTGAGGGAGGGTGAGGGGAGGAGGGGGCTGAGGGAGAGTGAGGATGAGGAGAGGATGGAAGGGCGGTGGAAGGGTGAGGGAGGGGGGAGAGGGAGAGAGGAGGATGGGGGAAGGAGGGATAAGAGGGTAAAGGGTGGGAGGCTGGGGGATGGGAGGTGGGAGGGTAAGGGAGGAGGAGGAGATGTGGGAGGGTAAGGGAGGAGGGGAAGGCGTCGTAGAGGAAAGGGGAGGGAGGAGAAGGGGATAGGGAAGGGGAGGGAGGGGAACGGAAGGAAGGGAGGGAGAGGGAGAGGGGGAGGGGGAGGGGGAGAGGAAGAGGATTCAGGGCCAGGCTGTACCCTGCTGCTTATAATAATGTTACGTCTCTATTCCAGT
>NC_051419.1:13674278-13674507 GCF_015228065.2 Penaeus monodon | reverse complement strand
CTCAGGGTATACACTCCTAATTTCTTGAGACTGAGCTTGTAGCATTCTGGAATTTCCCCAAACAGGAAGTCATCATATCGATTGTTGAACGTGTTGAAATCAATGCTCTTTTTTTTTCTTTTCTTTTTATCTTTATGTACTTACCAACATAATTAAGAAATTTTAGTGTTTTATATGCATTTTTAATACTTGTTGAATCGAATGAAGTTATATGCATTAATTGAATGAA
>NC_051419.1:13673687-13674080 GCF_015228065.2 Penaeus monodon | reverse complement strand
AATAATTCAAATTTCCCAAAATAGTCCTACAAATGACAAGCACTTTACAATATATGTGCATTTGCACAATTCCTCTTTTTTATTCATCTATCTGTATGTCTATCTTCTATATCTTCACTTCGTTCATTCTCTCCAATGTATCTTTATTTAACGTCTTATCTGAATTCACTCTCTATCTTTATCTACCTCTTCCTCTTCCCTTAGATTTATTCTCCAATATCCCCCTCCTTAAATACATTATTTTTTCCCCCGACAAAGAAATCCTCACAAAGATTTATATTATCCACATAATAAATCTTTATTAATGCCTAACGCCAGGTATTTACAGAAGTCAGTGTGCCAGTCAGTGGATTTATGTCCTTGTTATTTCGAAGAGGGGGAATAAGAACATGA
>NC_051419.1:13670505-13670618 GCF_015228065.2 Penaeus monodon | reverse complement strand
GCATGTAAGGAAATCAATGAAGAGAGGAAAAAAAAAGAAAATATCAACATATCAAGGTCCTAACGAAAGAAAACAACAAACATGCAAACAAACACACGAGTGAACATAATATG
>NC_051419.1:13669846-13670216 GCF_015228065.2 Penaeus monodon | reverse complement strand
TATCTTTAAAGCGTAGATAAAGCTCGAGAGTGAAGCCAAACAACCCGAGCTTGCAACATTGACAAACCGACCAGCATTTACTCGACGATCCTTGCATTTGCAACTTAAGATGTAGATTCCTGAGACTGTCAATGTTGCTTCCCAGATAAGAGATGCAATGGATAGCCAGAAGACGTTGAATGCAAGCTTGCAATGTAGTTAATTACTCCTAAATGACCCTTGAAGAAGTATTCACTGATGTTGCAAAAGGAGTTGAGAGTTTATTTTTTGCACTCGCAGGAAAAGACTTAATATGGGTATGATATCAAGAGTTTTGTTGATCTCGCTGCAGTGATGTTGCAGATGTTGAAATGGTTATCAAGTTATTTCA
>NC_051419.1:13669749-13669814 GCF_015228065.2 Penaeus monodon | reverse complement strand
CTCTCCTTCTTATTCTCCGTCTGTCTCTGTTCCTTACGTTTTTTTTTATTTATCTTTTTTGTGAA
>NC_051419.1:13668937-13669063 GCF_015228065.2 Penaeus monodon | reverse complement strand
CCATGGTAACCATCACTGAATGATAGATTGAGTTGCCTCTGTTGCTATCTGTGTTATTATGCCGATTTATCATCCGTCTACATTATCATCTTTATCATTATTCCCGTATTTACACATTTTCATTAG
>NC_051419.1:13667849-13668101 GCF_015228065.2 Penaeus monodon | reverse complement strand
CAAAAAAACTTTTTGCCAGGCACAAGATGCCAAAGGGGGGGGCAAGGGGAAATATATGATAAAAAAGAAAAAAAAAAGAAGTAATCAGAAACCCCCAGACGATAAAACCAAGCATGGGGAAAAGAGAGAGGAAAAAAGCGATAAAGGAAGAAAAAAACAGATAACATGATAAGAAAAAACAAGAATAAAGACGGGGGGTGTTAGAAAAAAAGGGGAAAAAAAGATAGTAAAATTTTGATGGAATTAAAATGG
>NC_051419.1:13666117-13666366 GCF_015228065.2 Penaeus monodon | reverse complement strand
ATTTGGCTTTTATCAAGATGTCCTTAAAACGGCGGGGGGAGCAGAGGGAATATATGATAAAAGAAAAAGAAAAGAAATAACTACGAGAAACGCCAACTGATAAACCAAGCATGCGAAGAAGAGAGAGGAAACAAGCGATAAAGAAGAGAAATAACAGATAACATGATAAGATAAAACAGAGAATAAGAGACGGGGTGTATAGAAAGAAAAAAATAAAGATAGTAATTATGAATGGAATTCAAAGATTGG
>NC_051419.1:13665976-13666065 GCF_015228065.2 Penaeus monodon | reverse complement strand
TGGGGAGATGAATAAAAAAAAAAACAAATCAGTAAGAGAACAGAAGTAGGAAGATATAAGACTGGAGACAGTAAAGCAAAAATAATAGG
>NC_051419.1:13664929-13665048 GCF_015228065.2 Penaeus monodon | reverse complement strand
ATGTTTTATAGAAATCAGTAGAAAAATATACCATGAAAGTTGATTCTAAAATTGTACTATGAGAAGGCATGGAAATAGAGAGAGAAGAAAAGAAATATTTGTTTTGCTTTGAATTAATG
>NC_051419.1:13664279-13664440 GCF_015228065.2 Penaeus monodon | reverse complement strand
ACCTCCCTCACCCCCCTCACCCGCCTCACCCCCCCCCCTCCATCAAAAATAGGAAAAAAAAATCTTACGAAGAGTGTCTGGGAAAATCCAGCCGCCCAGCCAAGCCAAGGAGCGGAGGCGTTGAAGAGAGTAGACAGTTCTGTATGGAAGGGTGCACGCCG
>NC_051419.1:13663574-13663849 GCF_015228065.2 Penaeus monodon | reverse complement strand
TCATTTGGCTTTTATCAAGATGTCCTTACAACGGCGGGGGAGCAGAGAGGAATATATGATAAAAAGAGAAAAAGATAAGAAGATAACTACGAGAAACGCCAGACTGATAAAACCAAGCATGCGAAGAAGAGAGAGGAAACAAGCGATAAAGAAGAGAAATAACAGATAACATGATAAGATAAAACAGAGAATAAGAGACGGGGGTGTATAGAAAGAAAGAAATAAAGATAGTAATTATAAATGGAATTCAAAGATCGGTTTAATTAATTATACTC
>NC_051419.1:13662561-13662701 GCF_015228065.2 Penaeus monodon | reverse complement strand
CAGGAAGTGGGAAAGTTTATGATGTTTTATAGAAATCAGTAGAAATATATACCATGAAAGTTGATTCTAAAATTGTACTATGAGAAGGCATGGAAATAGAGAGAGAAGAAAGGAAATATTTGTTTTGCTTTGAATTAATG
>NC_051419.1:13661904-13662089 GCF_015228065.2 Penaeus monodon | reverse complement strand
AGACCAGAATAAACCATACACCTCCCTCACCGCCTCACCCCTCCCCCTCCTCAAAATAGGAAAAAAAATTTCGAGAGGTCGGGGAAATCCAGCCGCCCAGCCAATCCCAAGGAGCGGAGGCGTTGAGAGAGACGCGAGAAGTACGTAGCAGAGTTCTTGGTGTGATGGGAAGGTTTTGGTGCACG
>NC_051419.1:13661183-13661313 GCF_015228065.2 Penaeus monodon | reverse complement strand
TAGATTGTTTACCAAAGATAACATGGACAAAATCGTACTCTTCTCGTCCAATTTTCCTGCTCTGTGTCTTGAAATATTCATGTTTTTCTTAGTTTGCCTTTCGATCTGCTTTCGATCTACGCCAATCTCC
>NC_051419.1:13660851-13660924 GCF_015228065.2 Penaeus monodon | reverse complement strand
ATAAATTCCTTTGTTTCCCACTTCCCTGTCAGTCACTTTAAAACCTCGTTTGTGGAGAAGACGTTTAAACATT
>NC_051419.1:13660329-13660830 GCF_015228065.2 Penaeus monodon | reverse complement strand
TGAAGATTTTTTTTTTAAATGTCATATTTTGAGTGAAGTAAATCTGATTTTTACCTCTATTTCAACATCGTGACTGGTCGAGGAAAGAGTTTTGTGAACCCAAATTGGAACTCTTTTACATAAGCCTGAAATATGGCCTTTTTTTTCCTATTTGTGTTATCGTGGGAAAGGTTAGTGGCTGTGTCTCCAGGTTGCTAAAAGATTTTTTTTCCGTGTTCGCAACATACTTCTCGAAATGGCTTACAGTATTTTAGGAAACAGTGTACTTTTAATTTACTTATTATATCTTTTATATATATATATATTTTTTTTTTTTTTTTTTTTTTTTTTTGGGGGGGGTCATTATATCTCTTTGCTTGTTTGTTTGTTTGTTTGTTTTTATTTTTTTTAGTGTGCCATTTTTGAGTTGGAAGTAAAGGTGGTGGGGGTTAATTCACTAAGAATAGACAGCAATATCGTGTCAAAATAATTTAGCGCGTGAGATGACTTCAAAACAAAACC
>NC_051419.1:13660109-13660298 GCF_015228065.2 Penaeus monodon | reverse complement strand
ACACCAGAGTCGAAATGAAAAATGAAAAAAAAACTCATGATAATAATCTCAATGCTAATAATAGATTTAGGAAGCTGATAAGAATCATAATTATGATGAATTATCTTAATGTTTATCCTAATCACCATTAGCAATATCGTTGTTGATATTATCACAATGTCAGTGAGAAAATAATATAATGATATGGCC
>NC_051419.1:13659984-13660075 GCF_015228065.2 Penaeus monodon | reverse complement strand
AACAAGGATTTATGCAGATATTACTAAGGACTTGGGGTGAAAAAAATGTCATCCGTAAAGTGTGTGTGCTTGCGTATAGATAGTGTGCTTT
>NC_051419.1:13657826-13658026 GCF_015228065.2 Penaeus monodon | reverse complement strand
GAAACAGCACAACAAAAAAACAAAAACAGAACCAACAAGAAAGCCGAAAAATCCCCGTAAATCTCCGAGAAACTAGTGAGGTGTGACTATTCCGAAGATGATGCGAGGAGACAAGCGATCTGCAACCGCTGCATCTTGCAAGTTACAGATGCGTTCCTTATGCAAATGCGAAACTTGCAACAGAAGGGAGAGAGTGGAGA
>NC_051419.1:13656734-13657048 GCF_015228065.2 Penaeus monodon | reverse complement strand
TGATTCAAATGTATTTTTGAATATTCTGATGCTCCCCCCGTACTTCTTAACGTATTAGATTGATGGTGAAATAATGATCTAGATAATACGATGATGATGAACATGAGTATTGTTCATATTTAAAGGTTTAGTATTAATGAAAAATTTTAATAACTGACATAATATTTTTCTTGTAATTACGAAAGACAACGGTAATGAACACTTTGGTAAGATAAGAAACTTAAAGGTAAGTTGAATGTCGTATTAATATCGAAGACGATGATGTTATAATAAGTTAAAATAATGGAGTAAGGTAAAATAACTTAACAGTAAAG
>NC_051419.1:13656356-13656560 GCF_015228065.2 Penaeus monodon | reverse complement strand
ATAATGACAATAATATTATAGATTAGAAGCGAGAAAAATATCCATCGCGAGAAGTCATTAATTAACAAATTATTAATATCAGAATGACAAGGAACTTTGTGATAACTCGTAAACAATAATG
Organism: Penaeus monodon; assembly: GCF_015228065.2. Classification (NCBI taxonomy): domain Eukaryota; kingdom Metazoa; phylum Arthropoda; class Malacostraca; order Decapoda; family Penaeidae; genus Penaeus; species Penaeus monodon. The sequence goes on along the minus strand of NC_051419.1, from coordinate 13,656,439 downwards.
AATCATTGGGGTATATTATCAGCTGACGTGATTAATTACATTAGAGAGTGGAATATGCAATGATGGACGTAACCATATAAGAT
>NC_051419.1:13655776-13655916 GCF_015228065.2 Penaeus monodon | reverse complement strand
TTCCCACCGTCACCCAATCTTTCCCTCCTTGCTTGATGCCGTAGCTTATGTCTCGATCTTGCAAAGCTGTATTGCATATTGATGCACATAATCTCTCTAGTCATGCACCAACTTTCTCCTTTGGTGAGCGGTGGGATATA
>NC_051419.1:13654569-13655042 GCF_015228065.2 Penaeus monodon | reverse complement strand
TCTTGTAAAGTACACGTCGTAAGTAGCAGAACGAAATTATTCAAGCCATCGAGAGAAAAAATGGCGTCTCATGCTTTAAAAGGATTAATTTGTGGTGTCAGTGAAGATGTGTTCAACAGCCATTTTACACGATTTATGGTGTCGATTCCCCCCGTCCTTCGCTCCAACGCTCACTATATCACTCAAACCATCACTATAAACACGAAGCCACGTCATCACACCAACTCTGACGTCATTCGCTTGGGTCATTGGAGGTCACAAATAGCAAGATCATCTGCGAGGGAACAACAGCATCGCATTTTCTGTTCTGGATAATCGTTTTCTTTTTGTATCAAGATAGGGGAAACTCATTCAGAAAGAATTTACAACTCCTTAACGAGATCAGAGTGGGTAGATACAAGGTTTGTGTGTCGTTTTCTTCACGGATTTGATCTGTTTACCGACTTGCTTTTAGGAAAGAACTGTTTTAATTA
>NC_051419.1:13654406-13654531 GCF_015228065.2 Penaeus monodon | reverse complement strand
GTGCAGATGTTACAGGCCTGTGAAACGTCTAATAAATATTCTTAATTAAAAGCCTAAACACAGGCTTTTTTTCTCGCTTAGAATTCCTTTTTTTAAGCTGGAATTTCGAAGATATGAATTACAAT
>NC_051419.1:13654067-13654373 GCF_015228065.2 Penaeus monodon | reverse complement strand
TCGTAAAATAAACACCCCCCTTTAAGCATCTATTTATTAAATACTGTTTATTATGCATGTAGCATGCCTTTGCCACCGCGTGGAGTTCTCATATCCTTCTCATATTTTTCGAATTTCTCAAAGTCAGACATCACTCAAGTCTATCAAATTTTATGATATAATAGAGGCCTTTGACACGAATGAATCCGAGGTGATTTCAAATGCACTTATTTTTTGTTTTTCCTTCATTTTTAGGCTGTTATTAAAGGTCTTTTACCAACGCCTAACTCGTCTGATTATCTGAGGGTAGATGAGAGGCTGGGATGT
>NC_051419.1:13653411-13653596 GCF_015228065.2 Penaeus monodon | reverse complement strand
TACATTAGGAGATTAGGAGAGTTGAACATTTTGAACAAACAACGCTATCAATTGATTACGAAGGAAATCAAAACAAACAAGAGATTAGAGCAAGGGATGGAGAAAGCGGGAGAAAGAGAATAGACGATAAAAGCGAAGAAACGAAGAAATTCGGACGAAGAACAAAGGCAAGGATGATGACAGCG
>NC_051419.1:13653045-13653372 GCF_015228065.2 Penaeus monodon | reverse complement strand
AACAAACAAACAGAAGATTGGAGAAACTAACAGAGAAAGGGAACCAGAGAAGACATGATAAAGACAACGAAACAAAGAAAACAGAAGAAAGAGATAAGCCAGCTGAACATTTTTGAACAAGCAGCGAGACCAGTGACAAAGGAACAAAATCAAAACAAACACGAGAGCAACAAGGTTAAGAAAGGAAATATGGAAAGAGATGATAAAGACAAAGAAACAAAAAGGAAACTGAACAAAAACAACAAAGACAGAGAATCACAACAGCTGAACATTTTGAACTAAAAGTAAAACCTGTTACACAAACATTTTAACACCTTCAAAAAAATG
>NC_051419.1:13652630-13652936 GCF_015228065.2 Penaeus monodon | reverse complement strand
TTTACAAAATTAAAAGCAGCAAAATCAACAAGAAACAAAAAAAATCAACATTCAAAAAAACATTTAAAAACAAAAACACAAACAACAAAAACAAGAAACAAATAAACATTAACATCTTTAAAAAACACAAATTTAAAAACAACAACAAACAAACGAACAAACAAAACACACTTTAACATATTTTAAAAAAAAGTGAAAACATAAACAATAACAACAAACAAACAAACAAACAAACAGCACTTGTTTTTGGAGAATTTTCGCGATGTTTATGTCACGATGAATAATACCTTTAAATCATAACACATG
>NC_051419.1:13651884-13652603 GCF_015228065.2 Penaeus monodon | reverse complement strand
ATTTTCTTGGAGACTGAGTTCGCAAATTTCGTCTCTATTGTAAGAACCAGACGTGTGGGATGACACTATCTGTAACTCGCTGTAATAAGGTCTGAGTTTGTGTGCTTGTTTGAATCCCCATGTGTGTGGGCTTGATTTTTTTTTTTTGTTGATTTTGTTGTTATTTTTGTTAATTTTGTTGTTTTTGTTGATTTTGTTGTTGTTGATTTTGTTGTTGTCGATTTTGTTTTTGTTTTTTGATTGTTGGGTTATTGTTTTGATTAGTTTATTGTTTTTGTCGGTTGTTTAGTTAGCTATACACTTGTGTTTTGTTTTTTTTTTTGATGATATTGTTACTTTTTTATTGTTAATCTATTTTGTCGGTTGTTATTTTCCTTACTCTTTGGATTTTTTTTTTTTTTTTTTTTTTTTTTTGATATTGCTATTGATAAATTCTCTTTCATTTCATTTTTTATTTATCTTTTTACGTTTTGTTAGGTTCTCTTGTTGGATTATTTTTGCTGTTGTTTATGTTGTTTTTGTTGCTGTTGTATCATTGTTCGTTTGTTTTTATTATTGTGTTTCGTTATTATTATTGTTATTGTTTTTTGTGATTAATGTGCTTCCCTAAGATGATATGCAAGTATATTAAGAAAACTATTTCTAATACATATTGGAATGAAAGACATTGATATGGTTAATAGTCTTATCCTTAAAGGAATAATGGTAAGTTAATGATC
>NC_051419.1:13651380-13651503 GCF_015228065.2 Penaeus monodon | reverse complement strand
TCCTCTTGGTTGTGGAAATGCTTTCAGTACAAAAAAAATTAGAACATATCTATAAAACACATATGCATTGAGCTGAAGTACTGCTTGCAGCTTAAAAGTGCTTGAGGAATGGTGAAGCATAAA
>NC_051419.1:13650987-13651137 GCF_015228065.2 Penaeus monodon | reverse complement strand
ACTTATGTTTTAAAGATTTTTTTCTTATGCCATTCACAAAAAGACACTTTATTGAAATATATTAAATGAGAATTCTTAAATCCTTCAGTTATCTTTACTTTATCTTTATTTAAAAAAGAAAAAAGTGTAAAAAAAAATCAATTGTTTGGA
>NC_051419.1:13649885-13649962 GCF_015228065.2 Penaeus monodon | reverse complement strand
GTCGCCAACAACTTTGTAGCAGCTGTTAAGTTTTTTCCTACAACCCATAATCGTTGAACTTAGCACAATCAGCCAAG
>NC_051419.1:13649711-13649842 GCF_015228065.2 Penaeus monodon | reverse complement strand
CAAGTATCGATAAATGTCAGCAGGAGGAAATATATTACAAGTTATTAAAAGCTTCGTCGACTGTCATAGTTTACAAGTCTACGAGTTACTAAAGAACTTTTTCCCTGTAAGGTATACGGGCTTTCTAAGAA
>NC_051419.1:13649402-13649529 GCF_015228065.2 Penaeus monodon | reverse complement strand
CATCTTCGTTATTATTGTAACCATAATCTCTATAAATGTAATTATTTTTCTTTTTTTTAAATTCTCAAGTGAACTTTATAAGTATGGAAATATGACAATTAAGTTTGTAGTCATATGAAAAAAAAGA
>NC_051419.1:13649039-13649153 GCF_015228065.2 Penaeus monodon | reverse complement strand
TGGGGGGGGGGGATATTACTCCATGCCCTGGAAAAAATAAATAAACCAACAACAGCAACGAAAGAATAAGGAGAGGAAGAAATATTTCTCCAACACCATCATTACCGCCACCTC
>NC_051419.1:13648576-13649013 GCF_015228065.2 Penaeus monodon | reverse complement strand
GCGAAAGAAAAAAGTCATTACTCCCCACCTCCATCTCCACCACCACCACCCACCCCCTCTACTCTCTCCACCACCACCACCACCCACCCCCTCTACTCTCTCCACCACCACCAACCACCACCTCCCTTCCACCGCCACCAGAGAGAACCACCCCCTCCACCATCAACCACCACCACCCCCTTCCACCACTCCATCCACCAACGACCCCCTCCACCAACCTACCCCTACACCCCCTCCACCACCACCTCCACTCCACCCCCACCACCACCAACCACCCCCAACCACCCCACCAACCACCCCCACCAACCCAACCCCCCACCCCCCCTCCCCTCCACCCACCAGAAAAGAAAGTTATCTCCCTCCTCAACGAGAGTTTAATGGACCATAACACCTTCGGCTGCGGTTCAGTACAAAACATTCAAAAAACCATCACCTGC
>NC_051419.1:13648429-13648559 GCF_015228065.2 Penaeus monodon | reverse complement strand
GTCCGTCTGTGACAACTTGCAACTTCCTTGCTTCTTGAAGGATAAATATCTTAATATTCCGAAAGGGGATCTTAATGCTATCTGAACGCCGGCTTTGGATGGTTTTATTTCGGTTTTATGGAACGTGTCG
>NC_051419.1:13646957-13647263 GCF_015228065.2 Penaeus monodon | reverse complement strand
AGAGGCCTGGCGCTAAGGGAACGGCGGATCTGACACGAAAGTGAGGAATTTAACATCAAGAGCTTTCTTTCAAGCGCCATTTTTAGGCATGCAGTCACGTGACGTCCGCCATTTTGTTTTATAACGGTCGATCATTTTGGCGCGTGTGATACAAGGAAAGTCCATTTAAGTTTAATTTTTTTTTTTCTGAGTGTCTGCTGTTTTCTCCGTGCCTTTTTTGGTGTTAGAGGGTATTGTTTTAGCGCGAGAGCCGAAAAAGAGTAGATGCATTGTAGCGGTATCGTGTACGTGTGTACTTGTGTGTAC
>NC_051419.1:13646302-13646574 GCF_015228065.2 Penaeus monodon | reverse complement strand
ACGTTTTGTTAATGAGTACACGTTACTATCTGTCAGCCTTTTGTGTAATCTTTATGTAACATTTATTGTGTTCCATCTTAATATTCGTATTGGTAGATAGACGTTTAAAAGATGCATTTTTTCTTCGATATTTTTTCCACTAAGTTTAGGCCATATATAGTCCCCCTTAATATCAATGCATAAAATTCTTTTCCTTTATCATTTTGCTTTCACATTGGTGGGTGGACTTATAAATAGTACACTTTTTGAAATATCTTTACTACCTTTAGGCC
>NC_051419.1:13645145-13645829 GCF_015228065.2 Penaeus monodon | reverse complement strand
TATTACTTTTTCTTTTTTTATCATAGTTCATAAACTACCTTCATTATTTTCCCGATGACCCACTTTAATTAAATTCAAAGAGAGAAAGAAAAAGTTCTTTTATTTCATATTCGTCGTGTCACGAACTACAATGTAAAGGGTGATTAAAAGTGTAACTAAGTGCACTAAATGACCTTATTACATGTCAAGCGCAATATATGGGTTTCGGTGCACGTATAACCCATTACTTAGGGACCTGTGAAGCATAACTCATAAACATTGGTACTGCGGACCACGACCGAAGATCCTGTTCAAATAGAATCCATACCTCAACACTGGGTGAAACGATACTCAATAAAATGCATTAGCATCTCCTTTTAAATTTTCTTTTTTTTTAATCACTTTTTTATATCGAAGTCCCTCCCCCCCCCCCCTTGAAGAAAAATAAGAAAAAAAAAGATTGAAACATCACTCGGGGTCCTCAGTCCGCGTGAAACATGGCCGCTGTGCGTCAGTGTTCGTGAAACATGTGACAGTCGGCGCTGCGGCTTCTCTATGGCAAAGAGTTTCTGATAGATATATTACCTCGTACTTCTCTCTCTTTGAGCTCGCTTAAGGTCAAATGTTTATATGAGTGTGTCTTGGGTACAGTGAGCAAGCATTATGCCGTAGAGCGCGCGGAATTAAGTTAACATTCGGGGTATC
>NC_051419.1:13644980-13645103 GCF_015228065.2 Penaeus monodon | reverse complement strand
ACCTCTTCAGATACGGTGGGTACGTAACGAGGAGTCGAGTCATAGAGCCCGGGAACGTCTTGTTCAGGTGGGCGAGGGAGGGCGAAGTGGGTGGGTGAGTGAGAGGGGAGGGGGGGCCGGAAG
>NC_051419.1:13644362-13644439 GCF_015228065.2 Penaeus monodon | reverse complement strand
GGGGGAAAAAGCGCAGAGTAAAGAAGAAGCAAAAAAAAAAAATAATGATATGAGGAAATTAAATAAATGTACTCAAA
>NC_051419.1:13643893-13643997 GCF_015228065.2 Penaeus monodon | reverse complement strand
TAAATGACTAGATACGTCACAGGCAGTTCAACACATGACCTTGTCCTAAGTTAAGTCTGTTGCATAAAACGATAAAAGGAAGAAATACAGGAATAAAACTTAAA
>NC_051419.1:13642951-13643290 GCF_015228065.2 Penaeus monodon | reverse complement strand
TTAGAGGCGTCAACCCTTCAACGTCACTCGAAAGCTTCGCCGCATCCCCTCGTCCAATCCTTTGATTAGATAAGCCTCAAACACCGATCTCACACGACCCCGATTCCGGATCGATTAATTTATAAAAGCCCGAGCGATTTATGAGACGAAAGCACAAGACGCCAACGGAGACCCCGGCTTAGCATCGCGTGGTAAGGGGAAGACCATAAGACTCTGTTGTTTATCACGTTTTACAGAGCAAGGGACAAGTATACACCCTGTTACACGGGATAACATGGGCGCTTTTCCAGGTCAGCCCTTTCCTTCGATTGATTAAAAGGAGGGGGTAGGTTGATGCTG
>NC_051419.1:13642272-13642624 GCF_015228065.2 Penaeus monodon | reverse complement strand
TTATGCAGAAAACTGTAATCCTGAAGAAAATTATGTTTATTACTGTCCATAAAAGTTCTGCTATGTAAATTATGAATGACTAATTAATAAGTGTCCAGGTCCCTGTTAGTTGATAAGAGCAAATACTAATTAATATGACCGGCTGAATGTAAATAAAAAAGAGTATATTGATATTATTTTTTTATATGGGATATTACTGTTACCTGCTCTCAGTTGATGGCTAAAAGTGTAATCGTTACTTGTAGCAATTGCATCAAACATTATATTTCATTATTATATCCTCATTTTTCTTTTTTCCTTACTTTTCTTCAAGTTTCCTATGCATATATATATATATTTTTTTTTTATATCA
>NC_051419.1:13640832-13641297 GCF_015228065.2 Penaeus monodon | reverse complement strand
GCGACGCTGCCCTTCCTTCATTAGCATCTTCTGAGTCCATGTGATTCCTCATGAGACACACCAATCGTGACTATTTTATACCAAATTATTTTTTGGGTTGAGAGGGACGGGGGGGGAGGGGGAGAGGTGAAAGAGAGGGTATAGGAACGACGGGAGAGAAGGGGAGAGGAGGATGGAGGGGAATGGAAGGAGAGGAGGGAGGGTGGGGAAGGAGGAGGGAGAAGGGTGACTGGAGGGTGGGGGAGGAGGAGGGAGGAGGAGAGTAGGAGGGAAGGGGAAGGAGAGTAAGACAGAAGGGGAGAGGAGGGGAGAGGGAGAGGGTGTAAGGAGGGTGAAGGAGAATGGGAAGGGGAGGAGGGAGAAAAGGGAGAATGAAGGATGTGAGAGAAGAAGAAAATTAGGAGAGAGAGAGGGGAGAAGAGAAGAGAGAAAAGGAGTGAGGGGAGGGGAGAAGAAAATGAGGAA
>NC_051419.1:13638682-13640232 GCF_015228065.2 Penaeus monodon | reverse complement strand
ATTTTACTTTGTACATGCTTCTTTATCAATGATGGCAATCACAAAACTTAATGTAATGAAAACACTCCTTTACCTACCTTCTCCGCAACCTCAAGCTCACCTCAAGCTCACTTTATACCTACCTTCTGCTCACCTCAAGCTCACTTCAAGATCACCTCAAGCTCACTTCAAGATCACCTCAAGCTCACTTCAAGATCACCTCAAGCTCACTTCAAGCCCACCTCAAGCTCACCTCAAGCTCACTTCAAGCTCACCTCAAGTTCACCTCAAGCTCACTTCAAGTTCACTTCAAGCCCACCTCAAGCTCACCCCAAGCTCACTTCAAGCTCACCTCAAGCTCACTTCAAGCTCACTTCAAGCTCACTTCAAGCCCACTCAAGCTCACCTCAAGCTCACTTCAAGCCCACCTCAAGCTCACTTCAAGCTCGCTTCAAGTTCACTTCAAGCTCACCTCAACCTCACTTCAAGCTCACCTCAAGCTCACTTCAAGCCCACCTCAAGCCCACTTCAAGCTCACTTCAAGCCCACCTCAAGCCCACTTCAAGCTCACTTCAAGCCCACCTCAAGCTCACTTCAAGCTCACCTCAAGCCCACTTCAAGCCCACTTCAAGCCCACCTCAAGCCCACCTCAAGCCCACTTCAAGCTCACTTCACCCCCCTCATCCACTGGCTCCCTGCTCCCCTCTCACCTCATCGTCACATCAGCCATATCTTATCCCTCCCACTTCCCTTTCTCATCCCCCAAAACCCCTCTTATTTTCCCCTTTTTCTCTTGGTATTCCAGCCCCCGCCCCCCTCTTTCAAAATGTCCTCTTTATCTCCCTCCTCTCTCTCATCCCCGCTTTTTTAATGCCTTCAGTTCCTCTATCCTTTTTTAATTTCTTATTCCATTTGCCATCCAAGCAATCCCCTCCTTGCATTTGCAATTTCTCGTTGTCAACCCAACCTTAAACCCCCACCTATTCTCTCACCCACTCCTCCACCTCTCATTCCTTACTCCCATCTCCGCTCTCGCCCGCCCCCCCCCCCCCACTTCTTCCCTCCTCTGTCTCCCTCTCCCCCACTTCTTCCTTCCTCTGTCTCCCTCTCCCACTCTCCTCTCATCCCCTCCCTCTCGTTCTCTTCTTCTCCCACCTCCCCTCTCACTTCTTCATCCTCCTCCCCTCTCACCTCTTCCTCTGTCTCCCCCTCACCCTCTCCCACCACCCCTCTCCCCCCCATCTCTTTCCCCCACCACGCCTCACCTCTTTCTCCCTCCCCCGCCTCCCCTCTCGCCCCCATCCTCCGCCTCCCCTCCCCCACCCTCCCTCACTTTACTGCTAAATGTTAACCTAAACGAGCAGAGGTTGTCGCCTGCTTTTTACGACCACGACAAACGCTCTCTCTCCTGCTAAGTTGTCTGCTCTCTTGCTATCTCCTGCTCTCTCCTGCTTGGCTCGACCTTCTCCCCGCTACGTAACTAACCTGCTCACACGTGTATAGCCATTTTATGTAGTCTTGAGTAGTACTTCTGTAGTTTTGTGTGTTGCGGGACAGTTTAGGGAGGAAAA
>NC_051419.1:13638358-13638432 GCF_015228065.2 Penaeus monodon | reverse complement strand
TAGAAAAGATCACCAAACCAGTCTGAATCTTAAGAAAGTAATGATTCGCCTATGAACTCTTCATTGTATTATTG
>NC_051419.1:13636142-13637666 GCF_015228065.2 Penaeus monodon | reverse complement strand
GTTCACCCTTATTCGCACTGAAATTCCCGATACAGTTTCATAATAACTGAAACCTAATCCTCTTCAGAGCAACGTGAGCCATCGTGATTGACTTTAAAACTACTCCAACTGCCAGGTGTAGATACTTCAGCTCATCCAGAGCCTTTTCGAACCCCCCGAACCTTTCTAAGCCACCTGAACCCCTTATTGTCACCCTAATCTCCTCCAGGACACCCTAATCCCCCTTTAAACGATCTCAATCCCCTGTGAATCCTCTTCAAGCCTTGCTTCAGACCCCCCTGAATTCCCAGTTGCTTATGTCATCTATTGATACCCTCCCGAACGATTTTCAGTCCCTCAAAACCGCTTCGGTCCCCTTTGGAACATTCCAAACCCTTATTTTCTTCTTAATACTCTTCAAACCCCCACCCAGATCCCCTTTGAACTCTCCCTCAGGCCTTCAAACCTCTTATATAAACCAGCTTAATCCCATCCAAACCTATTCCTAATATCTTTTTAACCGTGTCAAATCCTCCCAGATCCCCTTCGAACTATCCCTTACCTTCAAACGTATCCGAAACCTCTTTAAACTACCCTAGTCCCCTTCACGCAATCTCAGTTCCATCTATAAATCCTTTAAACGACTTCAAACTATCCCTAACCCCCTATAAATGATCTAAAATCCATCCCTAATCCTTTTTAAACCATGTTAAACCTTTCCAAATCCCCTTTGAACTATCTCTCATGCCGCCAAACCTCTATAAACTCTATAATCCTCTATAACTACCCTAATCCCCTTTAAACGACCTCAAAACCCTCCCAGATCCCCTTTGGACCCCTCCCTCAGATCCTCAAACCTCCCTAAAACCTCTATAAATTACCCTAATCCCCTTTAAACGACCTCAGAATCTTCCCAAATCCCCTTCAAACCCCTCCCTCAGATCCTCACACCTCTCTAAACCTCTATAAACTACCCTAATCCCCTTCAAACGATTCGAAACCCATCCCTAATCCCTGTTAACCCATGCCAAAGCCTCTCAGATCCCCTTTGAACCATCCCTCAGACCACCCTGTACGAGCAGATGATCTCTTTATGCCGTAAGCCAACACGTTTAGAAGCCGTCGTGAGGGGAGACGACCCAGGAACAAGCTATTTCCCGTGGGTGGTGCGGGTCCTCACCGTAATATATGTACGGACGGGCGTTTATGAGTGTGTGTGTGCGTGCGTGTACAGAGGTGGGCGTGTGTGCGTTTGGAGGGGGAGTTTGGAAGGGTACGGGTAGGTAGGGTAAAGGTGTGTGTTTGTGGGTGGTTGGGAGATGGTAGAGTGTGTATGTGTGAGTGTCTCTGTGGGTGTGGAGGGAGGATGAGTGTATACGTACGGAAAAAGTGTGGGAGGAAGGATAAAGTTGTACAAAAGGGTGGGTGGAAGTGTGGGAGAAGAGGGTAAATGTATACAAAAGGTTGTGTGGGAGGGAACATGAATCTGTTTGCGTGTGGGAAAAGGTGTAGGTTTGTGTGACTGCTTCTCTGTGGACGTGCGGT
>NC_051419.1:13635804-13636106 GCF_015228065.2 Penaeus monodon | reverse complement strand
ATGCGCAAAAAGAGTATGAGGATGGGTATAACTGCGTCTGTGTGTGGCGTAAGGGTAAAAGGGTGCAAGGAAGAGTTGGTGGCGTGGAAAGTAAGAGTTTAGAGCTGAGTGTTATTGTCTTTCTGTGTAAACTTGGGTGCAGGAGGACAAGTATGGTGCTGTGTTTGAATGAGTGTGTTTGCGTGTGTTCCTGCGTCCACGTGTCTAAATACGTTTGTTTGCATGTGGGCTTGCATTTGGGTATGCGCATGTGTGTGCAGGCTATTTGTACCCTTGTGCTTGCGTGTGTTAAGTGTAACTGC
>NC_051419.1:13635254-13635433 GCF_015228065.2 Penaeus monodon | reverse complement strand
TGCGTGTGCTTGTGTGTATACATAATTAAGAAAAGGAAAAGGCGAAAGCGTGCTTGTCTGTCAGTATCTGGTGGTTGGCTCATTTTTCAATTGCAAATTTACACGTGAGTGGCTGAGCAGACGAAAGAAGAAAAGAGTAAAACGGATAAAAGTGGAAACACAGAACATGGTAATTAAGG
>NC_051419.1:13634775-13635002 GCF_015228065.2 Penaeus monodon | reverse complement strand
GCAAACATCACGATCTTGGCAGACATAATCTTCGTAGTGAAGAAGGGGGGGGCAAAGAGGGGGGGAAAGGGGGGGTTGGAGAGGGGACAAGTTAAGAGAGAGATAAATCGTGGAAGAAAAGAATAAGAAGATAAAGTGCAAGAGCTCGGGATAAACGATGCGAAAGGGGAAGTAGAGGAACAAAAGAAATATGTTCAAGATTAATGTCTTGGGGAAAAAGAAGATGC
>NC_051419.1:13633214-13633552 GCF_015228065.2 Penaeus monodon | reverse complement strand
AGCAGGTGCCTTTTCCCACCGGCGTGACGTCGGTCGAACGCGAGACGTTTCGAGCTGCAATTTACGTCAGCCATAAGAAAACAATATTTAAGGCTCGGCGCTTTTATTATCGGTAAATATATGCAATTAGACGTTATGAACGACCCTTCGCAAGCAAGCTACCAAGCACAGAGGAATCGCGAGGGAGAATCGGGCGCAAGATGCTTGAGGATTGAATGCAACGTCTGGGAGAGATTTACGGGGAGGGCGTGATGCTGTGACGATCCCGGCGCAGGGATCTGCCTCTCGGACCTTTTTCTTTGGCTTTTTTCTCTTTTGATTTTTGTGTGTGTGGTAGA
>NC_051419.1:13633018-13633094 GCF_015228065.2 Penaeus monodon | reverse complement strand
GGGGGGGGGGAGGGGCAATGAAGGATATTTTTTCTGTTTTGATTTTTTTTTTGGGGGGAGGGGGCAATGAAGGATA
>NC_051419.1:13632150-13632994 GCF_015228065.2 Penaeus monodon | reverse complement strand
GTGGGGGGGGAGGGTGCAATTGAAGGTATTTTTTCTTTTTGGATTGGCGTTTTTGTCAATGAAGGATATGTTCGTGTTGGAATGAAGGTATTTTTTTTGTTGGATTCTTTTTTGGGGGGAAGGATTTGGTCAATTGAAGGTATTTTTTTGTGAATCGTTTTTTTTGGGGGGAGAGGTTTGCATTGAAGGATTTTTTTTTGGGGGGGGGCAATGAAGTTTTTTTTTTTTTTGGGGGGGGGGCAGAAGGAATTTTCTGTTTGAATGTTTTTTTTTGGTTGGAGGGCAATGAAGTTTTTTTGGGTGGAATCGTTTTCTATTTGAGGGGGGATTTCTGGTTTGAATATTTTTTTTTTGGGGGGGGCAAAGCTTTTTTTTTTGTTGGGATGGTTTTTGGGGGCAGAAGGATTCTGTTTGAATTTTTGGGGGGGGAGGGGCAAGAAGGATATTTTTTCTGTTTTGATTCTTTTTTTTTGGGGGGGGGAGGGGGAGGAAGGGCATGTTTTCGTTGATTTTTTTTTTTTTTTGGGGGGGGAGGGGGATGTGGAGTTTGGTGTATTTGATTCGATTTTTTTTCTGAGGGGGGGTTTGAATGATTTTTTTTTTTGGGGGGGATGTTTTTTTTTGGGGGGGGAAGGGGAGGATATTTTTCTGTTTTGATTCTTTTTTTTTGGGGGGTGGGGGCATGAGGATATTTCTGTTGTAATTTTTTTTTTGGGGGGGGGAGGGTTTTTTTTGGGGGTTTTTCTGTTTTGAGATTTTTTTTTTGGGGGGAGGGAGGGGATTTTTGGGAGGTTTTTGGTTTTGCAATCTTTTTTTTGGGGGGAAGGGTGGTCTAATGAAGATA
>NC_051419.1:13632006-13632133 GCF_015228065.2 Penaeus monodon | reverse complement strand
GGGAGGGGGAGAAGGGCAATGAATTTTTTTCTGTTTGATTTTTTTTTTTGGGGGGGGGAGGGGCAGATAGGATATTTTTTCTTTTGATTCTTTTTTTTGGGGGGGGGGAGGGGGAATGAAGGTATGA
>NC_051419.1:13631827-13631989 GCF_015228065.2 Penaeus monodon | reverse complement strand
GGTTGGGGGGGAAGAAGGGAATTTTTTGTTGAATTTTTTTTTTGGGGGGATGGGGCAATGATGATTTTTTGGGTTTTGATGCTTTAGTTTTTTTGGGGGGTGGGGCAATGAGGATTTTTTCTTTTGATTTTTTTTTGGGGGGGGAGGGGGCAATGAAGGATA
>NC_051419.1:13631674-13631753 GCF_015228065.2 Penaeus monodon | reverse complement strand
GGGGGGGAGGGGCAATGAAGGATATTTTTCTGTTTTGATTCTTTTTTTTTTTGGGGGGGGGAGGGGGCAATGAAGGATA
>NC_051419.1:13631411-13631647 GCF_015228065.2 Penaeus monodon | reverse complement strand
GGGGGGGGGAGGGGCATGAAGGATATTTTTCTGTTTTGATTTTTTTTTTTTGGGGGGGAGGGGGATAAGGGTTTGATTTTTTTTTTTTTGGGGGGGAGTATTTTTTTGGGGGGTGGGGTTTGTTTGATTATTTTTTTTGTGGGGATTTTTTTTTTTTTTGGAGGGTGGTCTTGTGATTTTTTTTTTTTGGGGGGGCTTTGTTTTTTTTTTTGGGGGGGGGGGGGGGGAGAAGGATA
>NC_051419.1:13631196-13631334 GCF_015228065.2 Penaeus monodon | reverse complement strand
GGGGGGGGAGGGGGCAATGAAGATTTTTTGGGGTTGTGAGGATTCTTTTTTTTTTGGGGGGGGGGAGGGGGCAATGAAGGATATTTTTTCTGTTTTGATTCTTTTTTTTTTGGGGGGGGGAGGGGGCAATGAAGGATA
>NC_051419.1:13631036-13631164 GCF_015228065.2 Penaeus monodon | reverse complement strand
GGGGGGGGAGGGGGCAATGAAGGAAATTTTTGTTTTATTCTTTTTTTTTGGGGGGGGGGAGGGGGCAATGAAGGATATTTTTCTGTTTTAATTCTTTTTTTTTTGGGGGGGGGGGGCAATGAAGGATA
>NC_051419.1:13630823-13630897 GCF_015228065.2 Penaeus monodon | reverse complement strand
GGGGGGAGGGGGGGAATGAAGGATATTTTTCTGTTTGATTTTTTTTTTTGGGGGGGGGGGGGCAATGAAGGATA
>NC_051419.1:13630564-13630799 GCF_015228065.2 Penaeus monodon | reverse complement strand
GGGGGGGGAGGGGCAATGAAGGATATTTTTCTGTTTTGATTCTTCCTTTTTTTTTTGGGGGAGGGGGCAATGAGGATATTTTTCTGGTTGTGATTCTTTTTTTTTTTGGGGGGGGAGGGGGCAATGAAGGATATTTTTCTGTTTTGAATCTTTTTTTTTGGGGGGGGGAGGGGGCAATGAAGGATATTTTTCTGTTTTGATTTTTTTTTGGGGGGGGAGGGGGCAATGAAGGATA
>NC_051419.1:13630304-13630431 GCF_015228065.2 Penaeus monodon | reverse complement strand
GGGGGGGGGAGGGGGCAATGAAGGATATTTTTCTGTTTTGATTTTTTTTTTTGGGGGGGGGGGAGGGAGAGGCAATGAAGATTTTTTCTATTTTTTTCGGGGGGGGGGGACAATGTGGTGGGGTTAA
>NC_051419.1:13629453-13630132 GCF_015228065.2 Penaeus monodon | reverse complement strand
CAACTTTCTCTCTATTACTGCCTTTTCCTAAATTCTTTGTGGGAACGCTTTCTCCATCTTTCCAGATCTTCCTCTTCGTCTTCCTCTCCATCTCCTTTTCTCTCCCATCTTCTTCTTCGTCTTCCTCCCCATCTCCTTTCTTCTCCGATCTTCTTTTTCCTCTTCCTTTATATCTCCTTTTCTCTCCCTTCTTCTTCGCCTTCCTCTCCATCTGCTTTTCTCTCCCATCTTCCTCTTCGATTTTCTCTTCAACTCTTTTTATCTCCATCTCCTTCTCTCTCCCATCTTCACCTTTTCCAATACTATTTTTTCCTTCTTAGTTTTCCTTCTCCTCTTCATCTTATTTTCCCCATTTCCCTTTTTCGTCTGCCCTCACTATCTCGATTTTTCATCATTTTCTTTTTATTTTTATTTTGCGGGAATTCAGTCTCCATCTCTTTATCAATTTTTTATTTATTTATTTTTATTTATTTATTTTTATCGTTATTTATTTATTTATATATATATTTTTTGTCTTCTATTTGTCTCCCTTTTTCTCTTCCTCTTTACCTCTATCTCCGTCATGTTTTCGGTTTTCTATCCATTCGGCATCTTGTTTTCTTTTATCTCTCTTCTTCTTCTTCTTCCCAAGTCTCTCCTTCTCCATCTCTATCTACCTCTTTCGTTCCCTCTGCCTCTC
>NC_051419.1:13629332-13629416 GCF_015228065.2 Penaeus monodon | reverse complement strand
CACTCTCCATCTTCTTTTCCTTCATTTCTTTATTACTCTTTCGTTCTCTCTTCACATCTCCCTCTTCTGTTTTCTTTTTTTTCA
>NC_051419.1:13628065-13628237 GCF_015228065.2 Penaeus monodon | reverse complement strand
CAAATTGAGTCGCGGTGATTTCAACGGTTAATAGAAAGTGATCAACTGGTCATTAATATTCATGATACAGCATAATATAGATCTGTTATGTTGAACAGCTTGTCCTGAATCAATATTACGTTGCATGTTTTCGACGAGTTTATTATTGCCGGGTGCCGTTCTTGAGGCCATT
>NC_051419.1:13627651-13627852 GCF_015228065.2 Penaeus monodon | reverse complement strand
GTGATGGTTGTTGATTCCAAAGAGTAAGGTAAGACCGTCATTGAAATTCCAAACGATAGATATGGCTAAAACACAGAAAACGGTTGTGAGACAGGAAGGGCATCCGGTAAGATAAGATCATATGCATCATTTTTTTTTTCATAAACAGATGTAGTTTAATTTTCTGTTAGTTGTTGAAATATGATAATTGCAATTCTGATG
>NC_051419.1:13627093-13627273 GCF_015228065.2 Penaeus monodon | reverse complement strand
CTAGAATATTCCATCAAACACAGACAAACACCAAATTATTACCCAAAACTCACGCAATTACTAGCGAGTTTGAGCGAATAGTGAGAGATGGCTCACACGTAACACCAGAGAAACGACTGAGAGAACGCGTAAAATTGATTTTATAACTTGCAAAATCATAAACGTCAAGAACAGAGAAAA
>NC_051419.1:13626371-13626643 GCF_015228065.2 Penaeus monodon | reverse complement strand
AAAAAAAAATCACAAATACCGCGTGAGAGTTGCATTGCAATGTTTCTCGGGGAATGCGAAAGAGAAGTGGGAGGAAGTGATAAATAAGACGGAGGACAGAAGAAAAGATAGAATGACTAATAAGGAAAAAAAAATTGAGTGGGATATATTGAGAAGATGTATGTCAATGGCAGAGCCAAATAGGGTTTAATGAAAAAAGATAAAGAGATAAAATTGGATAAAGTTGAGTATAAGGGTTGTAACGGATAATACTAGGAATTCCTGGCAGTGTT
>NC_051419.1:13625540-13625755 GCF_015228065.2 Penaeus monodon | reverse complement strand
AAAACAAATGACAACAAAGGAATAAATGAAAATCCAAAGACAAAAAAAAAAGAACAAACCAAACAAACAAACAAAAACACACCAAACAGAAAAACATAAACGAAAATAATTCGAGGAGAAATGACATAAAAAAACACTCACAGCCAATCAATTTCCTCGTCACTCTTAAAAGGTCAAAAAAGTTCACGGGAGGAAGGGAGATAACAGACAGACAA
>NC_051419.1:13624996-13625065 GCF_015228065.2 Penaeus monodon | reverse complement strand
TGAACTTGACAAACGAATGAATGATGTTTTGTGAAGAGGATCCTTAATGTCATTCAGGTAAAGAATACG
>NC_051419.1:13624420-13624701 GCF_015228065.2 Penaeus monodon | reverse complement strand
CTCACACAAAGTCAAAAAAAGGGTAACAAACCCACGCCAACTTATATCCGCCTAACATTGAGTCTTATGCAAATAAACACACGGCGAGAGTGACCGAAACAATCATATTGAATATTCGCTTAATCATGCCATTACATATTCTGAAATTTGTTCTCTCGGAAGATGAAGAGAGGGGGGGAGGGAGAGAGGGAGAGAGGGGGAGGATGTGAGAGGGGGGGAGGGAGAGAAGGAGAGAGGTGGAACGGAGGAAGAGGGAAGAGAGAGAGGAGAGGAAGGGGACT
>NC_051419.1:13624239-13624318 GCF_015228065.2 Penaeus monodon | reverse complement strand
GTGACTGGAAGAGGAAGAAGGGGATAAGTAAGAAAGAAAAGGAGGAAAAAGAGGGAGAGAAATACAAGGAGAGGAGGGA
>NC_051419.1:13623987-13624178 GCF_015228065.2 Penaeus monodon | reverse complement strand
GAGGGAGGGAAGGAGGGGGAGAAGAAGGGTGGGAGTGACAAGGACAGAGACAAATGAAGAGAGACAGTCAGACAGACAGACAAAGGAGATAAAGACATGAACACAGAAAGAAAAAAAAGAAAAAAAAGCAATATTAGCAGAACATCATAGCCAATCATTCTTCCCTTTCCTTCTTTACACCCAACTCCTTG
>NC_051419.1:13623108-13623968 GCF_015228065.2 Penaeus monodon | reverse complement strand
TGCATATTGCGTCTTAAAGTATCTTAGATCCCCCCCCCTAACCCCCCCCCCAACCGCACCCTCTCTTCTCTCCTATCCTTTTTTTTACCTCTCTTAGGATATTTATTTCAACAGCAAAAGTATACTCGATAAGGAGCTAAATCCTCCACACCCATCCTCATCCCCTCCCCCCCCTCCCCCCTCTCCCCCTCCTACCCCTTCTCCAATCCCCCCCACCGTCGGGAAAACCTGCAGGGGAGGGGGGAGGGGGAGAATAGGGGGGGGGGCCACAGGAGGACAGTTGCAGGATAAGGAGAGGGGAGGAAAGGTAGGGGGGGGGGAGGGAGGAGCATGAGAGGAGACAGAGAGCAAGGAGCAGTGGAAGGAGGAGGGGGAAGGGGAGAGGGGAAAGAGAGGGAGGAGAGGGGGAAGGGGAGAGGGGAAAAGAGAGGGAGGAGAGGGGGAAGGGGAGAGGGGAAAGAGAGGGAGGGAGGGGGAAGGGGAGAGGGGAAAGAGAGGGAGGGAGGGGGAAGGGGAGAGGGGAAAGAGAGGGAGGAGAGGGGGAAGGGGAGAGGGGAAAGAGAGGGAGGGAGGGGGGGAGGGCAAATCCAGGTGTTCCCTAGTTACCTTCCCGGATGTGGCGTCTGTAGGACGGTTTCGATCTCCCTCGGCCGGCGATGCTGCGTCTCTGGGAATTCGCTTGGAAGGCTGCGCCCACACGTATATGTACAGTGTGTGTGTGTGTGTGGATGGTGGGAGTGGTGTGGAAGAGGAGGGGTATGCGTTTGGAGTGTGTGTTTGGTTGTAGGGAGGTGTGTGTGGAGGGATCAGGGTGTTCGTGTGTATTGGTGTGGTGTGTGGTTCGTTGTGGTGTGTGTGGG
>NC_051419.1:13622481-13623008 GCF_015228065.2 Penaeus monodon | reverse complement strand
ATTTTTTAATAAAAAAAAAAATTTTTATGATTTTTTTTTTTTCTTTTTTTTTTAAAAATTTTTTTTCCCCTTTTTTTTTCCCTTTTTTTTTTCTATTAATTTTTAATATTATATTATATATATTTTTTTTTTTAATTATTTTTTAAATTTATATTAAAAAAATTTATTATTATATTTTTAATTTTTTTATTTTTTTTTAAAATTTTTTTAAAAAAAAAAATTTTTTTTTTTTTTTTTTATAAAAATATTTATATTTTTTTATTTTTTTTAATTTTTTTAAAATTTTTAAATTTATTTTCCCCCCCTTTTATTTAAAAACCCCAAAAAAACCCCAACAAACCACCCCAACCCCCCCCCATTTTAATTTTTATTTTTTTTAAAATTTATTTAAAAAAAAAAATTTTATTTTTTTTTTATTTATTTTTTTTAAAAAATTTATTTTTTTTTTTCTTTTATTTAAAAAAAAAAAAAAAACCCCCCCCCCTTTTATTTTTTTTTTTTTAAAAAAATTTTTAAAAATTTTTTAT
>NC_051419.1:13622264-13622448 GCF_015228065.2 Penaeus monodon | reverse complement strand
CTTTTTTTTTAAAAAAAAATTTTTAAAGGGGGTTTTTAAAAAAAAAAGGGGAAAAAAATTTTTTCCCCCCCCCCCCCTTTGGGGCCCCACCCAAAAACCCCCCCCCCACCCACCCCCCCAAACCAACCCCCCCCCTTTTAAATTTTTTTTTTTTGGGGAAAAAAATTTTTTTTAAAAAAAAAAA
>NC_051419.1:13621357-13622064 GCF_015228065.2 Penaeus monodon | reverse complement strand
AATCTAAATAATTTTTATATATATTTTTATTATGAATTAATAAAAAAAAAAAAAAAAAAATTTTTTAAATTAAAAAAAAAAAACACACAAAAAAAAAAAACCCAAACACACCCCACACACAACAAAAAAAAACACAAAAGAACAACCACAAAACCACACAACAACAACACACAAAAAAAAAATATTATAGATAAAAAAAAAAAAAAAAAAAATAAAATAAATATATTTTAATTTAAAATAAAAAAAAAATTTAAAAAATTTAATAAAATAAAGGAAATAAAAAAAAAATAAATAATATATTTTTAAATTTTTAAAAAAATAAAAATAAAATTAAAAAAAAAAAAACAGAGAAAATAAATTTAATAAAAAAAAATTTATTTTTTTAAAAAAATTAATATAAATTATTATAAAATTTTAAAAATTTAATATAAAAAAAAAATTTTTATAATTTTATAAAAATTAAAAAATTTTAATTTTTTAAAAAAAAATTAATAAAATAATAAAATAAAAATAAAATAATATAAAATAAATTAAAAAAAAACAAAACCAACCAACAACAAACAATAAAACAATCAATGATATTAAAATATATTATAAAAAATTTTTTAAATTTAATTATATTAATATATATAAATAAAATTGTAAAAATTTATTATTTAAAATTATATATTATTAAATTAAAATAATTAATTTTAAAGGGTTAATAT
>NC_051419.1:13620992-13621283 GCF_015228065.2 Penaeus monodon | reverse complement strand
TGTGGGTTCATAAAAAACTCGGTTTAAACTTATCACCACTGCTTAATTTCCATTTTTTCAAATACCGAGGGGAATTTGATTTTCAGTGAAAAACTTTTGAAAAAAAAAAAACATTAATTACTAAGCCAAACCGTGATTTTTAAAAAAAAAATATTTATTTTTTGCGAATTATAAACAAAGATAGATGCATAAAAATAGCATTAAATTATTTTAAAAATTTTAAATTTGATGTGGGTTATAAACATAATTGTCTTCCCCACTTCTCATTATATATCCCTTTTCTCTCTCCAT
>NC_051419.1:13620280-13620713 GCF_015228065.2 Penaeus monodon | reverse complement strand
TTATGTTTTTTATAAAAATATAAGATATATTATTATATCTTTTTTTTTTTTTGTATATAAACATATTTTATTATATGATATATATATTTTTATAAATATTTAAATAATTATATATATAAAAATATACAAAAGTATGGAAATAATATATAATGTCACGGACCGGAAGCACGGGGCACGGGGTGCACCAATACCAAAAGAGGAAAAAGGTTTGGGGGCTGCATCAAGGGGTCAGCGAGACAGGGTCGGTCTTTGTCAAGTGATGAAAAGGGGGTTTGGTTTGGGTTATTTTTTGAAGGTAATATGGGTTTCCTAAGAGACACCCATCCCCCCCGTGCCGAGGGCGTATTAGACGGTGTCTTCGTCTGTCTCTCTATCTGACGTCACTTTTCTGCGGAAGCTCCCCTTGAGATGGTGATTACTTCTGGAGTGTCAG
>NC_051419.1:13620087-13620215 GCF_015228065.2 Penaeus monodon | reverse complement strand
CGGCCACCTATGAATCTTGTCCTCGGGCCGTCAGAACATCTGTAACGGTGCAATGAGCGAGTCTGGGTTAGAGGATTGCTAGGAATCTTCAGATTATCTAATGGTCGCCAAGGTGATCAGGAGCCAGA
>NC_051419.1:13619346-13619485 GCF_015228065.2 Penaeus monodon | reverse complement strand
TTAAGCAGCATAGTTATTACAAAAGTGCCCCCAAAAATGCAGTGATATGTACACAATGAAAAATATATAAATGGAAACACAATTAGTAACGAAGTACGGTAAGAGAAATTTATTGAATAATCATGAATACTTAAGTTAC
>NC_051419.1:13618270-13618405 GCF_015228065.2 Penaeus monodon | reverse complement strand
CTGGTGATGGATTCTTATACGTGTATTTTCTCGACTGACTGTAGGGTAAGTTAGGGGTCTGCTGTGGATATGTATTTAACCTACTAATGCTCCCACGCCCATAGATATATTTATCCAGATGTCCAGCTCAGGGGT
>NC_051419.1:13618127-13618213 GCF_015228065.2 Penaeus monodon | reverse complement strand
ATGTTTATTGAGCCAAGGCAAAAGTGCGTAGTATCAAGTAGTAAGTCAGACCTGGCGCATTTATACGTGGGTCTTATTAGCGATGG
>NC_051419.1:13615861-13616408 GCF_015228065.2 Penaeus monodon | reverse complement strand
TCAGTAGTTTACTTTATTTAGCGTCAAACAAAATGCAAAAGATCCACAATCACTTTAACTTCGGACGAGAACCAGTGAATAAAATTGGCATCCCAGATTCCGCCCATGTTTTCTCAGCCAGCTGTTAGATTTTTTTGTTTGATGAATTAAAGTGAATCTTTGAGTAATCACTGAGACGTAAAGTGCTGGAAAAGATTGTCGTATCGTTATTTGCACAGTCATGTGACGATACATCCTTTTCTTTAAAAAATAGTTTTAGAAATGTGGTGGTTTAGTTTAGTGTGATGTATGTGATTATATGCTGATAATGACAATTATCATGTTGGTAACGTGGACGTGTTTGGAATGTACATACTGATTAAAAATAGTAAACAAAATTTCAATAAACAAGAGAAATCACAATACGGTGTTAATATTTTTTTCTGGGGAATTTAATACAGAGATGTGCATTCCTATTTTTATATAGCGCCATATCTCGGCCTTACATTTCGTGGAAGCAAACGGAAATGTGTTAAAAGCGACATTCATAATTTTGTTAAATTCGTCC